>NC_026655.2:14966350-15284492 GCF_000004075.3 Cucumis sativus | reverse complement strand
TTTCTTTGTTTTCAAGAATTTGTGTAGGTTGGTGATGAAACATATTTGGTAGCTTTACAAATGTGTTTGAATGAAATGCCTCATGAAGCATTTGGTTGATTTTTGATTGATTTGTTTGTTCGAATTAGGAAATCAAGGCCAAAGGAGATGTCATGGCTATGGGCTGAAGCTTTGAGAAAAAAAGAATGAAAAATGAAATGTGAGATCTTAAAACTTTGTACTTTGCCTTAAGTTGTGTCAAACTAGTCAATAAAGTAACTTAACTACCAAATTTGCCTTAAGTGCCGGTTGTTGGGATTTGTTTGCTGTAATTTGTCTAGGGTTATGTGTGTTTGTGATGTGTTGTTAGTGAGTATGTTGAATTTTGTGTTCGAGCTTCCAGATGTGAAGTATATAAAATGTTATTTGTAATTGGTTTAAACTTGAAACGCCTTTGATATTTGTTATTCTCTTGTGTCATACGATTATGTTTTTAGGACATCTACTGATTAAAATCATGAGACCTCATGCATACGTGTATACGCATAGTTATTATATTTAAAAGTTATGATTTTGGTAATCATCATCATGGGTAAAGTTTCAGTAGTGGTTTACATGACACCAAGAGTTAAGATTAAAGAGAAAACGAGTGAGTTGTACACTTATAGAATGGTATTACTTTGGTTTAAGGACTTGTGAATGATCCATATGTTTTCTTTGTAAGAAGGATAACAAGGTTAGATTGATTGTCCAACTTTTTGATCATTTGGGATTACACTTCTTCACACTATTATTTAATGATCGTTTGCCTAATGTAGTCCTCACGTGCTTCTTTTCATTTCATGGAATCAAGTGTTGAAGTTCTTGTTTGTGTTCTGTATTTTGTTGAGACATTGATTTAGTTACTCATTGGCTGTACGTATGTGTTATGGATACTTATATTCATGTTGTCTTTGTAGGTTCAACTGGAGTCGAGAACTTCATGAGTTTTCTTTCAAAGAACATTTCCAGAGATGAACATTCTCGGTTGGTCGTTTATGCTTCTGCAGAAAATCTTGTTAGATGTATTCTAATGCTATTTAAAATATTTTTTGATTAAGGGCTAGTATTCCGTACATGTGGATTATTGAAACTTGTATTAAGATGTACAAATATTATAAATCGTACTATAGTATATATATATTAAAGTGTTGGCTATTTTTTTGTACATTGGTGTGAAACTTGTATAATTTCAAATTTGTCATTCTCAGCTACATTATTGTCATTCTAATGGTTCGTGTAATGGTGGAGTTGCAATATATTTGACTGGAAAAAAATGTCGTCACTAGCAAAACAATGACATTTAATGTTATCGAAAAACTGTCACGATTGCACAATCGTTGACTGGAAAAAAATGTCGTCAATAACTAAACAATGACATTTTTACAAAAAAAAAACTGTCGCGAAAAACATATTCATGACAATTAATACATGTCACGATAATAGAATTCGTGACAATTATTTAACTGTCGTTAATAAAGAAATGATGATAGTTATTGAATGTCATAAAATAAATTATGACAGTTATTGAATGTCGTTGAATGTTGATTAACGACATTTATTTCATGTCATAAAATAACCTATTGCGACAGTTTTCAAAAACTGTCGTCGAAGGCCTTTCCATGACTCCCGCTTCTATGACTGAAAATAACTGTCGCGAAATCCGTTCGCGACAGTAAATAACTGTCGTCGTAGACCACTTTTGTACTAGTGTCTTCAAACCGACCTCAACTATGAAAAAAATATACACAGACTACTCCTTGTTGATGGATCAATAATTTAGGTCCGTTTACGCTTTCGATTTTTTTTTTAAAAAATTAATGTTGTTAGTTTGGATTTTCTCAAACCATCACCAACTGTGAATCTCTTCTTATCTTGAATAGGCTAAAATCGATCCCTAATATTTATTGAAATATAATAAATAGAAAAATGTATTATTTATATAATAAATATAAATAAAAATATAATAATTGAGTTATAACAATATAAATCCCTAATATCTACGACGACAGTTATTTACTGTCGCGAACAAAATTCATGACAATTATTTTCAATCATAGAAGCGAGAGTCATGGAAAATCCTTCCATGACAGTTTTCAAAAACTGTCGCAATAACTTATTTCATGACATAAAATAAATGTCGTTAGTTAGCATTCTACGACATCAAATAACTGTCATATTTTATTTTATGACAATAAATAACTATTATCATTTATGTATTAACGACAGTTAAATAAATGTCGCGAATTTGTTTATTGTGACATGTTTTAAATGTCACGGATATGTTAATCGCGACATTTTTTTTTTTAAATGTCATTGTTTTGCTATTGACGACATTTTTCTTCTATCAAAGATAGGACAACCGGGACAATTAATTTTGTAAAAAACAACTGTCATTGTTTTCATATTCACAACAATTAATAACTGTCACAAATTCATATATTACGACATATTTTTCCTGTTGCAAATTACTCGATTACTATAGTTTTTTCCTGTTCTTCTTGCCACTCTGTCATTACACGAACCATTTGAATGACAATAATGTAGCCGACAATGACAATTTTGAATTTATAATATTGACACCCATATAGAAAAAAATAGTCGACACTTTAATATATATACGCTATAATACAATTTATAATATTCAGACATTTCCAATCAAGTTCCAACAATTTACAAGTACGGAATCCTATCCCTTAATCAAAAAATATTTTAAATAGCATCAGAATACATCTAACAAGATTTTCTGCTAAAGCATAAACGACCAACCGAGAATGTTCGTCTCTGAAAATGTTCTTTGAAAGTAAACCCATGAAATTGTCGACTTCAATTGAACCTACAAAGACAACATACATATAAGCATCCATCATAGAACGAGAGAGTACAACTCTTATAGAAAATTTCAACATTGAGCATTACTTATCACTAAATGCGTCGATAAGAGAAACAACTACATAGCAGAGCACACATGTAGAATAACAGCATCACCTTAACATCCACTTGGTCTACAATATTGAAACTTTTTACAAATTACAACTCTTTAGAAAATTTAGCTGGATATAAATAAGTAATCTACGAGGAAATTATTGAATAAGTAATAATCGAGATGAATGAAACTTAAGAATCCATTAGTAGTTCACTGTCAATAAGGTTGGAAGAAACGTTATCCAACAAGAATCGAAAAATTTCCATCTTAAGGAGTCAAACACTTTCAAATCTACAAATATAAGAAAGAAAACAGTTTTCATGTGCAATCCACTTCAGTTAACGAAGCCAAGAAATATTAAGGTACTAGGAAAATGAAACTAGAACAACTTGTATCATTTATGGCTTGACAGAAATTAAAGGTCTCCTAGTTTCTTATCCAAAAAAAGCTCTACCAATGAGTACAAACATAAAATCCATGACAATTTACACAAGTAGCAATTTAGCAATAGCAATAAGTACAGACATAATACCCATGACAATTTACACAAGTAGCAATAGCCAACCGATATAAGCATACTATCCATGATAAAAAAAAAAAGGTATCTATTACTCTTAATCCTCTAATATGAATGACATTAACTAAGAAGAGGCCATTGAAGTTAGATGAAATAGAAATCTAACCAATAACCTTAAAATTACAAGCTATCAGTTTAGTCTTTTAGGACATACAACAATTCTACTACCTCATACTAGCAGCAAAATCTACTTGTTATATTAATTTCTAAAGAGTAATGATACAAGAGTTCTTTGTGATAAACCAAAGAATTTAAAACAATTTTCACACCATCCAAATGATAGATGTATGTGACAGCATGCAGTTCTCTAAAGTGGTACAAATTCTCAAGACTGGATGTTGCAAAAATGAGAAACTAGCATACACCCATTAAAAGAAAATGAGCACGATCATGATTCACAATCAACAAAATCCATCTTTTGTTCTAAAAATAATAGAATTTAGAAGTCACACAGCATAAAAATAATTCACCTCTGCACAGAAAGTTAAGGATCAAGATCCATAAAACCCTTTTTCCTTCTAAATTCAAGGAACCGCAATGTCCAACAAAGATACAGAGCATATGCATATATATAAGCCTCCTCTACAAACATACAGAGTTCAAGGTAAACATAGAAACTCCTGCATATTTACTAAGCAAGAAAAATTGACCACAGACACCATGATATTTCATTTTAAAACCATTATATGCTTATGACTGAATATTAACTTCTTTCTTTCTGGATAGTAGCACTTCACAAAATCAGTAAAATGAAGCAATCATTATTTAGCAGCAAGCTCATTTTGTTGAGTGCGATTCTCTTGTTGTTGTTGGTAGTTCAGGGGCGTCATGAATAACATGATATAAGGTTTGGCACCCTAAATTCTCAATCCTTTTTCATCTAACTTCTATCTAAAATACTCAAAAACATTGTTTCAACTTCATGCAACCATCAGCCAAATCAAAGAGAGAATATCAAGATCATATGAAAATATAAAAGATTAGAAATAGGGGAAAAACTGTCCACGGAATAATATCTATTTCATAGGGTCTCTCAAGAGTGATACCTAAACCGGAAATAAGAATTCAACTACTGAACTAAGTTTCTTCCCAATCAATCAGATAATACTTCCTTTCGTAACAAAATCGAGACACATAAATTTGAAACTAAGAAAACAAAATTGCTTACTTCCGATAGCAGACGATTCTTAGGAAGCAACTTAGCCACTTCGGGTGGGAGAACCACGTGCCTGCACCAATGAATCCAATTAGTCATCGAAGACAATAAGAATGAACACTTCCAAATCCAAACAATCCTTCAAGACAGCGAGTAACAATGGAGTTGGAAACTAAGAGTAAGAACACAATACCTGTACTCATAAATGTCGTCGAAGTACTTCTCAGAGTACTGAATCTGATCCATCTATCACTGTGTGGTATTCGTCTTGCAGAGAGAATTACAATACAACGAAGCAGATTCAATGGTTTTGATCGGGGAAATGAAGCAACGTACGGATAGTGAACTTAAGCCTCAACTAGGGCTCCAGAACCTGACGAAAGGGCATATTATTTATATAAATACGTAAACGAAATTCAAAGTCGGCCAATCATTTTAGCCACGTGTATCGCAGTAAGGAATTTTTTCTTTTTAATTTTGTACTTTAAAGTATTTTAGCTGATGGAAAAGTAAACGGAACTCAAATTTTTTCCTCTTCCCTAATAGCTTCTAAAAATGTTTGTATACAACTTTCAAAAGTTTTAACTTTTTTTCGATTCCCTAACAAACAAAAAACTTGAATTAAAAAGGCATAATGAGCAAACGTTCCACAATTATTGCAGCTTACTTATATCTAAAAAAGAGTATAACTTTATGGTAAATGACACGTCTCTTCAAAGGTTGCAGAGGTTCGATCCCCTCCTACCACATATGAATTACCGTTTAAATATTAAATTTGTACATTCAAGAGTTATCTATTCATCTTACTAACAGAACGTCCTTTTAGAACAATGGCAAGCAGAATGTTTTCTACATATTTAACATTGATATTAAACTACCAACCCAACATTATAACTGCTATATTCAATTTCTCTCTTCAAACCCACAATCATGTTCAAATTTAAAACATCCATGATCACAAATTCAAAGAATTACATCCTCTGGATGCAAAAAAAAAAAAAAAAAAAAAAAAAAAAAAAAAAAAAAACACCAATAAAGTCATAGCAAAATACACTATAGAATTTAAAACCGAGAACAAAATTTTGGAAAGCTTTCTTTACCCAAAGACTTTCTTCCTCCACAAGCCTTCACCAAACTAACTACCATCCTTTTTTGTTTTCCTTTTTTTTCTCTTTCTGTACACTAGCAAAAAAATTTGGTTAACCCTATCCTTCAAGGGTTATATGACCATTTTTCTGTTACACCCAACAAAAAAAAAAAAAAGAAGAGAAAAAAAGCAACACCTCTCCCCTTCCCTCCCTATGTATAGATTTCATAAGAGCAAGTGGGGTTACTTCATTTGCTTTCCACTGTAATCCATTTATTTATTTATTTCATCTATTCCATGACCGGAACAAGAGAGGATACACGTTACACCACGATTTTGAATTAGAAGAGAGATTTCAAGAAATGGCAGATCTATTCACTCTATCAATAACCGAGCCGGATCTGGTGTATCATAAGGGATTTGCCTTTTCTATTGATTCCTACGGATTGGATCAAAAACAATTCTTGAATGAGGTATTCAACTCCAGGGATGAATCGAAAAAGAAATATTTATTGGTTCTACCTCCTATTTTTTTATGAAGAGAATGATCGCGAAGCCACCCATTAATAGTAATAGAACTCTGCGCAAAGTTTCCTTAAAAGAATTTCATCCACTGTCAGATACCTAAGTTCTACAATGTTTCATCTTCAGCTTCCTGGATTTGCTGCACTATTAATTACAGATATTTTGGTACTAGATGAAATTTATTTACAGTTTCTTTAAAATTAAATTCATGAATATAGACTCCTAAATCTTTTCTACTTTTTATTCATGTTTAAAAACTAAGCAAAACTCCTAAATCTCTTTCATAAAAACCAAACCAAAATATGGAAGAAAAAATAGTTATTCAAATTTTATTCTTTCTTTAATGAAGTTTGACCAAAAATGGAACTTTTATACTTGAAATTGAATTTCAAACCATGATTCAAAAAAAAAAAAAAGTAACCTTACTTTTAAAAAACCAAACACCAAAAACAAAATAGCTGCTAAATAATCAAGCAACTTAGCAAATATAAATTAAATTTAAGAAAAAAAGAAAAGAAAAGAGAGAGGATTGGAAGAGAAATTACTTGGACAATAGCACTAAAGCTTTTCAAGTGACAAACAGAAGGAAGGTGTAAAAGCTTAATCTCTTGAATCTCTAAGCTCTTGATTTGTTGACTCCCATTATGTGTCTGTTGGAGATGGTCGACGATGTTCGGATATGGAACGTGGTGGTTGGATTGAGGATGGATGTCAAAATCGTGAGCGAAGGGTGAGGGTGAAGTTTGCGCGAGGGTTTAAGAATTGGGGAAATTGTGATTTAATATTTTTATTTAAAATGAATTTTATTTTAATAAATAAATAAATTATATTTTATATACCTTTCGTGACAACAAATAACTATCGCGGAAAGTAGAATCCGAAAAATTCTGTATTTTCCCGCGATATACAACTGTCATAATATGTACTTTTTCTTGTAGTGACGTCACCCTAATTTTACGCTTCTTGCTCACAAAGCCATGGCCGCTCCATGTCAATAACCTCCCTCCCCGTCGTTCTGCCTCTCCCGTAACACCATGCTCTCCATCACCGCTCCGCCTTTCCCTCCTCTTCATGGTGACTTCCTTCAAAACTTCTTAAAAATAGATATTGGTTGTGCAGTCAGATTGTTGGTCGTGAGTCAGATCCAATATTCGTCGGCCTCGTGATTCAACTCTGTCCACTTTTGTTTGTTCGATCTGTTATTCTTCAAGTCCAATCATAGTTAATATATTTTCCCATCTTCGAGGTTCAAGTCAGATTTTGTTCATCATTCTCCCTTATTCTTTGACAATTTCGTTGTAGTTGTTTTATGTGATTTTATTTTCCTTTTTGTTTTAGAACTATAAATACTCTAAATCTATATAATAGATTAAGTCCAAAAATCATTCATGTCAAAATGTTTCCATACGAAATTCTCGATGATGGGTTATTGTCTAACTATTATTTTTCCCAACCAAAATTCTAAGAGCTTTTATTGGTATTTTTCTCTTGATGTATATAAGAATGAGTTTTGGTAAATTGGATACCATAACCATAAGTCTCCTTATAAACTATTTAGGGTTCTTATTAAATCTTAATCGGAAATAGACTTCTACCCATTTAGTTCATATAAATTAGTAATTTTGAACCTTAACTAAATAGTTCTATCCATTTAATTCATGATGAATTGAACTGTATTTATTTTTCGAACTCCCTCTCGAAAGTCAATGGAAGGATTGAATGAGATTCTTACACTCAAAAGGAATAGCTCTATTTGGTTTGTGGGAGAAAACTAGGGAGTAGAGGTTGGATATATATAGATGGTCACATATAAAAAGTTTGGAAACGTTTGGTAGCCATTGAAAACTGTAATTCTTTTTATATTAACTTTGAACTTTGGAGTTACTAAAATTTGGGTTCAACGTGGAATAAGTATAGGCGATCATAGTGTATTGTTGTAAGTTTTTGTAGTCTTATTACTTATTATTTTTATTAATATATTTGGTTAATTTGTCCCAACATGAACACCTCAGTTAGTTTTACATATAAATCTGACTAAAATTCTTTGAGTAGTAATTGCACTATGATCTACCATGTGTTTTTATGTCAATTACAACAAAGGGTTCGTGGCAAAATGGCGGTGCATCTAACATTCTAACTTCATATTAGAAAATTATATGTATTTTGGATTCAGACTTATTAGGTTCATTAGAGGAAAAACGTAACCATGTGTTTATATAATTATATGTTATTTTCTTGGATACTTAATATTTGAAATTAGAATATCAATAAATTACAATATTAAAAAATTGTCTTTATTTTAATGAACTAATTATTGATAATATAATATTAACTAAATAAATACATAAAGGCATCTTTAAAAATAACAAAATAAATTAAAATATTATCAAATTTTTACCATCACGTTTGAGTGTAATTTTGGTTTGGTTCCTCCATATTTTACACTTTTTTTCCCTCTAGTGTTCAACATTAACGTAATATATTAGGATGTAAATTTTTTAAATAATTATAATAGTAGGTGAAAATCAGTGAAAACAAGTCGTGAGAATCAGTCATTTAGAGTCGATTTTTCTACAAAATTACTCTCAACCAACTTGGTCAATTTAGTACATCTTCAAATCGATCTCAACTATGAAAATGTATAAACAGACTACTCCTTGTTGATGGATCAAAAATTTAGGTCCGTTTACGCTTTCGATTTTTTTTAAAGAATTAATGTTGTTAGCTTGGATTTTCTCAAACCATCACCAACTGTGAATCTCTTCTTATCTTGAATAGGCTAAAATCGATCCCTAATATTTATTGAAATATAATAAATAGAAAAATGTAAATAGATATAATGAAATCAAAACTCCAAAATCAAGGAGCAAAATCAGTGCAATACATTGAATACCGAGGAGCATAGTAGAAATTAAAAGTCATCAAAATCAAAGGTAATTATGAGAGTAAGTTTTTAAACCTAAACCAACCTTAGCTTAAAATTAGATAGCAAAGGAATATTGCTTGGCCCTAAAATAAAGCAACGAGTCCCATAATATATTTTCGAGTTATATAAAACATCATATTATTGCATACAATAATCCATAAATAGAATTTAACAGTTACATTTCTTGTACTAAATAAAAAAATAAATGTTACTTTCCTTTTATTGCATACAATAATCATTACACATTAGAATTAAAATTATATATATAATTATTAACATACGAAGAGAAAAAACAATTCCCATAATTTTGTCTATTGCCATAAATAGGAAGTCCATATCTACCTCAATATAAGAACCTTCACTAATCACAAACTTACTCACCCAAACAAAGTAGAGCCTTTTCCCCTTCTCTTGACCTCAACAACAACTCATCTAAACTAAACAATGGCAGTGAAGTCACTGAAAGCATCCCCAATGAAGTTAGCCTTAGTATTCATTGTCTCCATAGCCATTTTAGCAGCATCCGCGACGGCCGGCCGCACGGTGGTGTCGTCTACAACACTTGATCCATCAATCTCGCAAGATCTCTCCTTCTTCAGTTGTACTCCGTTTATTTTGGATGCGACACTGTGTTTGGTCGATGTATTCAAGTTTCCAATTGCTCCTCATCCTTTTTGTTGCAAAGCCATTTTTAAGCTCAATGACTGTGCTCCTGTAGTTTTCCAAACGATTCCTTCTGCGGACATGGATGTGGTTAAGAACATTTGTGCATTGTGAGATGTTTGATGTGCTTAGAGTAGTAAAAGTTTCTCTTAGGGTTTATTGGCGATTTGATGACTAAGAATAATGTTGTTAGTTAGTGATGGATGGTTGTTTTGTTTTCTATTTATAAGTTTAGAATGGGGAGTGATTTATGTTTGGAACAATCTTTCTTTGTTGAATCCATTATTAAAAATTCTCTTCTTCCCATTTTTTTTTTTTTTTTTTGCTTTTACTTTTAATTGGAATAGCAAAGTTTACGATATCTATAATATTTGTGATTAAATTGTAAAACATACTTTCATTAATTTCAATACTTTTAAGTTAGCTAGTTGTTTCATGTGACATATTTTATGAACATATATATCAAATGAATTTAACAAGACTTACTTTCACTGTAATAGTCTTCATTTTTGTTTCATGTGATCTTTAGGGCATTGTTTGCTAATTTGTTTTCAGTATTCTATTTTTATCTTTTAAAAAAATAATACATTTATCTTTCCTTACCATATTAAAAGTTCGTTTTAAATTCAAAATTAACAATGAAATTTTCTAATTAATAAAACTTGCTTTCAATTAAAGTTTACAAACCAATGCTATTTAAAAGTGAGAGTAATATTTGACCAATATCAAATTAATAGATTTTTTACCATTTTTATTTTCAAAATTATCAAATCCTAAAGCACCTAGACACTTCATATTTTGTTTTTGAAATTATATTCTTTTAATTAATTATGCTTACAAATATTACTTAATACTTTACAATTTTTTTTCATCATTCCTTCTTTTTTTTTTTAGCAAACGTTTTGAGACAAAACTTGAGGGAAAAAAAAGTGTTTAGGTAATTAATGGAGAGATTTATGAGGGTATAGAATCTTATATTTGCAACTTTTAAGCCTAATTTAGATGGAGAAGATATTATCAGCTAAAGCAAATTAGCAACAAATTAAAGCTAAAGGAAACAACAATAGAGATCTCCTAACTTTATGTTTCATATTTTTTTATATAATTTTAAAGATATATATGTATACATTATTGGACTGTTTGATAACATTTTGTTCGTTTGTTTCATTCCTTATTATTTCTTTTCTTTTATTTCTATTCTAGTTTTCTATTTTGTTTTTCGAACAGATAAAAAGTAAAATTTGTTTGATAATTAATTTTTATTTTTCGTTTTTAACTATATATTTTATCTTAGCATTGTCGTTTATTTTTTAGTTTAAATATAATTTAATTTAATCATGTAAAAAATAAAAAAAAAATTATAGAATTGATTGAATTTTTTAAAAAATAATTATAAAATATTAACATGATCAAATACACCTAAATTACACAAATTAATATCTATAAATTAATAGATTTTTATTAATCATTTGTTAAAAAATATTATACAATGTAAAATTCTAACCAACTTTGAAATAACTAAAAATAATAAATTTAAATTTGAAATAACGTATACACATATTTCAAAACTTGAATTTAATATTAAAAAATATTTAAATAAATATATTAAATGTTTACTTATTATTTTTCTATTTTAAAATATGAAATTTCAAATTTTAAAATCAAATAATAAGTAAATTTAAATATTAAAAAAGTAAAAACAAAATATAAATATGAAAAAATAATAAAGAAAGGAAAAATAATTTTTTTAAAATAAATATTAAACATATAAATAAGAAAAATCAATAAAAAAAATATTGTTTCCTTTTATGAAAGATTGATTCACATATTTCGTAGATTTTATTTTCCATACACACACATATGTGTGTGTGTTTTTTTTATTCTCTTTCAATCGATGCTATGAAAACACGTTCACGTAGTCTTCAGAAAAATCATCCCTTCCATTTCTTATAAATATAACATAGTTAAGTTTTTATGAAACTAAAATATGCTCAGAAACACATTTACAAATTTAGGCTCACATTCATAAAAACATAAAGGGCCATTTGGGAAAGAGTTGAGTTATGATAAAACTAGTGTTATGATAAAACTAGTGTTATGATAAAACTAGTGTTATGATAAAACTAGTGTTATGATAAAACTAGTGTTATGATAAAACTAGTTTTATGATAAAAGTTGTTTGGGGGAAGAGTTATGTGAATAGTGTTATGATAAGATGTGTTTGGGGGAAAGGTTATGTGATTAGTGTTATGATAGTATTATGATAAGATGTGTTTGGGGGAAAGATTATTTAGGTAGTGTTATGATAGTTTTATGATAAGATGTGTTTAGGGAAAGTGTTATGTGGATAGGGTTATGATAGTGTTATGATAAGATGTGTTTGGAGGAAGTGTTGTATTGGTAGTGATGTGATATATTTATTATTTAATTATTTTTTTTTAGCAAATTCATATTTAAAATCGAGTGGTCAAAGTGAATTATTTCAAATTTTTAAAATGAAAATTAAATTACGTCACATTAATTTTACTACTTCAAATATTGGAAAACAAAAACACATGACTTGCAATATCATTCGAAAACATCAATCAAAAGCAGTTAACAGGTACAAACATAAACAGAAAACATAACAATACTCCGTGCAAGTAAAACAAACAATCAACTAGCGCCTCGTATCAGCACCGTGCAGTAGTCAAGCTTCTCCTCATCTGACAGTTCGAGGAAACCCTTCATATCTGTTAAATTGTTCATTAGTATTCGATTACATTGCGCCCTGTCCAACCTACTGAGCTGAGGTATGACACGCAATGCGCGAACCACCTCTGCAGACCCTGCTTTCATCCTCCAGTGCCAATCGCGACCACTTTGCAATGAGCCTCAGCTGGTCAGTTTGAAGAGTCATGGCATCCTTAATGACATCAGTTGTTTTCGAAGTCTGCCCTCCACACCTACGCTTCGAGCCGCTTGAAGTCGTCCTACTATCGGTTCCTCGACCTGGTCGTGTGATGTCGTCTTGTGACATGTTAAACCTATGGCTGGACATGGAAGGAATTTCCATATCATTGGGATCCACGTGAAGAAATTCCTCAAACCCAGGAGGAACGTTGGATCCGACATCGGCAAAGGTCTCTGCATGGGCTCCCGTTGTACGATCTTTCTCGAATACATACGTCAACTCGTCGTAATATGGGAAAGGCTTATTTAGCAGCCCCTTGGCTTTAGAATGACTCTACATAGGAAAGAAAAATCAAATATTAGACTTGTTTCATATTGAAGTAAAAAAAGTATCAGTGTACAATTATACTTTTCACATACCCTGACCCAGTTGTCAAACAACTTCTTCTCAGCAACGATGCACTTCGCATCGTCATTCCAACCAAACCCACTGCATGACGGGCCGTGCATTTCTGCGATTGCCTGGTATGAGCGCTTCAATGTCTTTATGCGGCAGTCGATCACTGTGGTTGCATGTACATTGCATCCCGGCAACTTCGCGACCATCATTCGCAGAAGTTGTGCCAGATACCCAGGTCTGAATGTGTCATTGTCTGACTTCCATCCACCAGCAGACACCAACTCGACCATACACTTGACGAGGGTTGCCTCCTCCTCCTTCGTCCATACATGCTTAGGAGCACGTGATGAACTTGTCATACTGACAATCATACAACCATGCATTTGTTTAAGTATCTTCAATAAATAGGAAGGAATAATTATTAAAATACACAAGAAGGCAAAATTGTCAGATTCGTTTTTTATACTTCATGCATACATTCAAGCGTACAGGAAGACACACCCAATACTAACTAAATACAAATACAGGAATACTAAATCGACACAAAAGCCTATTCGTTACGCAATTGCCATTCATTAAACATCTCTGTGGCCAAATTATCCCTCCACTGCGTCCATTCGTTTGAGTTCTCAACGAATTGAATGTCATCACCTTCAATCGTGTCGTAGATGGACTTTCCTTCATCAACGTCGTCAACGAAATCGACATTCGTCATCTCGCGGTTGATGAGATTATGTAGTAGGCAACATCCTAGAATTGCTCGACATTGAATTTGCACGGGATAGTACGATTTGCTGTGAAGGATTGCCGATCGACCCTTCAACAATCTGAACGTTCGTTCAATAACATTCTTAGCGGCAGAATATTTCATGTTGAAGTACTCTTTCGCGGTGGCAGGGGCATTTCCCGCTCCTCACCACTCTTGCAAGTGGTATCTTTGTCCTCTATAAGGAGCTAGAAATCCCTCTGCATTGGGGTATTTGGCGTCGCATAGATACTAATAACCTGTTACGAATGCGTCAGATCGAACTAATTTGATTGACGTTGTAGGAAGTATATGTTCGAGGCATAAAACATTTGATTACCCTGAGGAACATGCAGCCCATTTGGTCGTGCAATAGCATCTCGAAGAATGCGCGAATCAGCTGCGCACCCTTCCCAACCAGCCAATACGAAGACGAAGTCGCCTTTCGTATCACACACACCGAGGAGGTTTGTGGCAACTTCTCCCTTACGTGTTCTATACCTATGCCTATCGGTTTGCGGCACGTTCACCTTGATGTACGTGTCATCCAATGCCCCAAGGCAGTTCTGCAGTATGACATACCACCCAGTTAGTCACTGGACGTGGTGATTGATAAGTAACATGATATAGTAATATGCGGACCACGGAGCAACTCCATCGTGAATCAGTGCATGTGTTAGTCATTGGCTGCGGTTTCTTCAACAACTCATCGTGCAATCGCAACATAGCCAACAGTACGAGGTTAAAGTGACGGGAAACAGTCTCTCCTGATCGCACGAAATCCCGCTGGATGACTTTATTCTTGACATCGTGTACCAATATATGCAGAAACATGGCAACCATCTCCTCGACATCGACGATTTCGATTGACGTCAGACCAGCAATCGTCCTCAGTAAGTGACATAGAATGAAAAAAGTTTGTATGTCCATTCTGGTACTTTCATGACAAACGAGGTCGGAGGAGTGGATCAAACAAAAGTATGATAGTTGTCTAATTTGATGCCTAAATTCATATGGTGTATGGGTCACCTGCTTATTGTCATTTAGTAGTGCATCCAGTAGCAATACTAACTGATTATGGGTGGATGTGAAGACAGTTAGTATAGTATGAATGTTTTGGTTATCCATTTCAGGGTAGCGCCTACGAACCTCACGATCTATTTTTAAATGCATACATTAGAATAAAATATTTACGTACTTCTAAACTAAAATTATGTAAAAGCATCAGCAATATGTTACTACTATGGGTATGTACAAACCGTAAACCAAAATGTTGTTCAGTTTAAAACGCGTTGCTAATATCGAAGGAAAACAGTTGGCTATTTTTTGAAAAACTCAAGTACGATGTGGTCTATTGTTTTTTATAGTTTTTGTGAAAAGTGTAAATCCATAATTGAGGCAAAATGAATGGTCAACTATATTATCTATTGAATTTGACACGAACAAAGTGTGTGACTTCCATATACTGTTAAATTTTTTGTTATTATTTTTCCTTCTATTTTTGAATTTGTTTCAACCCTATTTTGTGTTTATTTGTTTAAAAAAGAATAGTTTCCTCGACATCGTCAAAAAAACCTCTCAATTCCTTACAAATGCCTATGAAAACTAATTAACCTCCAACACATTTTTTCGTTTTTTCATTCACATATAAATAAGGTTATTTATTTTGTTAATTTTCTTTTCGAAATGTATTTTTTTTACAAATCTTGATGTAAATTATATTTTTAAGAACAAACTGTACACTTTTTCTAAAATGAAATTTAGGGCACAATAACATGTCTTAGTTTGGTACGGAAAAAAAAAAGGTAATAAAATGCTATCAAATGACATGTATGTTAAAATTATGCTTTGTCAACCAAAAATTGTTTTGTTTTATGCTAATTTTTTCTAAATATTTATTGCAAAAATATTTTTTTTACTTTGAATAAATCCATTGCCATTTTCAGTTTCATATTATTGATTTTTTTTTTTTGTGGGTATACACTTTGTTTACGATATTTTTAAAAATTTAAGACAATTTTCGAAACAAAAACAAACTGTGAAGTAAAAAATGCAGTTAAATTTCAAATCATGAAAAAAACAACAGAATTCTTTATTACCCAATATGGTCACTAAATTCTTAATTACCCAATATGGTCGCTAAAGTCCGAAGTGCAATAAAGTATAATGCAAAAATATTTAATTGACAATATTTTAAAATAAAGCAGTACAATAGAAAGAGCCAATGCCTCGTACCTTTGACGAACGAAGTAGGAAGTCGAATATCCTGCAAATAAAGTAACGAAATTAGTGTCTCGACATAACAGAAGTACAAGTACAAATAGTATAAGGATGAGGTGTATCGCTTACGTACCGTATTGTTTGGAGGAATGTCATGGTCCAAATGAAAAAACAAGATTGATTAAAATGAATGAGAAATATAGCCCGTGATATTTAAAAAAACCTTGTGCCTCAAAGGAATTGAATTCGTTCGGTGTAACGAACTGGATCTATTATTACAAACATGAATACAAAAAGAAGCAACAATAAGATGTGTAGCAAAACATATATAGCTATAGAAATACAACTAAATAAGCATAAAACATCGACAAATAAAATGTATATGAAAGAGTCACACAACATCAACAAATAAAATGTATATGAAAGAGTCACACAACATCAACAGTCCTTAAAATGAATATGGACAGTGAACATGAGATGAGATCAAGGAAATCATGAAAAGTATGCTATGGCAATGGCTAATTAAATAAATATGTCAACATATTTATGAGGGATCCAATTCAAAAAATGGTCGAAAATATGTTCTGATTGCTAGGCAGAGTAGCAACAAGAAAGTGAAACCAGCAAAACAAATTACAAACATGGCAAACAGGGACATATGTTGAAACAAGGATGGACAAAAATTTAACAATATGGAAGGAAATTAAACTAAGAAACTGCTTAGAAATAATTTTTGATAGAAGTACATTAACAAAAAGAAGTATAATTCAAACGAACAAAGGTAATAAAAAACATGAAACACAAACAGCACCATTACAGAAGATATGTGAACGTAAATTGAAGTAGGAAACAAAAGAAATTCAAAGAATTTTCACAGAACCACATACACAGAATGTATTTCAAAAAACTACAAAGGAAAAGAAATAAACAGAACCATGGAAAGTAAACAACAGCACTTGTAGTTTGAAATGAGGATGCTCGAATATGAAAAACAATAGAAGTCAAAAACAAAAACGATTACAAATAATTATTCACAGAACAGAAATAATCACAAAAAATTATTCAGACAGTGCATAACCCTAATCCTCATCATCGGCGAAGACAAAAACTCGAAATCGAACCACTTACCTCGAACCCTACCTTGCTCGAACATCCCAAATTCAGTGGGTGATAGTATCCGTAGGTGTAGAATGTGTCCAAATCAGAGGAAAAAAAACATGATCGACAAATGGGAGTCCAAGCGGCAAGGTCGTGTGGAAAGGAAAAATCGAGTCGGATTGCATGTTCACACAAACATGCGGTACGTTCGATTTAGTATGATTTATTATTTTTTTGCATTTTGTGGTTCGGTATGGTTTTAGCATGAAATTGAACGGTGAACATCCCATAATGAAACAGTTACTTTGAAAGAAAAAAAAGGAGTTAATTTTGATGTTAAATGAAGAGTATTTCAACGGGGTGCACTCGAAGTCCATACCTATTGTTGCTAATGCTTTTTGAAACATTTAAAATATTTTTGCACTTATCTAAGACTTAAACATAATCTTTGAATGTAAGACTCATTTATGCTACACAATTTTCTGCATTATCCCAAAGTAAATTATCTCTGATGATATAACTAGTATATGACAATCAATTTTTACGAGTACCGCTAAATAATTCCGAAAAGAATAAGTTTTATCTGTCAAAGTCACCGGAAGCTTATTCAAACACAGTAAAGGTATGTCTTCCACTTCTAAATGCTTGATTGATTAAGTGGTGAAAAGAAAAGACTATTCGGGAACATATTCACAAATATATGCATCTTTATATTCTCATAATTTTGAACGTGTGATGCCTCTTCTCATTTGGTTCTCTCTGCATCTTTGTGGACAAATAAATATAGTGCTCACTAGCTAGAAAGAATAACATAATCACCAAAATTTACAGAAATTAAAGAAATTGCAAATTAATTAAACCCAAAATTTAGTAACTCCAAAGTCCAAAGATAACAAAAAAATTAAAAGAAATTTCAGTTTTCATAGCTTATTACCAAACGTTTCAGATTTCCCTACATATCTAACCTCCTTAGTCCTTCTTTCTCCCACACAAACCAAACAGGACTATTGATCCTTAGAGAGTAATTAAGAACCTTCTTATTCAATCCTTCTCTTTCACCTAATTGATCATGCTCAATTTTAGTACCAACAAATGGCAACATCAGCAACCAAGTTACCACTAGTACTTCTAGTCTGTCTTGCCATGTTAGCATCATTGGTAACGGCCCGTCCAACAACAGTAGCAGCAACAACACCATCGTCGGAGGATTTCTCTTTGTTCCCATGCATATCATTTGTTCCTAAGGCAACAAAATGTGTGATTGATGTGCTTAAGAATGCAGTTGCTCCTCATCCTTCTTGTTGTGAAGCCATCTCTAAACTTTATGATTGTTCGTCCCAGTTTCTCAAAGACATTCCCTCTGGTGATATGATTTTGGTTAACAGCATTTGTGCTTCATGGGGAGTTTCTATTTCTTAGACTAAATTAAAGTAGTTTGAGTTAATTTGATGAAGTTGAATAGGAAAGTTATCCATTATTGATGGTGAATTATGTTTTATTTTCTTTATTTATTGAGTACGGCCATTTAGTTAGATTTTATAAGAGAAGTTGGTTTTTTTGTGGAATAAGACTAATAATACTCCCTTTAAATGAGAAAATAAGCATTTTTCTACAAAGTTGAAGGATATATAAAATTAACTCTGAAAACTTCCTCCATACTCAAAATTTGATGTTATATATTGTATGATAAATTCTTCCTCTAGCTTTTTGAATAGTGTATGTTTTGAATGTTGACTGCAACTAACTGTTTGTTTTTCTTTTTATCATCATAGAGTTACACCTTATAATAATTATCAATATTTTCATTTTACATATTTATAACTTGACATTGACCTATGTTATAATAAAAGAATTAATGAAAAACATAGAAACACAACAAAATATCACTAATAATGTAACTATTATATAATATAAATAATAACCCTTTAAGTGGAAATTTTTTATTTATGGACTTCAATATGTTTGCTCAATATAAAAATATAAATGCACTGTTTTGAATTTTTTTAATAATCTTTTAAAAAATATTTATGGACATTCACATTTTAAAAACTAGGAATATCAATTATTTTTTTACAGAAAAAATATGTAAAAATGAGAAATTGATAACTTCTTATTCTTAATAATTTAAACTTCAATTTTGTAAATCCAAAGTAACTGTTACTTCAACATTCCGCATGAAAACAATAATAATAGAACTAATAATGACTGTTTCCTTTGCTAAAAGAAAGTTACCCCAACAATATAATTGCACTTTTTTATAATCGCCATAATGACTCCAAACATTTCCAACTTAGTATTTCCCCCCACCCCCTATATCTAACCCTCCTCCTTAGTCCCCATTTTCTCACACCAACCAAAAACACAGCCTCAGTCCTCACTACTGTTTCTAATTCAATCCTTCTCTTAATTAACCATTTTCACACTGCCAATTGAAATAACCATGGCCTCAATGAAGCTACCACTTGTATTCTTAGTTTGCATAGCCATTTTAGCAGTATCTGGCATGGCACACACCGGAGCATTAGCACCTGCTGATCCGTTCACAGCAGAGGAATTCTCATTGCTGGGTTGCACATCCTTCATTTCTGAGGCAACAAACTGTATGGTTGATGTAATGAAAAATGCAGTTGCTCCTCATCCATCATGTTGCAAAGCATTTTCTAAGCTCAATGACTGTTCTTCTGAGTTTCTCAAAGGCATTCCCTCAGCTGACATGATTTTGATTAAAGGCATTTGTGCTTTGTGGGGTGTTTGATCAATTTCTTAGAATAAAGCATGTTTTAGTTAATAATAGGATCATTACGAATAACAACATTATCATTTTTCCCCTACATATTTTATAATTTGAAGGAAGAGTGAATTTTGTTAGAGGGAAAAGGTGTTGTTTAATTTGATCCGTTAATTGAATGAGAACTAACATTTTGTTACTGTTTGTCAAAGCCCATTTAGTTTGTAATTTTGAACACTCCACCCCTCTAAACTTCTGAAACCAACATAAATTAAATTACAAATTTTTTGCTGAGTATATAGTCTCAATTGAAATAACTATACTCATGTTGTCTTGACACATAATCTTGATTTGTTTCCTATAATGATTATTTTAATTAAATGCTAATGCTGATTTGTGTATAGTTCATTCTCAATATTTACCCGCTGTACTAAACAAATTAATGAAACTGTGTATTTATATTATTATACAAGACGTTTATCAAGTTCTTCTTTTCGTACGGGAAACATTTATCAAAGGCTTATTGGATATTCAATTGACTGCATTTTTTTCATCTTTTTTTAAATAAAATATTCTATTTTCCTCAATATATATAATTAGAATTTAGAACATTGATTCAATATATACACTTAACAACTCTTCAATAGATCATCTAAAATCTTGGAAAAAGTATAAACAAAAAGTTTCTTTTTACGTGTAAGAGCAACCTTGAGATAAGTGTAATTTTTGGGAAAATTAAATGATGAGTTGCTTTTTTATCTTTTACTTTTCTCTAACATTTTCAATATCTTTGCAAGTTGTCATCACTTTTGTTTATTTGTATTTCTTTTGTTGCACGGTTCACCGAGAGAGTAAGGAAAAAGAAAGAAGTTTCAAAAGAAGGTTTTCTTAATGGAAGATGAAGAGATGAGAAAAGTGAACAAGATGAAGTTTGTAGTGGTTCAACACATAGCCTACATCCACTCTTCAAAGGCACACCCACCCCAACATTCGTGGTATAGCCCCATCATTTACTTTATCCACACCACATTCAATGATGGTTGGTATGAACTCATATGCTCAAACCTATTCCACATTTGACAAACAAGTTTCGCAAGTGACCCGTGATATATAAGTAGGAAGTGGGAAGTAGGAAGTAGGAAGAAGCATACCTGTAACGCATGGAAAAATCCCACGATAGTATATTTCGTCTTAGTTGACTTCTTCTTTCCCTTGAACATGTTGCATTTCCAAAGCTCTTTTTAAGACACTAAGAGTGCGTCCGAAAACAATTCCTCCCTCGTCATAGTTGTCAAATGTGTTCCAGTCATCAACAATCTTTAAAAAAATTTGGTCCACTTTTGTTCGCCTATCTTTTCCTAACAATGATATCTCTATAAAGTACACTAAAGCTAACCTAACCAAATCATCGTCATCTCCCTCGTATTTAAAAAATATGTCCTCTAAATCGCTTACATAAATGGATTATTTGTCCTTAAAGAACTTATCTAACAATCTACTATTCTCGACCAACTAAATAGACTCATTTTTGGGACCCCACAAACTAGTTACGATGTTAAACTCTCTCTTACCAAAAATACACACTAAAGGGATAAAAGCCACAACAAAAGATTTTACAGAACCATTTCTCAATTTAGTTTGGGAATCCCAAAATATTAATACAATGTAAAAGTAATACATAAACTAATTTTCTTACTAAGCATGCTTTAAAAAAGTATAGATTAGAGAAAGAAAAACTTACATGGTTTGACGTTTAGAGAAAGAAAAACTTACATGGTTTAACGTTTAGAGAAAGAAAAACTTACATAGTTTGACGTCTCTAAATCTACTAAATCTACTAAATCTTCAAATCTAGGATACCACCCGTTGGAGATCTTCCTATAGGATGAGATTGGTTTGTAGAAACTAATTGGGATGAAAAAAGTTTTAGAGAGAAACTATTTTGCAAAAAAAAAAAAAAAGTAAAATCGTTAGTTTTTTAAGAAAAACTTTTTTTTTAAGAAAAACTGTTTTATTATGCATATTTATAACCCTACTTGTTTTATGGAGTAAGAAAGTCAATAAGAGATAATGATGTGATTTTATTAATTTAATATAAAATATTAAATTAATTAAAATTTCAAATCAACTAATTAATTATTAATTAATTAAATTCTATTTAATTAATTATTAATTAATTAAATTCTATTTAATTAATATTTCATATAAATCTTATTTAATTGAATATCTCTTACTTATCTTATAGTTTTAAATTAATTTAATTAAATAAAATTGAACAAAACTATTAATTAATTCTTCAATTAATTAATAGCTAAATTAAATATCTTATATTTAACTTAATTCAAATAAAAATTTCTCTCCTAACCAACAATTTTAATAAGAATTCAATTTATATTAAATTAATATTTGAATTCATTCAAATATTTTATCTCTCATAAATTAATTTTGAGTCATATCCAAAATTAAATTTATAATAAAGTTTGATTAAAAATTTTACTTATTTCGATGGGAGTTTGCAAAAATAGCAAAAAAAAATTATGATAATAGAGTTCATGTCACTTACTTTTTTAAAATTGCAAAAGTAGCAAATTTAAAAATAGATTGTCATTCTATTTGTTAAATTTGCATTATGCAAAAAAAAGTGTTATAGGCTGTTTTTTCTAATTTTTTGTCATCTAATGCAATTTTCCTTTTTATATTTTTTTTATTGATTTTTCTTATTTATATGTTTAATATTTCTTTTAAAAAATTATTTTTCCTTTCTTTATTATTTTTTCATATTTATATTTTGTTTTTACTTTTTTAATATTTAAATTTACTTATTATTTGATTTTAAAATTTGAAATTTCATATTTTAAAATAGAAAAATAATAAGTAAACATTCAATATATTTATTTAAATATTTTTTAATATTAAATTCAAGTTTTGAAATATGTGTATACGTTATTTCAAATTTAAATTTATTATTTTTAGTTATTTCAAAGTTGGTTAGAATTTTACATTGTATAATATTTTTTAACAAATGATTAATAAAAATCTATTAATTTATAGATATTAATTTGTGTAATTTAGGTGTATTTGATCATGTTAATATTTTATAATTATTTTTTAAAAAATTCAATCAATTCTATAATTTTTTTTTATTTTTTACATGATTAAATTAAATTATATTTAAACTAAAAAATAAACGACAATGCTAAGATAAAATATATAGTTAAAAACGAAAAATAAAAATTAATTATCAAACAAATTTTACTTTTTATCTGTTCGAAAAACAAAATAGAAAACTAGAATAGAAATAAAAGAAAAGAAATAATAAGGAATGAAACAAACGAACAAAATGTTATCAAACAGTCCAATAATGTATACATATATATCTTTAAAATTATATAAAAAAATATGAAACATAAAGTTAGGAGATCTCTATTGTTGTTTCCTTTAGCTTTAATTTGTTGCTAATTTGCTTTAGCTGATAATATCTTCTCCATCTAAATTAGGCTTAAAAGTTGCAAATATAAGATTCTATACCCTCATAAATCTCTCCATTAATTACCTAAACACTTTTTTTTCCCTCAAGTTTTGTCTCAAAACGTTTGCTAAAAAAAAAAAGAAGGAATGATGAAAAAAAATTGTAAAGTATTAAGTAATATTTGTAAGCATAATTAATTAAAAGAATATAATTTCAAAAACAAAATATGAAGTGTCTAGGTGCTTTAGGATTTGATAATTTTGAAAATAAAAATGGTAAAAAATCTATTAATTTGATATTGGTCAAATATTACTCTCACTTTTAAATAGCATTGGTTTGTAAACTTTAATTGAAAGCAAGTTTTATTAATTAGAAAATTTCATTGTTAATTTTGAATTTAAAACGAACTTTTAATATGGTAAGGAAAGATAAATGTATTATTTTTTTAAAAGATAAAAATAGAATACTGAAAACAAATTAGCAAACAATGCCCTAAAGATCACATGAAACAAAAATGAAGACTATTACAGTGAAAGTAAGTCTTGTTAAATTCATTTGATATATATGTTCATAAAATATGTCACATGAAACAACTAGCTAACTTAAAAGTATTGAAATTAATGAAAGTATGTTTTACAATTTAATCACAAATATTATAGATATCGTAAACTTTGCTATTCCAATTAAAAGTAAAAGCAAAAAAAAAAAAGAAAAATGGGAAGAAGAGAATTTTTAATAATGGATTCAACAAAGAAAGATTGTTCCAAACATAAATCACTCCCCATTCTAAACTTATAAATAGAAAACAAAACAACCATCCATCACTAACTAACAACATTATTCTTAGTCATCAAATCGCCAATAAACCCTAAGAGAAACTTTTACTACTCTAAGCACATCAAACATCTCACAATGCACAAATGTTCTTAACCACATCCATGTCCGCAGAAGGAATCGTTTGGAAAACTACAGGAGCACAGTCATTGAGCTTAAAAATGGCTTTGCAACAAAAAGGATGAGGAGCAATTGGAAACTTGAATACATCGACCAAACACAGTGTCGCATCCAAAATAAACGGAGTACAACTGAAGAAGGAGAGATCTTGCGAGATTGATGGATCAAGTGTTGTAGACGACACCACCGTGCGGCCGGCCGTCGCGGATGCTGCTAAAATGGCTATGGAGACAATGAATACTAAGGCTAACTTCATTGGGGATGCTTTCAGTGACTTCACTGCCATTGTTTAGTTTAGATGAGTTGTTGTTGAGGTCAAGAGAAGGGGAAAAGGCTCTACTTTGTTTGGGTGAGTAAGTTTGTGATTAGTGAAGGTTCTTATATTGAGGTAGATATGGACTTCCTATTTATGGCAATAGACAAAATTATGGGAATTGTTTTTTCTCTTCGTATGTTAATAATTATATATATAATTTTAATTCTAATGTGTAATGATTATTGTATGCAATAAAAGGAAAGTAACATTTATTTTTTTATTTAGTACAAGAAATGTAACTGTTAAATTCTATTTATGGATTATTGTATGCAATAATATGATGTTTTATATAACTCGAAAATATATTATGGGACTCGTTGCTTTATTTTAGGGCCAAGCAATATTCCTTTGCTATCTAATTTTAAGCTAAGGTTGGTTTAGGTTTAAAAACTTACTCTCATAATTACCTTTGATTTTGATGACTTTTAATTTCTACTATGCTCCTCGGTATTCAATGTATTGCACTGATTTTGCTCCTTGATTTTGGAGTTTTGATTTCATTATATCTATTTACATTTTTCTATTTATTATATTTCAATAAATATTAGGGATCGATTTTAGCCTATTCAAGATAAGAAGAGATTCACAGTTGGTGATGGTTTGAGAAAATCCAAGCTAACAACATTAATTCTTTAAAAAAAATCGAAAGCGTAAACGGACCTAAATTTTTGATCCATCAACAAGGAGTAGTCTGTTTATACATTTTCATAGTTGAGATCGATTTGAAGATGTACTAAATTGACCAAGTTGGTTGAGAGTAATTTTGTAGAAAAATCGACTCTAAATGACGGATTCTCACGACTTGTTTTCACTGATTTTCACCTACTATTATAATTATTTAAAAAATTTACATCCTAATATATTACGTTAATGTTGAACACTAGAGGGAAAAAAAGTGTAAAATATGGAGGAACCAAACCAAAATTACACTCAAACGTGATGGTAAAAATTTGATAATATTTTAATTTATTTTGTTATTTTTAAAGATGCCTTTATGTATTTATTTAGTTAATATTAAATTATCAATAATTAGTTCATTAAAATAAAGACAATTTTTTAATATTGTAATTTATTGATATTCTAATTTCAAATATTAAGTATCCAAGAAAATAACATATAATTATATAAACACATGGTTACGTTTTTCCTCTAATGAACCTAATAAGTCTGAATCCAAAATACATATAATTTTCTAATATGAAGTTAGAATGTTAGATGCACCGCCATTTTGCCACGAACCCTTTGTTGTAATTGACATAAAAACACATGGTAGATCATAGTGCAATTACTACTCAAAGAATTTTAGTCAGATTTATATGTAAAACTAACTGAGGTGTTCATGTTGGGACAAATTAACCAAATGTATTAATAAAAATAATAAGTAATAAGACTACAAAAACTTACAACAATACACTATGATCGCCTATACTTATTCCACGTTGAACCCAAATTTTAGTAACTCCAAAGTTCAAAGTTAATATAAAAAGAATTACAGTTTTCAATGGCTACCAAACGTTTCCAAACTTTTTATATGTGACCATCTATATATATCTAACCTCTACTCCCTAGTTTTCTCCCACAAACCAAATAGAGCTATTCCTTTTGAGTGTAAGAATCTCATTCAATCCTTCCATTGACTTTCGAGAGGGAGTTCGAAAAATAAATACAGTTCAATTCATCATGAATTAAATGGATAGAACTATTTAGTTAAGGTTCAAAATTACTAATTTATATGAACTAAATGGGTAGAAGTCTATTTCCGATTAAGATTTAATAAGAACCCTAAATAGTTTATAAGGAGACTTATGGTTATGGTATCCAATTTACCAAAACTCATTCTTATATACATCAAGAGAAAAATACCAATAAAAGCTCTTAGAATTTTGGTTGGGAAAAATAATAGTTAGACAATAACCCATCATCGAGAATTTCGTATGGAAACATTTTGACATGAATGATTTTTGGACTTAATCTATTATATAGATTTAGAGTATTTATAGTTCTAAAACAAAAAGGAAAATAAAATTACATAAAACAACTACAACGAAATTGTCAAAGAATAAGGGAGAATGATGAACAAAATCTGACTTGAACCTCGAAGATGGGAAAATATATTAACTATGATTGGACTTGAAGGATAACAGATCGAACAAACAAAAGTGGACAGAGTTGAATCACGAGGCCGACGAATATTGGATCTGACTCACGACCAACAATCTGACTGCACAACCAAAATCTATTTTTAAGAAGTTTTGAAGGAAGTCACCATGAAGAGGAGGGAAAGGCGGAGCGGTGATGGAGAGCATGGTGTTACGGGAGAGGCAGAACGACGGGGAGGGAGGTTATTGACATGGAGCGGCCATGGCTTTGTGAGCAAGAAGCGTAAAATTAGGGTGACGTCACTACAAGAAAAAGTACATATTATGACAGTTGTATATCGCGGGAAAATACAGAATTTTTCGGATTCTACTTTCCGCGATAGTTATTTGTTGTCACGAAAGGTATATAAAATATAATTTATTTATTTATTAAAATAAAATTCATTTTAAATAAAAATATTAAATCACAATTTCCCCTAATTTTTAAACCCTCGCGCAAACTTCACCCTCACCCTTCGCTCACGATTTTGACATCCATCCTCAATCCAACCACCACGTTCCATATCCGAACATCGTCGACCATCTCCAACAGACACATAATGGGAGTCAACAAATCAAGAGCTTAGAGATTCAAGAGATTAAGCTTTTACAACTTCCTTCTGTTTGTCACTTGAAAAGCTTTAGTGCTATTGTCCAAGTAATTTCTCTTCCAATCCTCTCTCTTTTCTTTTCTTTTTTTCTTAAA
This sequence comes from Cucumis sativus, assembly GCF_000004075.3. Classification (NCBI taxonomy): domain Eukaryota; kingdom Viridiplantae; phylum Streptophyta; class Magnoliopsida; order Cucurbitales; family Cucurbitaceae; genus Cucumis; species Cucumis sativus. The sequence continues at coordinate 15,256,948 of NC_026655.2, read as the reverse complement.
TTTAATTTATATTTGCTAAGTTGCTTGATTATTTAGCAGCTATTTTGTTTTTGGTGTTTGGTTTTTTAAAAGTAAGGTTACTTTTTTTTTTTTTGAATCATGGTTTGAAATTCAATTTCAAGTATAAAAGTTCCATTTTTGGTCAAACTTCATTAAAGAAAGAATAAAATTTGAATAACTATTTTTTCTTCCATATTTTGGTTTGGTTTTTATGAAAGAGATTTAGGAGTTTTGGCTTAGTTTTTGAACATGAATAAAAAGTAGAAAAGATTTAGGAGTCTATATTCATGAATTTAATTTTAAAGAAACTGTAAATAAATTTCATCTAGTACCAAAATATCTGTAATTAATAGTGCAGCAAATCCAGGAAGCTGAAGATGAAACATTGTAGAACTTAGGTATCTGACAGTGGATGAAATTCTTTTAAGGAAACTTTGCGCAGAGTTCTATTACTATTAATGGGTGGCTTCGCGATCATTCTCTTCATAAAAAAATAGGAGGTAGAACCAATAAATATTTCTTTTTCGATTCATCCCTGGAGTTGAATACCTCATTCAAGAATTGTTTTTGATCCAATCCGTAGGAATCAATAGAAAAGGCAAATCCCTTATGATACACCAGATCCGGCTCGGTTATTGATAGAGTGAATAGATCTGCCATTTCTTGAAATCTCTCTTCTAATTCAAAATCGTGGTGTAACGTGTATCCTCTCTTGTTCCGGTCATGGAATAGATGAAATAAATAAATAAATGGATTACAGTGGAAAGCAAATGAAGTAACCCCACTTGCTCTTATGAAATCTATACATAGGGAGGGAAGGGGAGAGGTGTTGCTTTTTTTCTCTTCTTTTTTTTTTTTGTTGGGTGTAACAGAAAAATGGTCATATAACCCTTGAAGGATAGGGTTAACCAAATTTTTTTGCTAGTGTACAGAAAGAGAGAAAAAAGGAAAACAAAAAAGGATGGTAGTTAGTTTGGTGAAGGCTTGTGGAGGAAGAAAGTCTTTGGGTAAAGAAAGCTTTCCAAAATTTTGTTCTCGGTTTTAAATTCTATAGTGTATTTTGCTATGACTTTATTGGTGTTTTTTTTTTTTTTTTTTTTTTTTTTTTTGCATCCAGAGGATGTAATTCTTTGAATTTGTGATCATGGATGTTTTAAATTTGAACATGATTGTGGGTTTGAAGAGAGAAATTGAATATAGCAGTTATAATGTTGGGTTGGTAGTTTAATATCAATGTTAAATATGTAGAAAACATTCTGCTTGCCATTGTTCTAAAAGGACGTTCTGTTAGTAAGATGAATAGATAACTCTTGAATGTACAAATTTAATATTTAAACGGTAATTCATATGTGGTAGGAGGGGATCGAACCTCTGCAACCTTTGAAGAGACGTGTCATTTACCATAAAGTTATACTCTTTTTTAGATATAAGTAAGCTGCAATAATTGTGGAACGTTTGCTCATTATGCCTTTTTAATTCAAGTTTTTTGTTTGTTAGGGAATCGAAAAAAAGTTAAAACTTTTGAAAGTTGTATACAAACATTTTTAGAAGCTATTAGGGAAGAGGAAAAAATTTGAGTTCCGTTTACTTTTCCATCAGCTAAAATACTTTAAAGTACAAAATTAAAAAGAAAAAATTCCTTACTGCGATACACGTGGCTAAAATGATTGGCCGACTTTGAATTTCGTTTACGTATTTATATAAATAATATGCCCTTTCGTCAGGTTCTGGAGCCCTAGTTGAGGCTTAAGTTCACTATCCGTACGTTGCTTCATTTCCCCGATCAAAACCATTGAATCTGCTTCGTTGTATTGTAATTCTCTCTGCAAGACGAATACCACACAGTGATAGATGGATCAGATTCAGTACTCTGAGAAGTACTTCGACGACATTTATGAGTACAGGTATTGTGTTCTTACTCTTAGTTTCCAACTCCATTGTTACTCGCTGTCTTGAAGGATTGTTTGGATTTGGAAGTGTTCATTCTTATTGTCTTCGATGACTAATTGGATTCATTGGTGCAGGCACGTGGTTCTCCCACCCGAAGTGGCTAAGTTGCTTCCTAAGAATCGTCTGCTATCGGAAGTAAGCAATTTTGTTTTCTTAGTTTCAAATTTATGTGTCTCGATTTTGTTACGAAAGGAAGTATTATCTGATTGATTGGGAAGAAACTTAGTTCAGTAGTTGAATTCTTATTTCCGGTTTAGGTATCACTCTTGAGAGACCCTATGAAATAGATATTATTCCGTGGACAGTTTTTCCCCTATTTCTAATCTTTTATATTTTCATATGATCTTGATATTCTCTCTTTGATTTGGCTGATGGTTGCATGAAGTTGAAACAATGTTTTTGAGTATTTCAGATAGAAGTTAGATGAAAAAGGATTGAGAATTTAGGGTGCCAAACCTTATATCATGTTATTCATGACGCCCCTGAACTACCAACAACAACAAGAGAATCGCACTCAACAAAATGAGCTTGCTGCTAAATAATGATTGCTTCATTTTACTGATTTTGTGAAGTGCTACTATCCAGAAAGAAAGAAGTTAATATTCAGTCATAAGCATATAATGGTTTTAAAATGAAATATCATGGTGTCTGTGGTCAATTTTTCTTGCTTAGTAAATATGCAGGAGTTTCTATGTTTACCTTGAACTCTGTATGTTTGTAGAGGAGGCTTATATATATGCATATGCTCTGTATCTTTGTTGGACATTGCGGTTCCTTGAATTTAGAAGGAAAAAGGGTTTTATGGATCTTGATCCTTAACTTTCTGTGCAGAGGTGAATTATTTTTATGCTGTGTGACTTCTAAATTCTATTATTTTTAGAACAAAAGATGGATTTTGTTGATTGTGAATCATGATCGTGCTCATTTTCTTTTAATGGGTGTATGCTAGTTTCTCATTTTTGCAACATCCAGTCTTGAGAATTTGTACCACTTTAGAGAACTGCATGCTGTCACATACATCTATCATTTGGATGGTGTGAAAATTGTTTTAAATTCTTTGGTTTATCACAAAGAACTCTTGTATCATTACTCTTTAGAAATTAATATAACAAGTAGATTTTGCTGCTAGTATGAGGTAGTAGAATTGTTGTATGTCCTAAAAGACTAAACTGATAGCTTGTAATTTTAAGGTTATTGGTTAGATTTCTATTTCATCTAACTTCAATGGCCTCTTCTTAGTTAATGTCATTCATATTAGAGGATTAAGAGTAATAGATACCTTTTTTTTTTTTATCATGGATAGTATGCTTATATCGGTTGGCTATTGCTACTTGTGTAAATTGTCATGGGTATTATGTCTGTACTTATTGCTATTGCTAAATTGCTACTTGTGTAAATTGTCATGGATTTTATGTTTGTACTCATTGGTAGAGCTTTTTTTTGGATAAGAAACTAGGAGACCTTTAATTTCTGTCAAGCCATAAATGATACAAGTTGTTCTAGTTTCATTTTCCTAGTACCTTAATATTTCTTGGCTTCGTTAACTGAAGTGGATTGCACATGAAAACTGTTTTCTTTCTTATATTTGTAGATTTGAAAGTGTTTGACTCCTTAAGATGGAAATTTTTCGATTCTTGTTGGATAACGTTTCTTCCAACCTTATTGACAGTGAACTACTAATGGATTCTTAAGTTTCATTCATCTCGATTATTACTTATTCAATAATTTCCTCGTAGATTACTTATTTATATCCAGCTAAATTTTCTAAAGAGTTGTAATTTGTAAAAAGTTTCAATATTGTAGACCAAGTGGATGTTAAGGTGATGCTGTTATTCTACATGTGTGCTCTGCTATGTAGTTGTTTCTCTTATCGACGCATTTAGTGATAAGTAATGCTCAATGTTGAAATTTTCTATAAGAGTTGTACTCTCTCGTTCTATGATGGATGCTTATATGTATGTTGTCTTTGTAGGTTCAATTGAAGTCGACAATTTCATGGGTTTACTTTCAAAGAACATTTTCAGAGACGAACATTCTCGGTTGGTCGTTTATGCTTTAGCAGAAAATCTTGTTAGATGTATTCTGATGCTATTTAAAATATTTTTTGATTAAGGGATAGGATTCCGTACTTGTAAATTGTTGGAACTTGATTGGAAATGTCTGAATATTATAAATTGTATTATAGCGTATATATATTAAAGTGTCGACTATTTTTTTCTATATGGGTGTCAATATTATAAATTCAAAATTGTCATTGTCGGCTACATTATTGTCATTCAAATGGTTCGTGTAATGACAGAGTGGCAAGAAGAACAGGAAAAAACTATAGTAATCGAGTAATTTGCAACAGGAAAAATATGTCGTAATATATGAATTTGTGACAGTTATTAATTGTTGTGAATATGAAAACAATGACAGTTGTTTTTTACAAAATTAATTGTCCCGGTTGTCCTATCTTTGATAGAAGAAAAATGTCGTCAATAGCAAAACAATGACATTTAAAAAAAAAAATGTCGCGATTAACATATCCGTGACATTTAAAACATGTCACAATAAACAAATTCGCGACATTTATTTAACTGTCGTTAATACATAAATGATAATAGTTATTTATTGTCATAAAATAAAATATGACAGTTATTTGATGTCGTAGAATGCTAACTAACGACATTTATTTTATGTCATGAAATAAGTTATTGCGACAGTTTTTGAAAACTGTCATGGAAGGATTTTCCATGACTCTCGCTTCTATGATTGAAAATAATTGTCATGAATTTTGTTCGCGACAGTAAATAACTGTCGTCGTAGATATTAGGGATTTATATTGTTATAACTCAATTATTATATTTTTATTTATATTTATTATATAAATAATACATTTTTCTATTTATTATATTTCAATAAATATTAGGGATCGATTTTAGCCTATTCAAGATAAGAAGAGATTCACAGTTGGTGATGGTTTGAGAAAATCCAAACTAACAACATTAATTTTTTAAAAAAAAATCGAAAGCGTAAACGGACCTAAATTATTGATCCATCAACAAGGAGTAGTCTGTGTATATTTTTTTCATAGTTGAGGTCGGTTTGAAGACACTAGTACAAAAGTGGTCTACGACGACAGTTATTTACTGTCGCGAACGGATTTCGCGACAGTTATTTTCAGTCATAGAAGCGGGAGTCATGGAAAGGCCTTCGACGACAGTTTTTGAAAACTGTCGCAATAGGTTATTTTATGACATGAAATAAATGTCGTTAATCAACATTCAACGACATTCAATAACTGTCATAATTTATTTTATGACATTCAATAACTATCATCATTTCTTTATTAACGACAGTTAAATAATTGTCACGAATTCTATTATCGTGACATGTATTAATTGTCATGAATATGTTTTTCGCGACAGTTTTTTTTTGTAAAAATGTCATTGTTTAGTTATTGACGACATTTTTTTCCAGTCAACGATTGTGCAATCGTGACAGTTTTTCGATAACATTAAATGTCATTGTTTTGCTAGTGACGACATTTTTTTCCAGTCAAATATATTGCAACTCCACCATTACACGAACCATTAGAATGACAATAATGTAGCTGAGAATGACAAATTTGAAATTTATACAAGTTTCACACCAATGTACCAAAAAAAAGCCAACACTTTAATATATATATACTATAGTACGATTTATAATATTTGTACATCTTAATACAAGTTTCAATAATCCACATGTACGGAATACTAGCCCTTAATCAAAAAATATTTTAAATAGCATTAGAATACATCTAACAAGATTTTCTGCAGAAGCATAAACGACCAACCGAGAATGTTCATCTCTGGAAATGTTCTTTGAAAGAAAACTCATGAAGTTCTCGACTCCAGTTGAACCTACAAAGACAACATGAATATAAGTATCCATAACACATACGTACAGCCAATGAGTAACTAAATCAATGTCTCAACAAAAATACAGAACACAAACAAGAACTTCAACACTTGATTCCATGAAATGAAAAGAAGCACGTGAGGACTACATTAGGCAAACGATCATTAAATAATAGTGTGAAGAAGTGTAATCCCAAATGATCAAAAAGTTGGACAATCAATCTAACCTTGTTATCCTTCTTACAAAGAAAACATATGGATCATTCACAAGTCCTTAAACCAAAGTAATACCATTCTATAAGTGTACAACTCACTCGTTTTCTCTTTAATCTTAACTCTTGGTGTCATGTAAACCACTACTGAAACTTTACCCATGATGATGATTACCAAAATCATAACTTTTAAATATAATAACTATGCGTATACACGTATGCATGAGGTCTCATGATTTTAATCAGTAGATGTCCTAAAAACATAATCGTATGACACAAGAGAATAACAAATATCAAAGGCGTTTCAAGTTTAAACCAATTACAAATAACATTTTATATACTTCACATCTGGAAGCTCGAACACAAAATTCAACATACTCACTAACAACACATCACAAACACACATAACCCTAGACAAATTACAGCAAACAAATCCCAACAACCCGGCACTTAAGGCAAATTGGTAGTTAAGTTACTTTATTGACTAGTTTGACACAACTTAAGGCAAAGTACAAAGTTTAAGATCTCACATTTCATTTTTCATTCTTTTTTTCTCAAAGCTTCAGCCCATAGCCATGACATCTCCTTTGGCCTTGATTTCCTAATTCGAACAAACAAAAATCAATCAAAAATCAACCAAATGCTTCATTGAGGCATTTCATCAAACACATTGTAAGCTACCAAAATGTTTCATCACCAACCTACACAAATTCTTGAAAACAAAGAAAATAATTTGAAAGATTGCAAAGAAATCGGCACTAGCCATGACATCGCTTTTGGAAATGAGAAATTGGGATAAGATCTTACCGGCGAAACAATCCAATGAAATTGGGATAAACTGAAATCAAGAAACAATCCAATGGAGACAACGAAGAACTTCATAGAGAGAGAGAGAGAAAGAGATAAAGAAGAGAAGCTTACCGGCGGAGGGGAGGGGTGACGACCGACGCCCACAATTTTGTTGCTTCGGGTTGATTGAAGAGGTTTGGAGAAGACGGGGGTGGTGGCGACGGGTTGGTGGTGGCGACAGGTTGGTGGAGAAGGTTTTGACGGACGGGCAGGAGGGGATTGGTGGTGGCGACGGGACTTCAGACGGTCAGAAATGGGAGAAAGCCGACGGGACTTCACGCGGAGGAAGAAATTGGGGGAAATTTGGGGGAAAGTTAGGGCACGCGGATGGGAGGAAGAATTTGGGGAAAATTTTGGGGAATTTGGGTTTTTTTTAAAATATAAATATGTAATTTTAATTTTTTAAATATAAAATAATAAAATTTTTAACCCTAACATTCTATGACAGTTAATAACTGTCGCGAAAAGTGTTTTCCGAAAATTTCCGTCTTTTCCCGCCAAAAACGCGAAATTTTATATTTCATGACAGTTTTTTTTTCTTCCATTCATTTTTTGAGATATATAACTGTCATTGTAGGGGTGTTTTCTTCTAGTGAGATGTACTAAACTGACCAAGTTGGTTGACAGTAATTTTGTCAAAAAATCAACTCTAAATGACTGATTCTCACGACTTGTTTTCACTGACTTTCATCTACTATTAAAATTATTTAAAAATTTTACATCCTAATATATTACGTTAATGTTGAATACTAGAGGGAAAAAAGCGTAAAATATGGAGGAACCAAATCAAAATTAAACTCAAAGGTTGATGGTAAAAATGTGATAATATTTAATTTGAAACCCTAGTGATCAAATGAAAATTAAAATAGCACTTCGTTAGGTGTGATTATGTCCCAACTTCAAATGGTTGGAGTAATTAACTATATTATAATCAACTTCATGTTTGATTCTTATTATATAAATTATAATAATATTCCATGTTTTTCACTATTATAACATATAATTAACTAACTATAAATTAATTAATATAATGTTATTATTTCAAATCTCTGTTGATTACAATATTTACTGTAATGTTTATTATTTTGTATTCATTATCTCTTTTTGTGTGTTCACGTTTACTACCTTTTATCTGAATTAAAGTAGTATATGTATTCTAAATATAACAACTATATCTCAAATTAAAATAATTTGTACTTCCACAACATATTTGTTATAATTACTCACAATGTAGTAATTTACAATAATAACTAATTCAACTTTTCAACCACTCACTTCAATAAAATTATGTTTTTGAAATTTGAAGACTTGAAAGGAGAATCAAAACTTAAGGTTACAACTGAAGGGATTCAAATTCTATTATATATATATATGGACATAGAGAAAAGATGCAAAATTTGTTATATCTTTGCTTCAAACTCTTGAAACAAGTTTTTTTTTTTTTTTCTTTTGAAACAAAGTTCTATTTTCCTATATTTTAGAAAATAGAAAACAACACTAACCAAATTAAAATGAGGCTTTTAAAATAAATTGAAAATTGAAATTTTAGACCCTAATATAACCGATGCATTAGTAAGTGGACATATTTTACCACGTTAATACTTCTTAACACAAAATGAATAAATCTTAAGATTTATATTGGGTAGACGTACTTTAGAAATTTTATTTTCATTTCATATTCACATATGATTACAATTTTTTTTCTTCCAAATTTTTACCTAAATTCTTTTTAATAATACATGGAAGAGAGAATTAAATCTCCAACTTCGAAATTGGTAGTTTAAACATTATTGATTTAACTATAAACATGATCACAATTCTATCATATTGTAATTTTTAAAATTGTTTTAATAATGAAACAATAAAATAATTGGATAAGGACTTTGGGTCACAAAAAATAACGAGGAAAAAATTCACAAAAAACATAGCAATTGAAGGTATTCGTACATTTTCAAAGGAGGTAGGCTCACTTTCATCAAATCTTCCTTATGCAATCTTCTAACCTACCAACTCAATTTTCAAGTCTCCGACCTCTGTTTACAAAAACATAGAAAAAGATAAATTTTCTTTAAAATGGATGCTCAACTAATCAAGGTTCGCATCTTGTTAAGTGGACTATTGTCTTAAGTCCACGTGAAAGAGGAGGTTAGGTATCAACAACATGAAGAATACAAATTTCATCCTACTTTGCAAATGGTTATGGAGATTCCAATCGGAGCCAAACGCCCTCGGGAGAAAAATTGTTCCAAGCTAAGTACCATAGCAACTATATTGGCTCTACACCTATTGATAGTAGAAACTGTAGTGCAAAAGCTCCCTGAAAAGCTATTGTTAACTGTTTGAGCTGGTTTGAAAATCACTACAATTGGAAAAATCAACAATATATGGCGAACTTATTTCCTTTTAACCCTATGTTTGCTAAATTCCCTCGGCACTTTGCTCTTTGTCAATCCAAAAATGATTCAATCAAAGATCTATGGGACTGCTCAATCAATCAGTGGCAGCTTTTAAATCCCAGAAGGCCTTTCAATGCCACAGAACTACAATCATGGAATGAGATTAAGAACATTCTTCCAACCCCTCGTCAGGACGAAGGTAGTAGGAAACCAATTTGGAATTTGAGTAAAGATAATTTGTTCTCAATCACCTATGTCAAGGAAGCTTTAGAGTCGAATGCTCACTCTTTTTCCATGGACTTCCATCGACATCACTGCTCAAACCTTTGTCATTTCCAAGAAATGCAAATTTTTCAGTTGGTGTATCATCCATGGGGAATTAACACCATGAAGATTTTGCAAAAGAGAAATCCAAATTCTTACCTAAATCCCTACTGGTGCACACTCTGTCAGTCTAATAGTGAGGGGATCGATCACCTGTTTGTTAACTACAGGACCATAGCTTCCCTTTGGTCTCTCCCCTTGTTTCCTCTAAAAAAGGACTTTGGCTCATATTTTTTAATATTTAATTTCTGTATATTCCTTTACAAACTTTAAAATTACATTTTAATATTGTTTCAACTTCAAACTAATTCGAATTTAGGATTATTGTTGTGGGTTTTATAATAATTGGTATTAGTTTAGTTTCTAATCAAAAAATCAGTTTTAAAGTAAAATATTGTTGGATAAATTTTAATTTCAATTTGAAACTTTTACATTATGCTTATCACTTTAATTATTTACGTACTGATAATTCATTTATTCATTTATAATTTCTTCCATTCATGAATCTGAAAGTTGTATAGATTATAATAAATTCACTAATAATTTGATTTATTAACGTAATAATTCGAGTTCAAAATGAATAACAAATCAATATCACATTTAAATGAGATAGATTTTAAAAACGTGAAAGTATTATTAAGAAATACTTAAAAAAATTGGAAGTTAATATATATATCAATAAGGATGCACCTTCACACCCGAAGAATTCTATGTTTGGATTAAATAAGGATGGTAGTCTTTTGTAAATTTATTTGAAATTTTATATAACTAGAAGTTGATAAAAAAAATTGAGAAATTGTGTAAAAAATTGATTTAAGATTTAGAAAAGAGTGTGATTTTAATTATTTCAAAATGTTTTGAATGAACAAACATGGGAGTTTATATATATACATAACATATTGCAGAGAGAACAAAGAATATTGAACGAAAATGGTAATTCTCATTTAATTTAACAGGATAAGAACAAAGAGTTTGGTCCAGCAAAATCTACTCCCCTCTCAAATTTTATAAGAACATAGTACTGTAGAAAAACAACAGAAGAAAACAAACTTATTCTCACATATAACATTCTTATTCATCATGTTCTAATTGGAAGTTCAAATCTTCTTACAGACCACAAATCTTCTTAATCATATCCATGTCAGAAGAAGGAATCTTTTGATAAATTTCGGGGGCACAGTCGTTAAGCTTAGAAATGGCTTTGCAACAAGAAGGGTGAGGTGCAATTGGAAACTTGATAACGTCTGCCACACACAACGTTGCTTCTAAAATAAAAGGAGCACATTTTAGAAAAGAATTTTGTGGTTCTAATAATGGACTAGGTGCCGCAGTTGTCGTGTCGGCCATCGTCGTGGATGGAGCTAAAATGGCCATGCAGACCAGAAATACAAGCACGAGCTTCATTGGGGATATGTTAAAGCGACTTGGCTGCCAGTGTTTGTAGGAAAACAAGTGTGGAGGCCTACGGAATCTTCAGTTTTGTTGGGGTGAGAAAGTTGTGTGAATTAGGAGCTTCTTATATAGGGGAAATATGGAGTGGAGATTTTGGCATCTTTATGCTCATTGATATTACTACTGCTTTTGTTCATGTAACTTTCTTGCTTATGAACTTTAACACCGTTATAACTCAATTATTGTTAATACATATGACCTAATTAGCTGTTAAAAATGAGTGATAGTTCCCTCTATCATTTTTTCTTTCATTACCATAAGAAGAAAACTAAGTCTTCATTTTCAAATTTTATGCGTTTTTTGGTTTTACTCTCATACCCTTAGGTAAAGAGAGAGAGTGAAATATATGGAAGAAAACAGAAAGAAACAAAAGAAAAGGAACCAACTACCAACAAAAATGCGAATGGGCAAATGATATTTAATGGACTCCAATTTTATTTCTATGTATATAGTGGAGATACCATATTTCTAAAACTTCTTTCCTTTTAATTGTTTTCTGTTTTTTTTTAAAAAAAAAATTAAATAAAGTGTTTGATAATCAACTTTTTTTTTTTTCTTTTCATGGGAGAAACCTGTTTTTAAAATTAAGTACCAAAATTTAAAATAAATAAAAAACTTTCAAAAAATATATTATATTTATTTTAGAAAAAAAATACAAAATCGGCTACCAAATATATATGACTTTTGTTTTTAATAAGCAAAAATTTAAAAACAGAAAAAAGAAAGTTGAAATAGTTACCAAACAAAACTTTCATTTTCTCGTTTTTCAAAACATTGGTAAAACGTAGATAACAATACAAATGAGTTTGAAGATTAAAATGATTATTATAGAGGCTTTATTTCAAATTACTTAGGTTTCTTTTGATAACTGTTTGTTTTTCCTTTCCGTGCTTCAAAATTAAATTGAGCTTATAAACAGTATTCCACGGACCGAAAAACTATGCAAAATTTTAAAAATTATAAAAAGAATATATAGTTTTAAGATTTAGCTAAAAATTCAACTAAAAACAACATCATAATACATTTAGAGTAAATGTGTCTCATTTTTCATGATGCGGGGATAGCTCAGTTGGGAGAGCGTCAGACTGAAGATCTGAAGGTCACGTGTTCGATCCACGTTCACCGCATACATTTTTTAGGTTATCTCCATTTTAATTAGTTGGAAGCTCTAGAAATTGCTATACCTAATGTGACCCAACTGTCCAATTCAAGCTCAGGATCCCGTTTTATCATAGAAAAACTTGCTCTATAATTAGAGGAATTCGAGTCATTTAAAGGTTGCTTTTACCCTTATTTTGTTAAGAAAGGACTAGAGAGGTATCCAAAAATTCCGAGAAATGTAAGGGAGACTTTGCATGTCCTAGGAAGCTAGTTGTCTATGACTGTGAGTTTGTTCTCATTGGTAAATGTTTCCAAGTGAAAAAGGGTTTTAAAATGTGTTTAAAATCTTGAATATATTCTTTGAAACCATAAACTACACATGATTTTCATTATGTTCTTTCATCTCTAAAATGTAAGCGATTTAGAATAAAGGGAAAAGAAGTATTTTATAAATAACCTTCTAGCTAAAGGAATACTGTGAAAGCATCCTCTTTGAGTCAGATGTTGTATTACGATTAAATGCGTAGAAGTTAATGTTGACGTCATGTCTTGAAATACTGATTATATAATGTTGTATAATGCACAATACTGATTACATGTGGATATTTGTACCACATGTAACATGATATACCTTATCCTTGTTGTGTGGCCTAGGATAAGATGTTTTATTCTTGTTGTGTAATACTACGAGAAAAGGGGGATCTCCCAACGCATAAAAGCGTCGGGAGATATACGAAAAAGCGTCGTAGAAAAAAATATTTCAAAGTATAAATGTGCGTCAGATCGAAGTCGGGCAAAATGAAGCACAAATAACACTCACATCATATTGTGCAAAATATTTCAAAGTATAAATGTGCATCGGATCGAAGTCGGACAAAATGAAGCACAAATAACACTCACATCATATTGTGCATCAAGAGATCCTCTATTTTAGAAAAAAAAATCTTCCATTATTAAATGGAAGGTATTATGTATCTAGCTTGAAATTTCAAGAGTAACAATGCAAATTTTCGATTTCCTCATCCAAATAAGAACATAGAATATGCCATTGATGCTTTATGATATATGTCATGGATCTAAAGCACAAATACGCCCAATTTGTACAAAATGGACTTCACAACCCACAGTTTGACCTCATCATCATTGATCTGAAGCACAAATCATTAACTCCAAAGTCAAAATACAAAACAATGGATGAAGGAAAGTAAATCTTACCATTCAAAGCATTCTTTCTCACCATGCAAAAGAATGGATCTAAACGGATCTACGAAAATTCTACGAATATCCAAAAAATTTCAATGGTTGTTCTTCACTCTCTCGACCTCAGCATAATCTTATGAAAAAAAAAACCCTAATTTTGCCAAACCCTTAAAATTTTGCATTCAAAGAAGAATTGTTGGAAATCTAGAACAAGAAGAATGAAACAAATTTGCTAACCTTTTAACATCAACGAGACTGAGTGAAGAAGAAAGTATAAGATGCCCTATTCAAATTGTGTGATCTTGTTAGGATGCCTCATACTTACTGTGTGATCTTGTATGAGATGCCCATTTGCTTGTTGTGTAATCTAACATGGGAAGTCGTGTTATGCGTAGAAAAATTTATGGTACTTACCATTGCGTTGAGATTTCTCTACATGGCTACAACTTAGCAAAAGAGTGTGTGGTAAATGCTTGAGTCGGGGAGAGGGTACACAGAAATGAAATAGATAGTATAAAATGAATCCACAAAATAACTAATTTACATTTTGCTGTATTACCTGTTCGACAAATGATTATGTGATGAGAAGGCAATTGATTTACGTAAAGCAATTGTTAAAAGATCACACTGACTAGATGTTTTCGTCTCACCCTTCCAATGTTTGTTTTACTCCACCCCCCCCCCCCCCTCCAATGATACGAAGGAGATCTGGCATAAAACTTGATGTCTTGATCGTCTATCATGCCTCCTGAATCACATTGTCTTGGTAGTGGCCATTGTTATTTCATGTAGCATGTAGAAGCTAGGCAAAAAAAAATCAAGTCATTATTTGAGTCTGTATTTCTTTTAACGATTTGTGCACTAGAAATCGAATGTACTCTCTTAACTTGTCTATCAATGAAGTTCTTTTTTTGTTTCATTAAAGTACGAATTTCGCGTTTAACTCTGTATTGTAAGAAGTTGTTCTGCTTACTAGGTGTTCAACATACTATCTCGCATGAGGTGCATATGCATGTTGAATTAGTATTGGATTATTTTTTAGTAGCGAAACTTACATGCATTCTAAGCACGAATGATTGTATTGCATGCATCGTTAGAGTTGTTCGGAACAAAATTAGTTTTTTTCAAAAAATTAATTATGTCACTGTAAGTAAAAATGTTAGTCGCCAACATGAGTTTATCAGTTCAATTAGTACCTTTATGTACTTAGTAAGCTAAGTTAGATGATGGGAAAAATAGCTCGCTTTTTTAGTAAGAGTTGAATAATTTTTATTTGTTAATTCGTTAGCATTTTCTTAAAAGACGTTTGGTTACTACGACTTTTATGAAAATAACAACTTTTTCTTTGAACTTTAGTAGGTAGTGATTTTAGTCCATGTATTTTAAATTTTGTAACAATTTATTTTTCGAACTTTAGTATAAGTAACAATTAGTTAGTCCCTATACTTTGAAATTTTGTAATATATATTTTTTTAACAACAAGATGAGGATTGGGATCAAGAGGAGCATCCAATAGTCTCGACAATGTTGAAACAGTTGAGCACCTACCAAACCCAAACCCACATAAAGAAAAATCATTGCCACAAAAAGGAATTCATACTAATAAGTAGAGACTAGAGGAAAGTCTTCCAAGGATATAAAACAATGATCTTGAGATAAACTAGCTATTATAAATAAAGGGAAATAAGTCGGTAATGAACTAGCAAAACATAAAAGTCATAGTGCAAAGTCAAACTACTCCTAATAAGCTTATGGAAAGAAATATATACAAGTAGACCAATCAAACCAAAGACTTAAAAAACTAGCATCCTCATATATAAAATTTAAATGTAAGTTTCTATTATGTAACTGTTCACACGAGATTTTGAAGAAATGTAATTCGTTGAATTCGACTTTGATATATTAATGAATATTGTGAAGACAATCTCTAATATTTACTCATTTGATGTTTTTCCTCGAATACAAGTTAAAAACTTAAAACTTCTTGGTCTTCGATCTACAAAATATTTTAGTTGTAAGTCGATTTGAACTTCGATCTTCTGAAATCCAAGGAAAGCTTAATCTTCTAAGTCTTCAATCTTTCAGAAGTTGTTGATCTCGAGGTTGATACAAACTTGAACGTCTTGAGAGCTTGTAGAAGTTTGAATCTCCAATTCTTCAGAGCTTCAATTCTTCTTTCAACCACAGACCTCCTTAACGAGTGACAAAGGTCTCTATTTATAGAGAAATTTTGTGGGCTTTAGGTGGGCTTGGGCTCATTTGCTTGTTGGACTTGAGCTTGGGTCCATTTTCTTGACGGGCTCGGGCCCACTTGTTTGGCTTGATTTTTCATCACGGGCTTGCATTGGGTTGGATATGAGAAAACTTGCCTACCCAAAATTCAATCAAATTTTAATCATCATAATTTGTTGTGATGACATGGAAAAATTTAATTGGCCGAATATTCTTTTCAGCTGTAACTTCGCCTTTATAATTATTAAAAAGATTATTCTCGACCAATTTATGAAAAAAAATCATGTATTAGAAAGTTCATTATATTTTAATAATATTAAATTTTAAAACTAAATTGTTGCAAATATAAAAATATATGCATACTCATGTTATTTTCATATAAGTTATAAAGTCAAATTGTTGTTTTCATGGAGTGTTAAATTGTAGCAACATGAAAGTTCAAAGAAAGGGTTTTTTTTAACATTTTTTTCTCCATTGGCACTCAAAATGAGACTTGAGAATTAAAAAATGAAATTTACATAATTAACGAGACTCAAAACATAACGAGACTCAAAACATAACATAAGTAATAAACATTTTAATTTGTTTAAAATAATAAAATATTTAGAATTGTTTTCAAATATAGCAAAACTTTTTAAAATATTTATAAATATAACAAAATTGTAGTTTTCATCACTAATAGATCCAAAATAAACATTTATCACTCTAATGATAAACACTAATAAATTCAACATCTATTATACACAGAAAAAGTAAGATGTTATATTTGTGAATACAAGAGAATTCATCTTCATCTTTCATGTGTCGCAACCGAGAGAATCATCATTTTATCTTCTATGTGTTGCAGTCGATAGGCTTCTCCATGTTCAAGTTTGGCGTGATATCCATCATAAAATTCAAGTCAAACTAATGATAAAGTTGGGTGTACTTTTATCTTCAATCTAGGTCGATGTGCTCTATCTTCAAGCTTTACGCTTCAAAAAAGGAAATAAGTTATTGTTTAAGAAAGAAAAAGGTAAACTAAAAGAAATGAAAAATGAAAAAGAAACAAAAAAGAAAGGAGAAAAGAAACATAAAATGAAGGAAGAAGAGGAAAGAAGGAAGAAGGAAGAGGAAGAAGAAGAAAGAAGGGGAAGAAAAAAAAAAAGAAAAGAAACGAAAAGAAACGAAAAGAAAAAGAGAAGAATGAAGATGTCTGATCGCTCCTTCTAAGGAGGTGAATCTGACGACAAAAGTCTGATCGTCTCTTAGAAGAAATTGGATCGCTGACGGCAAAGCAAATTCGAGAAGCTCGATCGCTCCTACTAGGGAGGTGGATTTGAACGCAAAAGCCCGATCGTTCCCTAAAAGAAGTTGGATCACTGATGGCGAAGTAGATCGAGATGCCGGATCGCTTCTATTAGGGAGGTGAATCTAACAGCAAAAGTTTGATCTCGTCCCTTAAAAGAAGTTAGATCGATGACGGTGAAGTAGAACCGAAATGCCCGATCGTTCCTACTAGGGAGGTGGATTTGATGGCCAAAGCCCGATCGTCCCCTGAAATAAGTTGGATCACTAACTACGAAGCAAAATCGAGAAGTCTGATCTTTCCTACTAGGGAGGTGGATCTGATGGAAGAAGCTCAATCATCCTTTAGAAGAAGTTGGATCGTGGACGACAAAGTAGAATCGAGATGCCCGATCGTTCCTACTAAGGAAGTAGATCTGACGGCCAAAGCCTGATTGTCCCCTACTAGGAGTTGGATCGCTGACGACGAAGAAGAATTGAAATGCCCAATTGTTTCTACTAGGGAGGTGGATCTGACAACAAAAGCCCGATTGTCTCCTAGTAGAAGTTGGATCGCTGATAGCAAAGAATAATCGGGATGCCCGATCGTTCTTACTAAGGAGGTAGATTTGACGGCAAATGTCCAATTGTCCTCTAGTAGAAGTTGGATTGCTGATAATAGAGTCATACTTCAAACGTTTGCATACAAAAAGAAAGGGAAGAAGAAGTTCTTACTTTTAGCTCATGTAAAAAAAAAAGGGAAGGAAAAAAAAAAGAAGAAAAAAAGAGAGAGAGAAAGGGAGAAGATAAATTTTGTTGCTCGATAAAGAGTAAATGATTAAGGTGTGAGTCTATTTATAAGGTCAACAAATCCAATTCCTAAAAGAATTAGGAATGATATTTAATCATTTTTTTTATAACGAATCTAATTATAAAAGGATTAGGAATGATATTTAATCTTTTTTAATAATAAAGAAAAGATGATCCAATTATCTTATCTTATTTTAACTATTTTCAATATTTAAAATAGAAAAGATAATCCAATTACTTTATCTTATTTTATTTTTAGGACAAATTTTGAATTTAATTTGTGAGATAATTAAAATATTTAAATATCTCAACATTTAAAAAAAAAATTATTACTAATTTTAAAATTAAAATTTGGGTTCAAAATCCAAAAATTAGCTTGGATATATAGTTTCTTTTTAATCTCAAGTATATATTGGAGCCATAAATCCAAATTTATCTCAAGATTTAGGGTCTCATTTTTATCTCAAATTAAAATTGGTCATTCCAAATTATTGTGCATCCTCGAGACAAATTAAGGTATGGTAGAAACTTCATCCTTATTTCAAATTAAAATTTTGGTTATGTTCAAAATTTTACTTTTAAAAAATTTAAATTAAAATTTTTATCCCCAAATCAAATTAAATTGTAAAACTTTGAAATTTTCTCAAATTAATTAACGTTTTGTCATACTACATCCCTTATTTCAAATTGAAATCAAAGTCATGTACTAAATTCATAGTTTGGTTAATTTGATATGTTAAATTGAGCAAAAAAAAAAAAAAAAAAATGCTCGTATTTTGACTTCAAATTTTTTTTTTTTCAATATTCATTCACCCATATACGTGCATAAATCTCGAAAGGGGCATTTATTTTATAGAAAATTTTGAGATCAATCACAAATTGCCACGTTATTTACTAAATTAATAATGAAAAGTGCAAATAATTGAATATGAGACTAATTAAAAAATTGATATGTGTCCCAAATTAAAATTGAAAACATAAATTAGCCAATTCTGATAATGTCATGTGTTTTCATCATAACGGTTGGATCAAGTTAATTATTTTCGTTCAATTAAATATTTTTTACTTAGGTTAAGTTCAATTAAGCCAAAAAATAAGCTTAATTGAGTCCAAATGTAAATATGACTCAAATCCTTGGTATGATCTATAGAGTAACTAGGCTCAAGCTCATAAAACCTACTAGATAACTCTATAAATAGAGGAGCTCTCTTCATTTGTAAGTGTTGGAAATTTTTTACTTCAAAAAGTCTAGAGATAATTATTCCAAGAACTGGAAGACTCCCTAACTCCTAAAGTCGACCACCCTCGAAGATTGGAGATCCTTTGAAGATACAAGATTTCTTCCAAGACTCCAACTTCAAGAACATCATGTGCTATGTTTCCTCTAATCAAACGTAAGCATCCAACAGAGAAAGAATTAGAGGATTAAATTCTAGAGATCAAACCACATCGCATCAAATCAACTTAAGTTCAAATCCACGAATCAAGTTTCTTCGAAAATCTTGTGCAAACAGACATTATATCATTTTTCTACTCTCTTTCTCTAAAATCTTGTCTTTGTTCGACTCTTTTAAATTATACTTAAAAGAAAATTAATGTCCTATATTTATTAAATAGTTACATAATTAACAAATTAAGTCAAGAAAAGGATAAGGTAAAGATAACCAATAACAACGTATACAAGTTTTCTCGATTATAGACGAGATAATGTAAACCTAAGAGTTAAGTAATTATTAAAAGAAATTGTATAGTTTAAAACTAAAGTGATTTTGATTTCTTGAGTTTTAATCTTTCATGAGATGGATATGCATTTTCGATAACACAAAGGGATTATATATTATATATTTTATAGTTCCCTCTAATTGTATTTTTTTTTGTTTTTCATTACCATAAGAAGAAAACTACATCTTCATTTTCAATTTTTATGTTTTTGGTTTTACTCTCATACTCTTGAGGTAAACAGAAAATATGACATTTAATGGGACTGCAATTTTATTTCAATGTAGAGTGGATACCATATTTCTAAAACTCTCCAATTTTTTTGGTTTTTGATAACATTCCTAAAATGTAGATAACAATAGAAATGAATTTGGAGATGAAAATTATTATTGTAGAGGCTTTATTTCAAAATACATAAGTTTTTTTAATAACTATTTGTTTTTCGTTTTATTACTTAAAATTTAAATTGAGTTTATAAACACTTATCCCACCTCTAAAATATTTCTTGCTTCAATGTTTATCAAAATTTAAAAATAATAAAATAAAATAGTTTTAATTTTTTTCTACAAATTTAACTTTTGTACTTAAAAAAGATAAAAAAAAAAAAAAAAAAACATTGTAAAAACTTCAGAGCAAATATTTCCTTATTTTTCATTAAGCGGGGATAGCTCAGTTGGGAGAGCGTCAGACTGAAGATCTGAAGGTCACGTGTTCGATCCACGTTCATCGCATAGTTTTTAAATATATATAATTTTCAAATTTTTCGGCTACACAAGGAATCAAATGTACTCTCGTGAATTGTCTATGAATGAAGTTCTCTTTTTGTTTCATTAAAGTATGAATTATGTGTTTAACTCTGTGTTGTAAGAATGATTGTTTGGATGCATCGTTAGGTTGTGCATAACCAAATTAGTTTTGTTTTTTAAATTAATGTCAGTATAAGTAAAAATGTTAGTAGCCAACATGAGTGCAACTCATCTGACACCTTTATGTACTAAGTAAGCTAAGTTAGATGGTGGAAAAAATAGCTTCCTTTTTTAGTAAGAGTTGCATAATTTTTGTTTTCTAATTTGTTAGCAATTTTTCAAAAGACGTTTGGTTGCTACGACTCTTATGAAAATAACAACTTTGTCTTTGAACTTTAGTCGGTAGTGATTTTAGTCTATGTATTTTAAATTTTGTAACAATTTATGTTTCAAAATTTAGTAAGTAACAATTAGTTCCTACACTTTGAAATTTTTAATATATATATATTAACAACAAGATAAGGATTGGGATCAAGAAAAACATCCAATCATCGCGACTAGGTTGAAACAATTGAGCACCTGCCATACCCAAACCCACATAAAGGAAATTCATTGCCACAAAAAGGAATTCGTACTAAGAAGGAGAGGCTAGAGGAAAGTCTTCCAAGGATAAGCAACGATCTTGAGATAAACTAGCTATTACAAATAAAAGAAAATAGGTCTCCAACGAGTAGCAAAACATAAAAGTCATCATGCAAAGTCAAACTACTCTTAAGCAAATGGAAAGAAATATTACAAGTAGACCAATCAAACCAAAGAGTACTTAAAAAACTAGCATCCTCGTATATAAAATTTAAATGTAAGTTTTTTATCATGTAACGAATTCATCTTTACCGTTTATTAAAAAGATTATTCTCGATCAATTTATAAAAAAAATCATGTATTAGAAAGTTTATTATACTTTAATAATATTAAATTTTAAAACAAAATTGTTACCGATATAAATATATATCATATTCATGGTTATTTTCATAAAATTGTTGCTATTTGGCACTCCATGAAAGTTGAAGGAAAAGTTCTGTTTGAACTTTTTTTTTTCTTTTTCATTGGCACTCAAAATGAAAGTTGAAAAGTAAAAATGAAAATTTACATAATTAACTAGACTCACGATATAACATAATAAACATTTTAATTTGTTTAAAATTATAAAATATTTAGAGTTGTTTTCAAATATAACAAGACTCTTTAAAATATTTATAAATATAATAAAGTTGTACTTTCCATCACGGAAAGATTCAAAATAAACATAAATTCAACATCTATTATGGACAAAAAAGTAAAATGTTGTTATATTTGTAAATACCTGGTCAGTTCAAATTTTTTTAAAAAATTGAGTTGTGTTAATAGAATGTTGTTTTGGTTTTAATTTGGAGTACAAATTTCTTTTAATTTTTTTATTAATTATATCCTATTATTATATATAAACAAATCTCCAAGTGGTAATGATTTTAATTCATACAAAATCTTTATTCTTTTCAAAAGATTTTAGAAGATTCCGTTCTTTTCGAAGTTCTGAAAGATTTTGTTTTCCTTGAAAGTTAGGATTTCAGAAGATTTTAATCCATATACGTGGAAGTTAAGAGTCCCAGTTGATACTTTTTAACATATCATTTTGCATTGACGTGTTTGTTGTGTGTTGTTGAACACCTTGTTATTAACATTGTCATTCACACGTTGAAGGTTATTTTGAGTAGCTTCTCTCAAAGTAGGGGTGAGGTTAAAATATGGATTGGGTTTGAGTTCAAAAAATTGATTTTTTTGGATTGGATTGGGTCTCAGGTCTCGGATTGAAAAATTCGGTTCAACCCAACCCAACCCAAATTAATATAATATATATATTATTTAATAAAAAAACAAATTAGGTATATAAACTTTGAATTTATTATTGTATAAAATTTTGAATTATGTATGTTTGAAATTTAAACGTAACAATTTAGAAACTATAAACGAACAAAAACAAAAACAATACAATCCTAAACCCAATCCAACTCAACTCATATTTTACTGGTTGAGTTGGGTTAGAAACTAAATTCGAATTATTCGGGTTGCCAACTCAAATAACTCGAAAATATGGATTGGGTTGAGAATGTCTCCCAACCCAATCCAATTTCACCCGTACTCTCAAGGGGAGCTTGGACATTGAGATGTAAAGGTGAAGCGTGAATATCAAATGGGAGCTTAGATCAAATCCCTTGTTCACACATAAGTGATTTAGGGAGAGCCTTAAACATTTATCTTGTGAAAGTAGTGTAATACACGATATTTAATTCTTCATAAGTTATGTACTAGTTATAAACCTCTAGAATCTGAGTATTTTTCAATTTAAGTTAAGACTCCCTCAAATGTAGGTATGATTGCACCAAATTGGATTACCAACTTGATTGTGTTATGTTTTATTCCTGCTGTTTATGTTATTTAATTTGAAAATAGCGCGCTTTGGTGCAAACATAACTCTCTGAGTTAATACTGTGTTTTTCAAATGTACTTTGGTACATAAACGTCATCTCAATAAAATTTAAATTTTCTTTTATCAGAGAACAAACAAGCTATTAATAGTTAAATTATAAATAGAGAACTTCAAAATTAAAGTAAGGGAGTTCTATTACAATTAAAATCCATTTACTAATATATCTATATTGATGACTGTTTATACATAGCAACACAGCTTGTTAAAAGTAAAATATAAGATCTGAAGTTCAAAGTATAGAAAAGTGGAAAAAGCAAGAAACCAACAGATGCACCACAAATATATAAGGAAAATTGAAAAAATGTCAACCTATAGAATGTATCAAAAGAAGAAGGAGAAAAAGAGATATATTTAACATATATACTTCTGTGGTTGCAAAAAGAAAAACATGTTGTTACCAAATAAAAGAGATGAAAGATATCAAAATGAAACCAAGAAAACCAAATATTAAGAGAGAGAGATATAATTGGTAAACCCAAATGTAAAATTAGTCATGGGTCCAAGTAATTAATTCCCATTAATTTCATTTCAGTAACTTAACAAACAATATTCAATATATATCTCCAAAATTTTCATTCCCATGCAAAAGAGTGAAACAAGATAATGCAACTTTTACCACATAATTAAAAGCAAATGGGGAAAGTATATGTAATCAATTTATATTCTATTACCATATACGATTCTATTAAAACTAGTAAAAGTTGTTCTGCACCATTATCACCTTCATTTTTTAAAAATAATGCTTATTTTTGCTTACAATCCCACCTAGCTACAATTTTTGTACTAAAAAAATTTAATAAGTTTTCTTCTACAGAAAAAAAACATCATATTATTAATCTTATAGTTGGTCATGTATCATGTATTGTCCTCAATGTCAAAGTAGTTGAGAAGACTTGGTGTCCGATCAAGTATCTTTTCTAAGAACGTTTGACTCTTTTCCCTTTAGGACTATTGTGATCCAAAAAAACAAAAAGAAAAAAAAATCTAATAATTTTTTTTTTGTCTTTTTTAACTTTAAACTTGCTAATTCTATGTTTGAAGAACAAAGTTAAAAAATGAAGGTACTTAAGGAGGATAGCCTCTGAACTATTACTATAGCTAGGTTACAACACTCAATATCATTAATTAGCTACACTTATACCTTAAGCATAATTAGTCTTGCAACAACAATCCAAGAATTGTATTTTTCAATGACCAAATTAAACAAAGATATATGACAAAATTATTACCTAGTTAGTCTATATCCTCTCCTATATAAGAACCTCCACATTTCATAATTATTCTCACACATCCTAAACAAAGCATTCTCTCAATCTCTAAATTTCCTCATTTTTCTACAAACAATGGAGAACAAGGGTATGAGCACCTCCATAACGAAGATATCACTTACATTATTCCTAGTAAGCATGGCCATTTTGGCACCATCAGCCACGGCTCGGATGGAGGCAGCAGCACCTAGTCCATTAGCACTAGAAGATCTATCTTTCTCTAACTGCACACCATTTATTTTAGAGGCAACAATGTGTGTAGTAGGCGTGATAAAATTCCCGGTTGCTCCTCATCCTTCGTGTTGCAAAGCTATTTCTGATCTCGACGATTGTTCTCCGGAAACTTACCAACATATTCCTGGCATGGACATTATTAAAAAAATTTGTAGTCTGTGAAGCACTTTCTGTCTTGACAATCAAAAGGTTCTTCAAGCAAATTGAACCATTTTGAATAAGAAAGTTATGTTTATGTGATTGTGAGTTTTCTTTTTTCCTACAGTGCCATCTACAAAACTTAATAAAACATACATCTTTAACAAGATTTAGAGTGTACTTGAAAATCTCTGCATAATCAAATAACTCCCAACTAGGTTAGTAAATTAGCTATAGACAAGCAACATAGATTCTTATCATCTCAAAAATCTTCATAAAACATACATCTTCAACAACAGATCTACAAATACTATATCAAAACCACACAAAATACAACAACAGTAAACAAAGTCTTCAGATCTAAAATTTTACCAAGTCTTTCAAAAGTCAACACTTCCATAAAGCAAGCGAAACACATAAAGAATCACAAATGAAGATCAAAACCGAATAAACCTGATTATCTTTCTCTCATGTGGACACGTGTGTAAGTTTCCACAAGAATATTTCCCTTCCACACAAACAAAAGTAAATCGTGTTTTACTCAAATCATCAGTTACATAGTTATGAGCGTATAGAAAGGATAAACCAACTTCGTCTTGAGGTAAGATAAATGTGTGAATAACATACCTGGCCTAGGAGGATATCATACATGATGAAAAAAGAAGTTAACAAAGGCAATTTTAGAGAAAGGAGGAAAACATACATGATGACAAGAAAATTTAGGTTTAAGATAGTTATGAGGGTATAGAAAAGATAAACCATCGCCGTCTTGTGGTATAATTAGTTTTATGTTGCACCACATGAAAAAAGAAGTTAACAAACGCAATATTAGAGAGATATATCTAATATAAGTAAGCATAAATAGCAACATAATTTATATAATTCAACAACCCTTGATAAAGAAGGAAAACATCAAACCTATGTCTATACAAATGAAAACCAATATATATATACTTAGAACCGAAGAAATATAAAAACAATTAGAGAGATCTCACACTTACTTGAAAAAATTTCGTCAACTCACATTTTCATGTTAACATGGTTCTCAATCTAGCTCAAAGTGTTTGTATGAGTTTGATATCAAACCAAGGCAACAAATATAACCGTTCTAGATGCAAGAACTTTAAGTACAACACATAATATTTTTTAAAAAGAGCTAAAGGTAATTCACATCATAAAGTAACCTTGTTTCTTTGTTTCTCAACCTAGCTCAAAGTGTTTGTATAAGTTTGATATCAAACCAAGGCAACAAATATAAATGTTCTAAATGCAAGAACTTTAAATACAACACATAATATTTTAAAAAATAGCTAGTAGATTAGTTTCAGTTGGGAACAAAAGGTGGATTTTAGTTTAGACTTACGTGAGAATTAGTGTTGAAAAAGATTGTTGTACTACCTTATTAGTAGATGAGTAACACCTTGGAAATGCATCAAAAATCTACAAAATTATTTAACATTAGTAGTTAAGATGCAGAAAATATTATGAAATGTTGGGAAATATTGTGACTTTTAAAAGAACTAGACATTTTTAAACAAAAGAGAGAGCTCATATATATTTTCTTTATAATTTAGCCATAAGGTATAGAATGAAAAGTATTTTATAACTAGCTGAGATGAGACACCAAATTCATTTTGCTTTGGTTCATATTAATCACATCATAGCTACCATTTACAACATTTCTATCTTCACCAAACTCAATTCTCCCTCTTAAACCATTGAAACACTTTACCCAATTGAATTCTAAGTAAATCTCACTCTCTATCGAACACTTTAACTTTGCTAAATTGAATTCCACTTTCATTATAACCAAACACTTTACAAGCAACAATAAAGACTACAACAAGGAAAGAAAGCGAAGAAAAAAGGAAAAAAAAACTTGAACAAACCTAGCCGACGGAAAAGAGGGCTTTTCCGTGGTCATAGGTCGTCGGTCGAATTAGTCGTGGGTTGTCGTTGATGTGTGGTCGACCGGTGGAGGGGGAAAAGATTGGGATTGGGGTTTTTGGAAAGGGTTTTCGTGAAGATGGTAAAGAGAAGGGATAAATAAAAAGGAAGATATAGTTAATAAACATTTAAGTTGAAGGAAATTGGAAAATTTGAAAAACATTTAAGTTTGTTGCTAAAATTATTTAATTTTTAGTGACATTATTGTTGTGTGTTACTAATTCTTTTAGTGACGTGGATTAAAAATGTGCCGTTAATAATAATCTTTTGTGACAAATTTTTTTGCGTCACTGTATACGAATTTTTACCGCCAAAAATTACTTGCACCACTAAAACTTTGTCACTGAAAAATAAATTTCTTGTAGTGAAACACCGACATTGTTTTTTTAAATAAGTTACTATGGACCGTTTGGTGCACCTAAACATCTTCACTAGGTGGACACCTCCAACTCTTGTCAATTATTAAGTAGTTTATAATGATTACCATCATAATTGTCATGTGATTACCTTAAATTTTTTGTCAAGTGGTAAATATTTTTTTACTACATTATGATCATTATCATTTATGTAGCTTACAATTTTTTTTCGCCAATTACTAATAGTTTCTAATTACCATCCATTCTTGTAATCTACATAACACATTGTCGATCATCCCATTGCCACTATGAAAAATGACCATAGTAACCTTAATCACAGCAATAAAATACTGAGATAGCTATTTGACTACTGTTTGATTGTCTTTTGGATACTTTCTAATTGACATTTTATTACTCTTTTTTATCATTGTAATTTTTTATATTGTTTGATTACCTTCTAATTGTCACTTCCATAGTTTTTTTTTACACATTTGATTGCTTTTTTGTTCGTAATAATTTTTTTGTCGTAGTAATAAAATATTAATTAGATACCAATCACACAGTAAACATAAATTACTAAATATCTAATAAAATCTCACATAAAAAATATTATTCTTTTACTTTGGTAGTATATTTACATTCTAAATTTTATGTTTTTATTTTACTGATTTTTGTAACAACTAGCTAACTTAAAAGTATTGAAATTAATGAAAGTATGTTTTACAATTTAATCACAAATATTATAGATATCGTAAACTTTGCTATTCCAATTAAAAGTAAAAGCAAAAAAAAAAAAGAAAAATGGGAAGAAGAGAATTTTTAATAATGGATTCAACAAAGAAAGATTGTTCCAAACATAAATCACTCCCCATTCTAAACTTATAAATAGAAAACAAAACAACGATCCATCACTAACTAACAACATTATTCTTAGTCATCAAATCGCCAATAAACCCTAAGAGAAACTTTTACTACTCTAAGCACATCAAACATCTCACAATGCACAAATGTTCTTAACCACATCCATGTCCGCAGAAGGAATCGTTTGGAAAACTACAGGAGCACAGTCATTGAGCTTAAAAATGGCTTTGCAACAAAAAGGATGAGGAGCAATTGGAAACTTGAATACATCGACCAAACACAGTGTCGCATCCAAAATAAACGGAGTACAACTGAAGAAGGAGAGATCTTGCGAGATTGATGGATCAAGTGTTGTAGACGACACCACCGTGCGGCCGGCCGTCGCGGATGCTGCTAAAATGGCTATGGAGACAATGAATACTAAGGCTAACTTCATTGGGGATGCTTTCAGTGACTTCACTGCCATTGTTTAGTTTAGATGAGTTGTTGTTGAGGTCAAGAGAAGGGGAAAAGGCTCTACTTTGTTTGGGTGAGTAAGTTTGTGATTAGTGAAGGTTCTTATATTGAGGTAGATATGGACTTCCTATTTATGGCAATAGACAAAATTATGGGAATTGTTTTTTCTCTTCGTATGTTAATAATTATATATATAATTTTAATTCTAATGTGTAATGATTATTGTATGCAATAAAAGGAAAGTAACATTTATTTTTTTATTTAGTACAAGAAATGTAACTGTTAAATTCTATTTATGGATTATTGTATGCAATAATATGATGTTTTATATAACTCGAAAATATATTATGGGACTCGTTGCTTTATTTTAGGGCCAAGCAATATTCCTTTGCTATCTAATTTTAAGCTAAGGTTGGTTTAGGTTTAAAAACTTACTCTCATAATTACCTTTGATTTTGATGACTTTTAATTTCTACTATGCTCCTCGGTATTCAATGTATTGCACTGATTTTGCTCCTTGATTTTGGAGTTTTGATTTCATTATATCTATTTACATTTTTCTATTTATTATATTTCAATAAATATTAGGGATCGATTTTAGCCTATTCAAGATAAGAAGAGATTCACAGTTGGTGATGGTTTGAGAAAATCCAAGCTAACAACATTAATTCTTTAAAAAAAATCGAAAGCGTAAACGGACCTAAATTTTTGATCCATCAACAAGGAGTAGTCTGTTTATACATTTTCATAGTTGAGATCGATTTGAAGATGTACTAAATTGACCAAGTTGGTTGAGAGTAATTTTGTAGAAAAATCGACTCTAAATGACTGATTCTCACGACTTGTTTTCACTGATTTTCACCTACTATTATAATTATTTAAAAAATTTACATCCTAATATATTACGTTAATGTTGAACACTAGAGGGAAAAAAAGTGTAAAATATGGAGGAACCAAACCAAAATTACACTCAAACGTGATGGTAAAAATTTGATAATATTTTAATTTATTTTGTTATTTTTAAAGATGCCTTTATGTATTTATTTAGTTAATATTATATTATCAATAATTAGTTCATTAAAATAAAGACAATTTTTTAATATTGTAATTTATTGATATTCTAATTTCAAATATTAAGTATCCAAGAAAATAACATATAATTATATAAACACATGGTTACGTTTTTCCTCTAATGAACCTAATAAGTCTGAATCCAAAATACATATAATTTTCTAATATGAAGTTAGAATGTTAGATGCACCGCCATTTTGCCACGAACCCTTTGTTGTAATTGACATAAAAACACATGGTAGATCATAGTGCAATTACTACTCAAAGAATTTTAGTCAGATTTATATGTAAAACTAACTGAGGTGTTCATGTTGGGACAAATTAACCAAATATATTAATAAAAATAATAAGTAATAAGACTACAAAAACTTACAACAATACACTATGATCGCCTATACTTATTCCACGTTGAACCCAAATTTTAGTAACTCCAAAGTTCAAAGTTAATATAAAAAGAATTACAGTTTTCAATGGCTACCAAACGTTTCCAAACTTTTTATATGTGACCATCTATATATATCCAACCTCTACTCCCTAGTTTTCTCCCACAAACCAAATAGAGCTATTCCTTTTGAGTGTAAGAATCTCATTCAATCCTTCCATTGACTTTCGAGAGGGAGTTCGAAAAATAAATACAGTTCAATTCATCATGAATTAAATGGATAGAACTATTTAGTTAAGGTTCAAAATTACTAATTTATATGAACTAAATGGGTAGAAGTCTATTTCCGATTAAGATTTAATAAGAACCCTAAATAGTTTATAAGGAGACTTATGGTTATGGTATCCAATTTACCAAAACTCATTCTTATATACATCAAGAGAAAAATACCAATAAAAGCTCTTAGAATTTTGGTTGGGAAAAATAATAGTTAGACAATAACCCATCATCGAGAATTTCGTATGGAAACATTTTGACATGAATGATTTTTGGACTTAATCTATTATATAGATTTAGAGTATTTATAGTTCTAAAACAAAAAGGAAAATAAAATCACATAAAACAACTACAACGAAATTGTCAAAGAATAAGGGAGAATGATGAACAAAATCTGACTTGAACCTCGAAGATGGGAAAATATATTAACTATGATTGGACTTGAAGAATAACAGATCGAACAAACAAAAGTGGACAGAGTTGAATCACGAGGCCGACGAATATTGGATCTGACTCACGACCAACAATCTGACTGCACAACCAATATCTATTTTTAAGAAGTTTTGAAGGAAGTCACCATGAAGAGGAGGGAAAGGCGGAGCGGTGATGGAGAGCATGGTGTTACGGGAGAGGCAGAACGACGGGGAGGGAGGTTATTGACATGGAGCGGCCATGGCTTTGTGAGCAAGAAGCGTAAAATTAGGGTGACGTCACTACAAGAAAAAGTACATATTATGACAGTTGTATATCGCGGGAAAATACAGAATTTTTCGGATTCTACTTTCCGCGATAGTTATTTGTTGTCACGAAAGGTATATAAAATATAATTTATTTATTTATTAAAATAAAATTCATTTTAAATAAAAATATTAAATCACAATTTCCCCCAATTCTTAAACCCTCGCGCAAACTTCACCCTCACCCTTCGCTCACGATTTTGACATCCATCCTCAATCCAACCACCACGTTCCATATCCGAACATCGTCGACCATCTCCAACAGACACATAATGGGAGTCAACAAATCAAGAGCTTAGAGATTCAAGAGATTAAGCTTTTACAGCTTCCTTCTGTTTGTCACTTGAAAAGCTTTAGTGCTATTGTCCAAGTAATTTCTCTTCCAATCCTCTCTCTTTTCTTTTCTTTTTTTCTTAAATTTAATTTATATTTGCTAAGTTGCTTGATTATTTAGCAGCTATTTTGTTTTTGGTGTTTGGTTTTTTAAAAGTAAGGTTACTTTTTTTTTTTTTGAATCATGGTTTGAAATTCAATTTCAAGTATAAAAGTTCCATTTTTGGTCAAACTTCATTAAAGAAAGAATAAAATTTGAATAACTATTTTTTCTTCCATATTTTGGTTTGGTTTTTATGAAAGAGATTTAGGAGTTTTGGCTTAGTTTTTGAACATGAATAAAAAGTAGAAAAGATTTAGGAGTCTATATTCATGAATTTAATTTTAAAGAAACTGTAAATAAATTTCATCTAGTACCAAAATATCTGTAATTAATAGTGCAGCAAATCCAGGAAGCTGAAGATGAAACATTGTAGAGGAAGCTGAAGATGAAACATTGTAGAACTTAGGTATCTGACAGTGGATGAAATTCTTTTAAGAAAACTTTCCGCAGAGTTCTATTACTATTAATGGGTGGCTTCGCGATCATTCTCTTCATAAAAAAATAGGAGGTAGAACCAATAAATATTTCTTTTTCGATTCATCCCTGGAGTTGAATACCTCATTCAAGAATTGTTTTTGATCCAATCCGTAGGAATCAATAGAAAAGGCAAATCCCTTATGATACACCAGATCCGGCTCGGTTATTGATAGAGTGAATAGATCTGCCATTTCTTGAAATCTCTCTTCTAATTCAAAATCGTGGTGTAACGTGTATCCTCTCTTGTTCCGGTCATGGAATAGATGAAATAAATAAATAAATGGATTACAGTGGAAAGCAAATGAAGTAACCCCACTTGCTCTTATGAAATCTATACATAGGGAGGGAAGGGGAGAGGTGTTGCTTTTTTTCTCTTCTTTTTTTTTTTTGTTGGGTGTAAACAGAAAAATGGTCATATAACCCTTGAAGGATAGGGTTAACCAAATTTTTTTGCTAGTGTACAGAAAGAGAAAAAAAAGGAAAACAAAAAAGGATGGTAGTTAGTTTGGTGAAGGCTTGTGGAGGAAGAAAGTCTTTGGGTAAAGAAAGCTTTCCAAAATTTTGTTCTCGGTTTTAAATTCTATAGTGTATTTTGCTATGAATTTATTGGTGTTTTTTTTTTTTTTTTTTTTTTTTTTTTTTTTTTTTTTTTTGCATCCAGAGGATGTAATTCTTTGAATTTGTGATCATGGATGTTTTAAATTTGAACATGATTGTGGGTTTGAAGAGAGAAATTGAATATAGCAGTTATAATGTTGGGTTGGTAGTTTAATATCAATGTTAAATATGTAGAAAACATTCTGCTTGCCATTGTTCTAAAAGGACGTTCTGTTAGTAAGATGAATAGATAACTCTTGAATGTACAAATTTAATATTTAAACGGTAATTCATATGTGGTAGGAGGGGATCGAACCTCTGCAACCTTTGAAGAGACGTGTCATTTACCATAAAGTTATACTCTTTTTTAGATATAAGTAAGCTGCAATAATTGTGGAACGTTTGCTCATTATGCCTTTTTAATTCAAGTTTTTTGTTTGTTAGGGAATCGAAAAAAAGTTAAAACTTTTGAAAGTTGTATACAAACATTTTTAGAAGCTATTAGGGAAGAGGAAAAAATTTGAGTTCCGTTTACTTTTCCATCAGCTAAAATACTTTAAAGTACAAAATTAAAAAGAAAAAATTCCTTACTGCGATACACGTGGCTAAAATGATTGGCCGACTTTGAATTTCGTTTACGTATTTATATAAATAATATGCCCTTTCGTCAGGTTCTGGAGCCCTAGTTGAGGCTTAAGTTCACTATCCGTACGTTGCTTCATTTCCCCGATCAAAACCATTGAATCTGCTTCGTTGTATTGTAATTCTCTCTGCAAGACGAATACCACACAGTGACAGATGGATCAGATTCAGTACTCTGAGAAGTACTTCGACGACATTTATGAGTACAGGTATTGTGTTCTTACTCTTAGTTTCCAACTCCATTGTTACTCGCTGTCTTGAAGGATTGTTTGGATTTGGAAGTGTTCATTCTTATTGTCTTCGATGACTAATTGGATTCATTGGTGCAGGCACGTGGTTCTCCCACCCGAAGTGGCTAAGTTGCTTCCTAAGAATCGTCTGCTATCGGAAGTAAGCAATTTTGTTTTCTTAGTTTCAAATTTATGTGTCTCGATTTTGTTACGAAAGGAAGTATTATCTGATTGATTGGGAAGAAACTTAGTTCAGTAGTTGAATTCTTATTTCCGGTTTAGGTATCACTCTTGAGAGACCCTATGAAATAGATATTATTCCGTGGACAGTTTTTCCCCTATTTCTAATCTTTTATATTTTCATATGATCTTGATATTCTCTCTTTGATTTGGCTGATGGTTGCATGAAGTTGAAACAATGTTTTTGAGTATTTCAGATAGAAGTTAGATGAAAAAGGATTGAGAATTTAGGGTGCCAAACCTTATATCATGTTATTCATGACGCCCCTGAACTACCAACAACAACAAGAGAATCGCACTCAACAAAATGAGCTTGCTGCTAAATAATGATTGCTTCATTTTACTGATTTTGTGAAGTGCTACTATCCAGAAAGAAAGAAGTTAATATTCAGTCATAAGCATATAATGGTTTTAAAATGAAATATCATGGTGTCTGTGGTCAATTTTTCTTGCTTAGTAAATATGCAGGAGTTTCTATGTTTACCTTGAACTCTGTATGTTTGTAGAGGAGGCTTATATATATGCATATGCTCTGTATCTTTGTTGGACATTGCGGTTCCTTGAATTTAGAAGGAAAAAGGGTTTTATGGATCTTGATCCTTAACTTTCTGTGCAGAGGTGAATTATTTTTATGCTGTGTGACTTCTAAATTCTATTATTTTTAGAACAAAAGATGGATTTTGTTGATTGTGAATCATGATCGTGCTCATTTTCTTTTAATGGGTGTATGCTAGTTTCTCATTTTTGCAACATCCAATCTTGAGAATTTGTACCACTTTAGAGAACTGCATGCTGTCACATACATCTATCATTTGGATGGTGTGAAAATTGTTTTAAATTCTTTGGTTTATCACAAAGAACTCTTGTATCATTACTCTTTAGAAATTAATATAACAAGTAGATTTTGCTGCTAGTATGAGGTAGTAGAATTGTTGTATGTCCTAAAAGACTAAACTGATAGCTTGTAATTTTAAGGTTATTGGTTAGATTTCTATTTCATCTAACTTCAATGGCCTCTTCTTAGTTAATGTCATTCATATTAGAGGATTAAGAGTAATAGATACCTTTTTTTTTTTATCATGGATAGTATGCTTATATCGGTTGGCTATTGCTACTTGTGTAAATTGTCATGGGTATTATGTCTGTACTTATTGCTATTGCTAAATTGCTACTTGTGTAAATTGTCATGGATTTTATGTTTGTACTCATTGGTAGAGCTTTTTTTTGGATAAGAAACTAGGAGACCTTTAATTTCTGTCAAGCCATAAATGATACAAGTTGTTCTAGTTTCATTTTCCTAGTACCTTAATATTTCTTGGCTTCGTTAACTGAAGTGGATTGCACATGAAAACTGTTTTCTTTCTTATATTTGTAGATTTGAAAGTGTTTGACTCCTTAAGATGGAATTTTTTCGATTCTTGTTGGATAACGTTTCTTCCAACCTTATTGACAGTGAACTACTAATGGATTCTTAAGTTTCATTCATCTCGATTATTACTTATTCAATAATTTCCTCGTAGATTACTTATTTATATCCAGCTAAATTTTCTAAAGAGTTGTAATTTGTAAAAAGTTTCAATATTGTAGACCAAGTGGATGTTAAGGTGATGCTGTTATTCTACATGTGTGCTCTGCTATGTAGTTGTTTCTCTTATCGACGCATTTAGTGATAGGTAATGCTCAATGTTGAAATTTTCTATAAGAGTTGTACTCTCTCGTTCTATGATGGATGCTTATATGTATGTTGTCTTTGTAGGTTCAATTGAAGTCGACAATTTCATGGGTTTACTTTCAAAGAACATTTTCATAGACGAACATTCTCGGTTGGTCGTTTATGCTTTAGCAGAAAATCTTGTTAGATGTATTCTGATGCTATTTAAAATATTTTTTGATTAAGGGATAGGATTCCGTACTTGTAAATTGTTGGAACTTGATTGGAAATGTCTGAATATTATAAATTGTATTATAGCGTATATATATTAAAGTGTCGACTATTTTTTTCTATATGGGTGTCAATATTATAAATTCAAAATTGTCATTGTCGGCTACATTATTGTCATTCAAATGGTTCGTGTAATGACAGAGTGGCAAGAAGAACAGGAAAAAACTATAGTAATCGAGTAATTTGCAACAGGAAAAATATGTCGTAATATATGAATTTGTGACAGTTATTAATTGTTGTGAATATGAAAACAATGACAGTTGTTTTTTACAAAATTAATTGTCCCGGTTGTCCTATCTTTGATAGAAGAAAAATGTCGTCAATAGCAAAACAATGACATTTAAAAAAAAAAAAAACTGTCGCGATTAACATATCCGTGACATTTAAAACATGTCACAATAAACAAATTCGCGACATTTATTTAACTGTCGTTAATACATAAATGATAATAGTTATTTATTGTCATAAAATAAAATATGACAGTTATTTGATGTCGTAGAATGCTAATTAACGACATTTATTTTATGTCATGAAATAAGTTATTGCGACAGTTTTTGAAAACTGTCATGGAAGGATTTTCCATGACTCTCGCTTCTATGATTGAAAATAATTGTCATGAATTTTGTTCGCGACAGTAAATAACTGTCGTCGTAGACCATTTTTCTTGTAGTGCGTGAAGAAAAGATGAGATCTTTCAAAAGTTTCAAATCTCGAGGGTTTTAAATAGAATCATCTCCCAACACCATGTGAAGGAGGTTAGGAGTTAGGAGAACTCCCGACGATTTAAGGATGTGTCAGGAGTTTAAGAGAGCTCTCGACACATTTCTTAACTATGTCAAGAGTTTTCTCTTGATCAAATCAATTTTTTTTATCTAACTCGTAACATAACATCGATGTACAACATTGGGGGTTGTAGCGTACTCCTGATGCGTGCTTTGAGCCTATCCAGAGATATACTTTCTCTCAACCCGTTCTCTCTTGAGGATCATTTTGTGCGTTAGAAAATAGCTTTTTTTTTTCTCTTGAATTGATATAGATGGAGCTGTTCAAAGGATACATCGTTACTCTAACATCTATTTGCACTTAATTTACGTAATTTATGCAATTAAGCTCCAATCCTATCCTTTTTCCATAATGACGACGCCATCAGTGGTAACGGAGGAATATTTTTCTTTGTTCCCATGCATATTGTTTGTTCCTCAAGCCACAAAATGTGTTATTGAATGTGCTTAAGAATGCATCTTTTCTTTCTTTAACTGTACAGTAAAGTTTAATGGTGTAAATGGTTACCAAATTAAAGTATATATAAATCAAAGTTAAAAAGGAGTAAATATTACTGTTTGGATAACAGATTTAACAGAGAAAGAACCATCATTGTTTGGCTTCCAGATAGGATGATCTTTGTGATTGTTGTCTGGAAGAGATGGAAGGCTGCTTTGTATAGTTTTCCACCGTAAGACTTCTCTATCTTTTAGAGATTTTCACAATAAGTTGTTGAAACTATGTGTCTATGTTCTTAAATGAGACATTTATCGAGTTCTTTTTTTCATTAGGGAAACATTTATCAAAAGCATATTTGGTTATTCAATTGACAACATTTTCTTTCATTTTAATTTTAATAAATATTCTATTTTGGTCAATATAATTACAACATTGACTTAATAATACATCGAAAAACTCTTCAATAAATCATCTATTTCTTTTTCATTTCTTACAATGATTTGATCAAATCATTGTTAGGTATAATAGTTAAATTCTTTAGCCAAATTTGATGAACAAAACTAAGATTTTAGAAGCTACTTTCTTTAGTCTTCAAACTTTGACTTGGTTTTTTAAACTATGTTTGTAAAATGTAGATATGAAACAAACACATTTGTAAATGGATGTAGTGTATATATTTACTTAGTTTTCAAAAACAAAAAATAAGATTGTTACAAACAAATTTGATCAACAAACCCTGGGTAAAAATTGGCAGTGGATCCTACTACTTAATTATATTAGTCCATTTCAGTAACAATAACCAAAGAAACGAAAATTTTAATTTGCATGCAAAAAACAAACAAAATTATTCAAAGTCATACTAAAACAAAATAGATTAAGTTTCTGTTACTATATATGACTATGGAGATATGGAGATGCCAAATTGGTAACGACTTTCCTTTTAAACT
The DNA here is from genome assembly GCF_000004075.3 of Cucumis sativus. NCBI lineage: Eukaryota > Viridiplantae > Streptophyta > Magnoliopsida > Cucurbitales > Cucurbitaceae > Cucumis > Cucumis sativus. The sequence goes on along the minus strand of NC_026655.2, from coordinate 15,219,822 downwards.
ATTGATCAAACCATTGGCACCGTAATACCTTTGTCTTTTCATTTTTTTTATATAACTATTTCACTCATTTTTTTTTCTTTTTTCTTGTTAACACTGCTCATAATTTTTCTTCTATAATCTTTAGTACAAAAATTATGTTGGAGTATTAAAAAGGAAAATTATCAAAAATAGTAAATTTGTCAAAATATTTACAGTCCATAGCAAAAATTTCAGACACTGATATGTTTTTTATCAGTGGCATTGATAAACAGCGATAGAAGCCTATCAATAACTATCATTGATAGAATCCAAAATTTTGATATAGCTTGTAAATATTTTAATTTATTTTGTTATTTTTAAAGATGCCCTTATGTATTTATTTAGTTAATATTAAATTATCAATAATTAGTTCATTAAAATAAAGTATTTTAGGTCGTTTTTTCGTGATTATTTGAGGATTCTAAGAATGTGTCAAACCTAGTTGATATATCATGCCGCACCTCTTCATCCTTCTTTTCCTCTTTCCCTCCTTCCCTCTATTAACTTGTTCGAAAAATATATATTGCCAAAAAAACCTTGAGAAAGTAGTGCGTACTCTCCAAATCCGAGCATGCACGAGAACTAAGGCACTTACAATGTTAGAGCAGTTTAATTTTATTTCGGTATAATTGTTGAACTAAAAAAATATGTAATAATTACCCTCTCCTAACTTTAAATTAGCTGCTACCTTTATATACTATCTAGAGTTCTATAATGCATCAAGTCTAAGTTTTCTAAAATTACACCTTGATTTTGTAATTCTAAAGAACAAACGTCAACAACATATATATTAAAGATGGAAGCATTCCAATTTTTTACCTCTTAGTTGTGATTATGAATTCACTGTTAAGGTACACTTAGGTTAACATTCCTTCCTGAAGAAACAAATTTACACCAACAAGAATTTCAGTTTTTAATGACCAAACAAGATGCCAAAAACTCCAAGCACGCCATTTCTTATATAAGAACCTCCACCATTCACAATTTTTTCACACAAATCAACACAAGGATTCTCTCATTCTCTCTATATCTCTACACTCATTTTTGTTCAAACAATGGAGGCCACAAAGTCTACGAGTGCATCCACCATAAGGTTAGCAATTGTATTCCTAGTCTGCATAGTCATTTTAGCTCCGTCAGTGACGGCCCGCACGATGGCAGAAGCACCAAGTCCAGTATTAGTACTATTTGATGAGGATGATTCATCTTTCTCAAACTGCGCCCCTTTTATTTTAGAAGCGACAATGTGTGTGGTAGATGTGATCAAGCTTCCAGTTGCTTCTCATCCTTCTTGCTGCAAAGCCATTTCTGACCTTAACGATTGTGCTCCCCAAATTTATCAACATATTCCTGACATGGATGTGATTAAGAAAATATGTGGCCTATGAGTAATTGGGTAATGATCATGATGAATAAAAACTTAATTATATCACAATAAATTCCTTTTTTTTCTAAAGTACGCTGCATTGTTATAAATTTATAGTTTATGGTGGAGAGTAAACGTTGTTGAAGTCTGGGTATCTATCTATATATATATACAAGTCTATCAGGGATTTGGCAAATGTTGTTAATTACAAAAAATTTATTGTTTCCATTTATAAGAATTTGTTTCATTTAACTAATTTTTAAGAGTTTAATTTTTAATATATTAGTTTAGGAAAAAAATCAGACTGTTTATGATCACTCAAGGAAAATACTCTCAAATTGTGTATTTTAAATTATTTTCACCCAAAGAGTTTAAAATATAAAAACGATTTTTTTCAAAAACAATTTTTTTCCCAATCAATTGGAAAGGTCCTAAACCATTGACTTATGTGAATTTGTGAATTTTGCATCCGCCCCATAGTTGAAATCAATACGATTAATTAGTGATGTCATTTTGTCTCTCCTTTTGCTTCTCAACTATTCATAGTGAAAAGAAACTTAGTTTAATGACATTTAACATGTACTCTCTCTTAATTCAAGTTTCAATACTCTCGTCCTTGCAAATGTTCTACTAGGAAAAAGCACATTAACTTTACATACCTCTAAATAATTGACATTTTACTGCATATCTTTTGAGAATTGAAGTTCAAATCCTCACTACTAAAATCAAAATATTAAAGAAACTGAGCTTGTTTTGTATATAGTCCTAAATTGAGCTTTGCCTCTAGCTCCTCAACATCTTTATATACTACTTTGCTTTATTCCGTAATACAATCCTTTTTTGATAGAGAGTATGATGGAAGGATTATGGATGTGTCAACCTGTCAAGGTAGAATTCGAGAGCTCCACTTCTTCTCCAAAAACAATAATCAGCAAAGAGAAGATATTGCTCAACACTCCCTTCGGGATAAAACTTCCAATTTCATCTTATGTTCCTAACTTTGTCGTACTATCTTAAACTAAATTACTCATTGTTCGCATGTTGTAACGACCCAACTTTTCTAGGTAAGTCGAGGTCATTAATTTTTGACAAAAGACATTGGTTGATACAAAATGAAATGTAAGCCAATTGAAAAACAACTTTAAGTCAGGCCTGATTTTCAAATATTCAAAACTTAAGAAAAATGTATTATTTACAAATAAAAGTTTGTAAACTAAGTTTCAATACCACGTCTTTAAGCCTCAAAAGAAACAATAAGCGGAAGCAAATAACACGTTTCCTATGGCAATCACGCTTCCTTCCTGCCCCTCGCCGATTTGCCACCTTTATTACCTTTGCCTGAAAATTAAACATAAGAAGGGTAAGTATAAAAATACCCAGTAAGAGACCCTCTACTGGTCCCGTCAGGGGAAAATAAATTGTTAACATTCTATTGGGACACCCTGTACAGTCGCAGTCTTGTGATCCCGTAGGATGCACATTTTAGTCTAACGCCCCGAGGGACGTACATATCAGTCTAGTGTTCTGCAGAAACACATATCAGTCTAATGCATCCCGAAGGTGCAGAATAATTGGTGATCCCGTGGGTCACCTACAAGGCACACATCCCAATAAAAGCTAACAATTTTCCCCTCATTCCATTCAATCCATCTTTCAGTTACTTCAAAATATAAAGTTCTTTCTCTCAACGTTCTAACAGTCAACTTATCTCACTTTAAACAAATGTCTGTCAATAACATACTAATACGTCAGTCAATCAAACTATACAGTCATAACACCCCTCAGTTCACCAGCACACAGTCATACTTTAGCGTAACGTACACCCAGTCTAAACGACAATCACAAGTTCACATCTGCATCTCATACAAACACAATCTACAATTTTCGTCTTGTCCACATCCACACACACATATATATATATATTCCAAGACAATCACAATATGCATTCAGCATTAAGTCTACTTCAACCCATATGTATATATATATTTTCAGTCAATCCACAGTAAATATTCAACACCGAATCTACATCCATACGTGTATATATATATATCATCTCAACATCTTTACTCAGTCAGAGATAAACATACAGACATACAATTCACAAGCATAGGTGAGTCCAATAGAAAATCCCTTACCTTAAGATTTCCTAAGTTTCTTGGTCAACAAAGTCCAACGCACCAATCCTAATTTAAATAGAGAATTTAACTCCAAATAAACTTGTCGCGATTCGTTGAGGTCTAACTCCGCCTCAATTAACACCTTCAAAGAGCAATATTAACCAACCGTTTAAATTTAACATTTCATCTAAACGAATCAATCATACAGAAACTACCAAATTCACAATTACGAACTTAGACTAAAACCCAATACTTCTTGTGGTAGGGCAGAAATTGCAATTTAGCACAGGTGAAATCGACGCACGCGAAAGGAAGATCTAGATGTGACCCATCCTGGTTGGGGAAGTGTAGTCGCGTTACACGCGCGATTGGAAGACACGGGCGCGCACGATTTTAGATTTGCGAACGGAGGTAGAGGCAGCTTCACGACGCACCACTTCACCAACGGCAGACAACTTCACGAACAGAGTGGTTCGTGTTAAAAAACGATTATACAATTAATTTAGAAAACCAAAATGATTATGAATTAATTCTGCGATTATACTAATTAATTATAGGTTTTGAAAAGTCAAAAGTCAAAGAAAACTTTAGCAAAATATATACTATTTTATTCCTTCTCTTCTCTCCCGCTCGATGGACAGCCCACACATGTGAATATACGAGTATATCTACATTTATCTATCTTCTCTCTTCTTGGGGTGCTCCAAGGGCATGAACCACACATCTACATTTTCTGTGTTAATTCTGAAATGCTTTGGGATATGGTTGAGCTTATGATACATTGGCGAAATAACAATAACAATATTGCTTCTTTATGCAAAGACATTATTTGTCGTGTAAATTTTTTTTAAAAAAAAAAATTATAGGTAATATTGTTTCTACCACCATTGTTGTGGTCCTTTGGTCCATTTATAGCTTGAGAGGAACAACATAATCTTCAAGAACAAGAATTGACTCACTGCTAAGCTTTGGAAAGAAATTCAAGCTCACACCAGATATTGGAGTAGTAGATCAAATCTCTTTAACAATTACAATGTCTACTCTATTGCCTTAACTCTACCTAAGCTTTCTATAACTTATTGGGTCTTGTTTGGGTTACGTTTATCTCTAGCTCTTTTCGCTTTGTTCCTTGTTTCGTGTTTTGTATTTCTTTACCATCAATGAAGCATGAATGATAAGAGTGCTAAGAGGGTATCCACTTAGTGGAGATATCCAGAGCACCTACTGACCCATCATATATATTTTTCAAAAAAAGGTATTATATCCTATTCAATTATGTGGTGGCTACTTTAGGGTCTATCTGCCTTGAAAGAAACAATAAAGCTTTCAACAACAAACACACTAGCATTGTCAACATATGGCGTAGGACATTTGCAAGCTAGTTATTGGTTTTCTAGACATCGCCTCTTCTCCTAACACTGTTCATCTACCATTACTTTTAAATAATAGCACTCTCATAATCTGGATATATGTATCTTATGGCCTGCTCTCTAGCCCTCCTTTGAATTAGGGATGATGAAGGTGCTAAAACGGTTCCCACCTAATAGGGATGTTTGGGTGCATCTTATCGTGCCAAGTCGTATCCCTTTCTAATACACTTCCTCGTGAGACCTTGAACTAATACTAATTGTCCTTTAGGTTTCAAACTCTAGTGATAATAAAAGGTAATAAAAGATGTTCATCCCTTCAAAAATTTCCAACGAGAAATATACATTATTCTAAAAGCCAAGAATCAAAAGTATAATTTGCCACAAGTATAATATGTATGTATGGGTGTATATCATTAATTTTTATGAGAACTATAATGATGTATATTATCATCATTATGATAAATGAATGTTTTTATCATTAAAAACTGAAAAAAAAAAAAATAGATCAACTCCAAATGTAACTTGTGCAACAGTATGGATCCTATTGTGTAACTCCAGAATGAACATATATATTAAAGAAATTGCAAATTAATTAAACCCAAATTCAAATTAACTAAACCCAAATTTTACTAACTCCAAAGACTAAAATTAACACAGAAAAATTAAAGACATTACAAATAAATTAAACCCAAATTTTACTAACTCCAAAGTCTCCAACATTAACATATAGAAATTAAAGACATTGCAAATGAATTAAACTCAAAGTTTAGTAACTCCAAAGTTCAAAAAGTTAACATACAAATTAAAGAAATTGCAGTTTTCATAGCTTATTACCAAACGTTTCCAATTTCCCTATATATCTAACCTCCTTAGTCCTTCTTTCTCCCAAACAAACCAAACAGGACTATTGATTCTTAGAGAAATTAAGAACCTCCTTATTCAATCCTTTCTAATTCATACTCAATTTTAGTACCAACAAATGGCAACATCAGCAATAACCAAGTTACCACTAGTTCTCCTAGTGTGCATTGCCATTTTAGCATCATCCGTAACGGCTCGTCCAGCAGCAGCAGCAACACCCCCATCGTTGGAGGATTTCTCTTTGTTTCCTTGCATATCATTCGTTCCTAAGGCAACAATATGTGTGATTGATGTGCTTAAAAATGCAGTTTCTCCTCATCCTTCATGTTGTGAAGCCATCTCTAAACTTCATGATTGTTCGTCCCAATTTCTCAAAGACATTCCCTCCGGTGATATGATTTTGGTTAAGAGCATTTGTGCTTCATGGGGAGTTTCTATTTCTTAGACTAAATTAATGTAATTTGAGTTAAATTTGATGAAGTTAAATGGTGGATGTTTACTTCTTCTTTTTTTTTTTATTTAATAAGTACCATTTAGTTAGAATATATAAGGAAGTTGGTTTTTGTGGAATATAAGACTAACGCTCCCTTTGAATGAAAAAGTAAGCATTTTTTCTACAAAGTTGAAAATAAGCATTTTTGTGGAATATAATATCTCAACCTTTGTTTTGTTCGTTCATTCCCCACTTCAAGCTTTATCTTGTAAGGATTTTTTGTTTGCATTATATTCTCAGCATTCTGAAAGAAATAGAAAAAAAAAAATAGATGCAACTATAAGATATTAATCCGATAGAAATCAAATGACAATCATATATTAAGAACTACTGATGATGATCCAACAAAAAAATAAAAGATAATCAGAAGACAATATTACAAACTACCAATTTATGTAACAAATAATAGAAAGGTAATTATATATATGACCATCAAAAGAAAATTATATAAAATTATTGTACATTATTAATTATTTGTCAAAGAATAGGAAGACAATTATCAAAAGACAAATTAATCAGATGATAATATCAAAAACTATTTAGAGAAATAGAAGGTAATCATATAATAGTTATAAGACAATCGGAAAATCTTTCATTTTGGAAAGGTTTATGGTGTGAAAACAGTCCATTATACTTGCACAAGCCTAGACTTTTTGCTCTTTCTACTATCCAAGATGGAAGTATTAAAGATGTTTGGAACGCTAACATTTCGAACTAGGATATATTTCCTAGAAGGCTGTTAAGAAGTTTGGAACCGCAGCAATGGATAGCTTAAAACAACCTTTTATCCCTCCAAATCTCAGTAGAGGTCCTGATCTCCCCAAGTGGAAGTTCAACTCTGATGGTAAATTCACCATTGCTTTAGTCAAGAAGGCCATGATCAACGTTGAACAAAGAGATGAGACTAGTATTAGCACTGGTATTAACATTTCGGACTACCTAACCCAACTCAACCCTTATAATATGGGTTAGGTAGTCCGGATTATTCGTGTTCAACCCATATTCTTACACCCCTAGCACCTGTTAACGCAATGTATCTTTTTCAAAAATAAAAAGGAAAGATAAACTATGGAAAAGAAGTAACTCAAATATTTTATTTTCAAGCTCAATTCCAATTGGTAATACTACCCATCAATAATTCAAGCTTGCAAAATGAAGTATAAAAAATAATTAATGACAATTAGAAGATAATCAAACGACTATTAGAAGTAACTAATTGATCCTCCAATTTTCCTTATATATGAAAATACACAAGAGATAGTTTTTTCCTTTGTTTTTTTCTTTTTGACCATGTATATAACTATCATCACTTTTTATTATAAATGCTTTCCATTAAAATCAAAAGGAAAAAAACACCGGATGTAACTTATACAACATTATGAATTTGTACTTACTCCAAATTAAACCCAAATTTTAGCAACTCCAAATCCAAAGTCAACATAAAAAAATAATAATAATGAAGAAATTATATTGCAGTTTTCATAGCAACCAAACGTTTGCAAAAGAGTTTGCTATATATCTAACCACCCTACTCCTACTTTTTTTCTCACACAAACAAAACAGGACTATTGATCCTTAGCGAGTAATTTAAAACTTTCTTATTCAATCATTCTCTTAACCTATTTCATCATATTCAATTTTAGTACCAACGTCCAATGGCAACATCAGCTACCAAGTTACCACTTGTACTAATATTGCTATGCATTGCCATTTTAGCATCGTCTGTAGCGGCTCGTCCACCGATGGTGGGAGCAGCAGCGCCTAGTAAGCCATTGGGAACGGAGGAATATTTCTCTTTGTTCCCATGCATATCATTAGTTCCTCAAGCCACAAAATGTGTTATTGATGTGCTTAACAATACGGTTGCTCCTCATCCTTCTTGTTGCGAAGCCATTTCTAAACTCAACGATTGTTCATCCAACTTTCTCAAAGACATCCCCACAGGCAAAATGATTTTGGTTAAGAGCGTTTGTGCTTCATGGGGAGTTTCTATTCCTTAGACTAGAAGTAATTATTTGAGTTAACTTTTTTGGAAGCTGAATCAGAAAGCTATCCATTGATGATGAATAATGTGTTTTTTTCTCTCTAATTTTTAAGTAACTAGCTAGATTATATGAGAAGTTCGTTTTTTTTTCCTTTTTGTAATAAGAGTGTATACTGTGCTCCATTTGAATTAGAAATATATAAACATTTTTCATAAAGTTGGAGATCATTTAGATTCTGAAAACAATTTCCATGCTAACAAAATTAACATTACACATTATATGACAAATTGTCATTAGTATTGATGAATTTTTATCTTGTGAATACCACTGTCAGCTTGAAAAACGAAAATTGGTCTCATTTGTTTAAGAAGATGAAAAAAAAAATCCCATTGTCATGTAATTCATTAAAAACGAAAAAAAATATATCTTTTTAAACCATTCTTTAAACAAAAGAATGTTGAGAGATATCAAATGTACTGTTTCTTCTTCAGCTTCCGGATATCTGTACTTCAAAATAATAATATTTGACTAAAAATTTAAATATTTCTTTTAAAAATTTTGTGAAAATGATAGTATCAAATCCATGAAAAAGAACAATTATTTTTTATCTTAAAGTGTAAAACTTTTTTGTAGAAATTTTGTTGTATGAAGTGTAAGTAGTCTGTGTTTTAATTATTTTCAAAATTTTCAATTTTTGAAAAGAAAACTATTTTTTACGAAATTAAACCCTAAAGTCTGTAACTCCAAAGTTTCATTACCAGAATTGCAGTTTTTCAATTCCAATAAACATACCAAACGTTTTCAAACTCAGTTCTTCTTCCCCTATATCCAACCTCCGTACTCCCCAATTTTCTCTCGGAAACCAAAATAAAAATCCCCTAATTCAACCCTTCTCTGAACCTTTACACTCAGAATTTCCACTAACAATAGCGGCGAAATCACTAAAAATATCTACTTCGAAGCTAATTCAACTCAACCTGATCCATCCTAACAGAGGATATCTCTTGTTTCCCCTGCTTTTCATTTGTTTCAGAGGCGACGAAATGAATGACCGATGTGTTTAAACACCCAATTGCTCCTCATCTCTCTTATTGCAAGGCCATTTCTAAGCTCAAAATTTGTTCCTCCTCGTTTTTTGATGGAATTCCTTCTGCTGATATGATTGTGATTAAGAGTGTTTGTACTTCGTGGGGCGCTTCAATTTCTTAGAATAATAAGAAATTTATGGTAATAAGATCTGTTCAAGAATGGGTTTTCGTTAAATTGTGGATTGAAAAGTCAAATTCAACTTCCTCATTTTTCATGTAGTCTTTAATATTATATTATAATTTTATAAGGCTCCAATTCAACTCTCTGTATTTCTCGAGATTGCTGCTGATAACTCCAACTTTTAACTCTAAACCCATTCCATTTCATTCACTCTGTTTTGCGATTGGAACTACATTTAACGCCGTCCTTTCTAAACTACCACCCATGGCCGGTACTAACTCGGTGTAACGTTTGTGTTTCATGTTTTTTATTACCTTTGTTCGTTTGAATTATACTTCTTTTTGTTACTGTATTTCTATCAAAAATTATTTTTAAGCAGTTTCTTAGTTTAATTTCCTTCCATATTGTTAAATTTTTGTCCATCCCTCTTTGCCATGTTTGTAATTTGTTTTGTTGGTTTCACTTTCTTGTTGCTACTCTGCCTCAATCAGAACACATTTTCGACTATTTTTTGAATCAGAACACATTTTCGACCATTTCTATAGCTATATATGTTTTGCTACACATCTTATTGTTGCTTCTTTTTGTATTCATGTTTGTAATAATAGATCCAGTTCGTTACACCGAACGGATTCAATTCCTCTGAGGCACAAGGTTTTTTTAAATATCACGGGCTATATTTCTCATTCATTTTAATCAATCTTGTTTTTTCATTTGGACCATGACATTCCCAAACAATACGGTACGCAAGCGATACACCTCATCCTTATACTATTTGTACTTGTACTTCTGTTATGTCGAGACACTAATTTCGTTACTTTATTTGCAGGATATTCGACTTTCTACTTCGTTCGTCAGAGGTACGAGGCATTGGCTCTTTCTATTGTACTGCTTTATTTTCAAATATTGTCAATTAAATATTTTTGCATTATACTTTGTTGTACTTCGGACTTTAGTGACCATATTGGGTAATAAAGAATTCTGTTGTTTTTTTTCATGATTTAAAATTTAACTGCATTTTTTACTTCACAGTTTGTTTTTGTTTCGAATATTGTCTTAAATTTTTAAAAATATCGTAAACAAAGTGTATACCCACAAAAAAAAAATCAATAATATGAAACTGAAAATGACAATGGATTTATTCAAAGTAAAAAAAATATTTTTGCAATAAATATTTAGAAAAAATTAGCATAAAATAAAACCATTTTTGGTTGAGAAAGCATAATTTTAACATACATGCCATTTGATAGCATTTTATTACCTTTTTTTTTTTCGTACCAAACTAAGACATGTTATTGTGCCCTAAATTTCATTTTAGAAAAAGTGTACAGTTTGTTCTTAAAAATATAATTTACATCAAGATTTGTAAAGAAAGTACATTTCGAAAAGAAAATTAACAAAATAAATAACTTATTTATATCTGAATGAAAAAACGAAAAAATGTGTTGGAGGTTAATTAGTTTTCATAGGCATTTGTAAGGAATTGAGAGGTTTTTTTGACGATGTCGAGGAAACTATTTTTTTTTAAACAAATAAACACAAAATAGGGTTGAAACAAATTCAAAAATAGAAGGAAAAATAATAACAAAAATTTAACAGTATATGGAAGTCACACACTTTGTTCGTGTCAAATTCAATAGATAATATAGTTGACCATTCATTTTGCCTCAATTATGGATTTACACTTTTCACAAAAACTATAAAAAACAATAGACCACATCGTACTTGAGTTTTTCAAAAAATAGCCAACTGTTTTCCTTCGATATTAGCAACGCGTTTTAAACTGAACAACATGAATTTGTAACAACATTTTGGTTTACGGTTTGTACATACCCATAGTAGTAACATATTGCTGATGCTTTTACATAATTTTAGTTTAGAAGTACGTAAATATTTTATTCTAATGTATGCATTTAAAAATAGAACGTGAGGTTCGTAGGCGCTACCCTGAAATGGATAACCAAAACATTCGTACTATACTAGCTGTCTTCACATCCACCCATAATCAGTTAGTACTGCTACTGGATGCACTACTGAATGACAATAAGCAGGTGACCCATACACCATATGAATTTAGGCATCAAATTAGACAACTGTCATACTTTCGTTTGATCCATCCGACCTCGTTTGTCATGAAAGTACCAGAATGGACAGACAAACTTTTTTCATTCTATGTCACTTACTGAAGACGATTGCTGGTCTGACGCCAACCGAAATCGTTGATGTCGAGGAGATGGTCACCATGTTTATGCATATATTGGCACACGATGTCAAGAATAAAGTCATCCAGCGGGATTTCGTGCGATCAGGAGAGACTGTTTCCCGTCACTTTAACCTCGTACTGTTGGCTATGTTGCGATTGCACGATGAGTTGTTGAAGAAACCGCAGCCAATGACTAACACATGCACTGATTCACGATGGAGTTGCTTCGTGGTCCGCATATTACTATATCCTGTTACTTATCAATCACCACGTCCAGTGACTAACTAGATGGTATCTCATACTGCAGAGCTGCCTTGGGGCATTGGATGGCACGTACATCAAGGTGAACGTGTCGTAAACCGATAGGCATAGGTATAGAACACGTAAGGGAGAAGTTGCCACAAACATCCTCGGTGTGTGTGATACGAAAGGCGACTTCGTCTTCGTATTGGCTGGTTGGGAAGGGTGCGCAGCTGATTCGTGCATTCTTCGATATGCTATTGCACGACCAAATGGGCTGCATGTTCCTCAAGGTAATCAAATGTTTTATGCCTCGAACATATACTTCCTACAACGTCAATCAAATTAGTTCGATCTGACGCATTCGTAACAGGTTATTACTATCTATGTGACGCCGGATATCCCAATGAAGAGGGATTTCTAGCTCCTTATAGAGGACAAAGATACCACTTGCAAGAGTGGCGAGGAGCGGGAAATACCCCTGCCACCGCGAAAGAGTACTTCAACATGAAATATTCTGCCGCTAAGAATGTTATTGAACGAACGTTCAGATTGTTGAAGGGTCGATCGGCAATCCTTCACAGCAAATCGTACTATCCCGTGCAAATTCAATGTCGGACAATTCTAGCATGTTGCCTACTACACAATCTCATCAACCGCGAGATGACGAATGTCGATTTCGTTGACGACGTTGATGAAGGAGACTCCATCTACGCCTGTGCAAATTCTGACATTCAAATAGGCCTTACTGTCGATTTAGTATTCATGTATTTGTATTTAGTTAGTATTGGGTGTGTCTTCCTGTACGCTTGAATGTATGCACGCAGTATAAAAAACGAATTTGACAATTTTTCCTTCTTGTGTATTTTAATAATTATTCCTTCCTATTTATTGAAGATACTTAAACAAATGCATGGTTGTATGATTGTCAGTATGGCAAGTTCATCACATGCTCCTAAGCATGTATGGACGAAGGAGGAGGAGGCAACCCTCATCAAGTGTAAGGTCGAGTTGGTGTCTGCTGGTGGATGGAAGTCAGACAATGGCACATTCAGACCTGGGTATCTGGCACAACTTCTACGAATGATGGTCGCGAAGTTGCCGGGATGCAATGTACATGCAACCACAGTGATCGACTGCCGCATAAAGACATTGAAGCACTCATACCAGGCAATGGCAGAAATGCATGGCCCATCATGCAGTGGGTTTGGTTGGCATGACGATGCGAAGTGCATCGTTGCTGAGAAGAAGTTGTTTGACAACTGGGTCAAGGTATGTGAAAAGTATAATTGTACACTAATACTTTTTTTACTTCAATATGAAACAAGTCTAATATTTGATTTTTCTTTCCTATGCGGAGTCATTCTGCAGCCAAGGGGCTGCTAAATAAGCCTTTCCCATATTACGACGAGTTGACGTATGTATTCAAGAAAGATCGTACAACGTGAGCCCATGCAGAGACCTTTGCCGATGTCGGATCCAACGTTCCTCCTGGGTTTGAGGAATTTCTTCACGTGGATCTCAATGATATGGAAATTCCTTCCATGTCCAGCCATAGGTTTAACATGTCACAAGACGACATCGCACGACCAGGTCGAGGAACCGATAGTAGGACGACTTCAAGCGGCTCGAAGCGTAGGCGTGGAGGGCAGACTTCGAAAACAACTGATGTCATTAGGGATGCCATGACTCTTCAAACTGAACAGCTGAGGCTCATTGCAAAGTGGTTGCGGTTGGCACTGGAGGATGAAAGCAGGGTCTGCAGAGGTGGTTCGCGCATTGCGTGTCATACCTCAGCTCAGTAGGTTGGACAGGGCGCAATGTAATCGAATACTAATGAACAATTTAACGGATATGAAGGGTTTCCTCGAACTGTCAGATGAGGAGAAGCTTGACTACTGCACGGTGCTGATACGAGGCGCTAGCTGATTGTTTGTTTTACTTGCACGGAGTATTGTTATGTTTTCTGTTTATGTCTGTACCTGTTAACTGCTTTTGATTGATGTTTTCGAATGATATTGCAAGTCATGTGTTTTTGTTTTCCAATATTTGAAGTAGTAAAATTAATGTGACGTAATTTAATTTTCATTTTAAAAATTTCAAATAATTCACTTTGACCACTGGAATTTAAATATGAATTTGCAAAAAAAAATTAATTAAATAATAAATATATCGCATCACTAACAAATACACATAACTCTTCCCCCAAACAACTTTTATCATAAAACTAGTTTTATCATAACACTAGTTTTATCATAACCCTAACTCTTCCATAACTCAACCCTTCCCCAAATGGCCCTTTATGTTTTTATGAATGTGAGCCTAAATTTGTAAATGTGTTTCTGAGCATATTTTAGTCGTTTCATAAAAACTTAACTATGTTATATTTATAAGAAATAGAAGGGATGATTTTTCTGAAGACTACGTGAACGTGTTTTCATAGCATCGATTGAAAGAGAATAAAAAAAACACACACACATATGTGTGTGTATGGAAAACAAAATCTACGAAATATGCGAATTGATCTTTCATAAAAGGAAACAATATTTTGTTGACGCAGTGACTCAAATGTTTGTCGTTGACCTATTTAACATGTTACTCAAATTTTTCCTTTAATAAAATGAGTCAACCAATGCATTAATATTACTACTTAAATTATTTATTTACATATTTTTAATAATATTTAAAATCTATATTAAAAATAAAATAAAAAATGATAAAGTTAGAGAGCATGTGCCCTTGGTCCCAAACGTAGCATTTTTTTGCATATTGTATATATAAAAATATGACAAGTAATTAGATATATTATACGGCTATGAGACGACTACCAAAAGGTTATCAGAGGACTATTTAAGGACTATTCGCTTTTAAATTTGTTACTTTTGCAATTTAGGGAAATATAGTGACATTAACTCTATTATATAAATTTTTTTGCTATTTTTGCAAACGTTCCTTTAAATAATTAACGAATGTTATCAAATTATATCAATTTTTTCATCGCACTTTGATTTTTCAACTATTATTGAAATGAAAAACTTACAAATTATTTAAATTACACACTTCAATAATTTTAATATGAAGTTTTATAGTAAGAGTGGATATGCAAAAGCAACTTACATGTTTAAAAGGTAAAAGTCTACCTTATAAAATGAGGAATTCAAAAAGTTGATTAATAGACATAAAAATGTTAAAGAAATAACCAAATTAACTAATCGTAATTAATAAAGAAAAGAAATCATATATATGTAAATTAAAATAAAGAATTTGATTAACTTGCAAGTACCTATTAATGAAACTTATTTATAAATGATCTTTTATACATATTAAAAGAGTAATGATCTTTTATACATATTAAAAGAGTTGTATGGTGTTCATAATATATATTCCAAAATAACCCAAGTACTATTGCAAAAGTATTAAATTATTTTCTAGAAGGGTTAAAAGGTATATTTAAAAATAATCTTATTTGTATATATTATTAATAATTAAAAAGTGTATGAACAAAGAAATCAATCAACCAACTGAACAATTAACTAGGAAATTAAACATAAGTTATAATTTAAACAATTAAATGAATTATAGTTAAATAATGTATTTATTTAATCAATTATTATATTAAGCTAATAGTATTATTTTTTCTTTTTTTAAAGTCCAGTTGAAAACCTTCCCTAAAGGAATTCTTGAAATTTCTAAGAAAAATAATCATATATCACACTTTCAATTCTCATATAATAAATTTTTATATCAAAATAATTAATTAAATTAGTTACGTCACATTTATGTTTTAAAACATGTACAGTTTGAAGTAAAAATATGTCAAATATTATTTTACTAATATCTTTTAAATTTAATCGTCATTTATATCCTGATGTAGATTTATTGTTCAAATTCTGAGTGAATTAATAGAAATTTAAAGAGAAAATGTCATTCAATATTAAAGAAAATAAGAAAAGATAAAAGTTCTACTCATTTTTTTAAAAAAATGAATCATACACATTTACCTATCATTGTATTGCATAAATTTATCAGCATCTTCAATTTTATAAATATTTTGTTGAGGACTAAATGTACAATTATATTGATACAAGAACACAGTTGTATAATATACTAATATATATATGGAACCATAAGAATAAATAAAAAAATTATTTTAAATGACAAAATTTCCTCGAATATTTATAAATATATGTTTTCCTATATTATCAAAAATTACTCTTTTAAAATGAACGTAATATTTTGATATTTTAAAAATACGTTGACTCATTTAATAACTATTTTTATTATCTAATTAATTCCTCCAAAATGTTCTAATAAACATAAAAGAAAAATTATGCATTTATTGGAAAATTAAAATTACATTCTAAAATAATTTTAAAAATGCCACAGAAAGACTGATTTGATAACATTATTATTTTTTGTTTTTTTCTTATTTTTTAGAGACAGACGTATTTGATAATCGTCCTCGTTTTATATTCTAATTCTATATTCTAACGAGTTCATTTTCTATTTTATTTGATGTCATTCCTTTATTAAATAAAATTACTAATTGGCTTGTTGGATTCAACTCGTAATGATGATGATTTAATTTTTGTTTTTCCTTTCTTAACTTTATTCTTTCATATTTATATATTTAGTTTAATTTTTAATATTTTGAAATTTATATATTTACTATTTTGTAATTTAATTTAAAATTTTCTTCTAAAACATAGTACATTTTACAAAATATTTAGAATCTAAAACAAATTCTATCATTGATAGTATTGATATCTTATAGTGATAGAAGACTATCAGAGATAGAATCCAAAATTTTGCTATATCTTGTAAATATTTTAATTTATTTTACTATTTTAAAAAATGACCCTATATATTATCTATTGGATGACATTGTTCAAACTCACACTCAAAGTTGCACGGAGATATGTTTTATAATCCATTGAAATTATACCAAAATATATTTTCACACGATCTTCCAAAGAAAAGCTTATCAAAGTATATTGCTAACACATCATAGTACAAGGTTAAAATTGTCACGGTTATTTTTATTTTTTACATGATTAAATTATACTAAAATTAGAAAAATAAATGACGATGTTAGGATAACATATATAATTAAAAACGAAAAACAAGAAATAATTATCAAACAAATTTCACTTTCTTTTTTTAAAAAAAAAATCAAACTAGGAAACTAAAATAAAAATAAAAGAAAAGAAATAACGAGGAATGAAACAAAGGAACAAAATGTTATCAAACACGTCCAAAAATGTATACATACGTATCTTTAAAATAATACAAAAAAAAAAAATGAAACATAAAGTTAGGATATCTAATTTGTTGCTAATTTGCTTTAGCTGATAATATCTTCTCCATCTAAATTAGGCTTAAAAGTTGCAAATATAAGATTCTATACCCTCATAAATCTCTCCATTAATTACCTAAACACTTTTTTTTCCCTCAAGTTTTGTCTCAAAACGTTTGCTAAAAAAAAAAAAAGAAGGAATGATGAAAAAAAATTGTAAAGTATTAAGTAATATTTGTAAGCATAATTAATTAAAAGAATATAATTTCAAAAACAAAATATCAAGTGTCTAGGTGCTTTAGGATTTGATAATTTTGAAAATAAAAATGGTAAAAAATCTATTAATTTGATATTGGTCAAATATTACTCTCACTTTTAAATAGCATTGGTTTGTAAACTTTAATTGAAAGCAAGTTTTATTAATTAGAAAATTTCATTGTTAATTTTGAATTTAAAATGAACTTTTAATATGGTAAGGAAAGATAAATGTATTATTTTTTTAAAAAATAAAAATAGAATACTGAAAACAACATGGTTACCAATTAGCAAAGAATGCCCTAAAGATCACATGAAACAAAAATGAAGACTATTACAGTGAAAGTAAGTCTTGTTAAATTCATTTGATATATATGTTCATAAAATATGTCACATATTTACATTCTAAATTTCATGTTTTTATTTTACTGATTTTTGTAACAACTAGCTAACTTAAAAGTATTGAAATTAATGAAAGTATGTTTTACAATTTAATCACAAATATTATAGATATCGTAAACTTTGCTATTCCAATTAAAAGTAAAAGCAAAAAAAAAAAGAAGAATGGGAAGAAGAGAATTTTTAATACTGGATTCAACAAAGAAAGATTGTTCCAAACATAAATCACTCCCCATTCTAAACTTATAAATAGAAAACAAAACAACGATCCATCACTAACTAACAACATTATTCTTAGTCATCAAATCGCCAATAAACCCTAAGAGAAACTTTTACTACTCTAAGCACATAAAACATCTCACAATGCACAAATGTTCTTAACCACATCCATGTCCGCAGAAGGAATCGTTTGGAAAATTACAGGAGCACAGTCATTGAGCTTAAAAATGGCTTTGCAACAAAAAGGATGAGGAGCAATTGGAAACTTGAATACATCGACCAAACACAGTGTCGCATCCAAAATAAACGGAGTACAACTGAAGAAGGAGAGATCTTGCGAGATTGATGGATCAAGTGTTGTAGACGACACCACCGTGCGGCCGGCCGTCGCGGATGCTGCTAAAATGGCTATGGAGACAATGAATACTAAGGCTAACTTCATTGGGGATGCTTTCAGTGACTTCACTGCCATTGTTTAGTTTAGATGAGTTGTTGTTGAGGTCAAGAGAAGGGAAAAGGCTCTACTTTGTTTGGGTGAGTAAGTTTGTGATTAGTGAAGGTTCTTATATTGAGGTAGATATGGACTTCCTATTTATGGCAATAGACAAAATTATGGGAATTGTTTTTTCTCTTCATATGTTAATAATTATATATATAATTTTAATTCTAATGTGTAATGATTATTGTATGCAATAAAAGGAAAGTAACATTTATTTTTTTATTTAGTACAAGAAATGTAACTGTTAAATTCTATTTCTGGATTATTGTATGCAATAATATGATGTTTTATATAACTCGAAAATATATTATGGGACTCATTGCTTTATTTTAGGGCCAAACAATATTCCTTTGCTATCTAATTTTAAGCTAAGGTTGGTTTAGGTTTAAAAACTTACTCTCATAATTACCTTTGATTTTGATGACTTTTAATTTCTACTATGCTCCTCGGTATTCAATGTATTGCACTGATTTTGCTCCTTGATTTTGGAGTTTTGATTTCATTATATCTATTTACATTTTTCTATTTATTATATTTCAATAAATATTAGGGATCGATTTTAGCCTATTCAAGATAAGAAGAGATTCACAGTTGGTGATGGTTTGAGAAAATTCAAACTAACAACATTAGTTTTTTTAAAAAAAAATCGAAAGCTTAAACGAACCTAAATTATTGATCCATCAACAAGGAGTAGTCTGTTTATATTTTTTTCATAGTTGAGGTCGGTTTGAAGATGTACTAAACTGACCAAGTTGGTTGATAGTAATTTTGTCAAAAAATCGACTCTAAATGACTGATTCTCACGACTTGTTTTCACTGACTTTCATCAACTATTAAAATTATTTAAAAAAATTACATCCTAATATATTACCTTAATGTTGAATACTAGAGGGAAAAAAGTGTAAAATATGGAGGAACCAAATCAAAATTAAACTCAAAGGTTGATGGTAAAAATGTGATAATATTTAATTTGAAACCCTAGTGATCAAATGAAAATTAAAATAGAACTTCGTTAGGTGCGATTATGTCCCAACTTCAAATGGTTGGAGTAATTAACTATATTATAATCAACTTCACGTTTGATTCTTATTATATAAATTATAATAATAGTCAATGTTTTTCACTATTATAACATATAATTAACTAACTATAAATTAATTAATATAATGTTATTATTTCAAATCTTTGTTGATTACAATATTTACTGTAATGTTTATTATTTTGTATTCATTATCTCTTTTTGTGTGTTCACGTTTACTACCTTTTATCTGAATTAAAGTAGTATATGTATTCTAAATATAACAACTATATCTCAAACTAAAATAATTTCTACTTCCACACCATATTTGTTATAATTACTCACAATGTTGTAATTTACAATAATAACTAATTCAACTTTTCAACACTCACTTCAATAAAAATATGTTTTTGAAATTTGAAGACTTGAAAGGAGAATCAAAACTTAAGGTTACAACTGAAGGGATTCAAATTCTATTATATATATATATGGACATAGACAAAAGATGCCAAATTTGTTATATCTTTGCTTCAAACTCTTGAAACAAGTTTTTTTTTTTCTTTTCTTTTGAAACAAAGTTCTATTTTCCTATATTTTAGAAAATAGAAAACAACACTAACCAAATTAAAATTAGGCTTTTAAAATAAATTGAAAATTGAAATTTTAGACCCTAATATAACCGATGGATTAGTAGGTGGACATATTTTACCACGTTAATACTTCTTAACACAAAATAAATAAATCTTAAGATTTATATTGGGTAGACGTACTTTAGAACTTTTATTTTCATTTCATATTCACATATAATTACAATTTTTTTTCTTCCAAATTTTTACCTAAATTCTTTTTAATAATACATGGAAGAGAGAATTAAATCTCCAACTTCAAAATTGGTAGTTTAAACATTATTGATTTAACTATAAACATGATCACAATTCTATCATATTGTAATTTTTAAAATTGTTTTAATAATGAAACAATGGAGAACAAGGGTATGAGCACCTCCATAATGAAGATATCACTTACATTGTTCCTAGTAAGCATGGTCATTTTGGCATCAACAGCCACGGCTAGCACGGAGGCAGCAACACCTAGTCCATTAGCACTAGAAGATCTATCTTTCTCTAACAGCACACCATTTATTTTAGATGTGACAATGTGTGTAGTAGGCGTGATAAAATTCCCAGTTGCTCATTTTGACAATGCGACAATGTGTTCATTTTGACATGTATAGTTACCATTAAACTGTCTACAAATATTGAATATTAATTGGGGTTTGTTTATACATATTATATAAAGACAATAGCGTTGAGGGCGGCCCGAGCCCCCATGGGCCTATACTAAATCCGTCGGTGCCTGCAAATCATTTATTCCTAAGGCCACAGAATGTGTGATTGATGTGCTTAAAAATGCAGTCGCTCCTCATCCTTCTTGTTGCCAAGCCATTTCTGAACTCTGTGATTGTTCATCCCAGTTTCTCAAAGACATTTCTTCCATTTATATGGTTTTTGTTGGGAGTGTTTTTGCTTTGTGGGGTGTTTCTATTTCTTAGACTAAAATTGTACTTTTGAGTTAATTTGATGATCAAAATGAATAAGAAAGTTATCCATTTGATGATGAATAGTTTTTTCCTGTTTTTTTCCCGAACTTAGGCAGAAATAAAGAGACAGAGAGTTCGAAAAATAAATACAGTTCAATTCATCACGGATTAAATGGATAGAACTGTTTAGTTATGGTTCAAAATTACTAATTTATATGAACTAAATGGGTAGAAGTCTATTTCCGATTAAGATTTAATAAGAACCCTAAATAGTTTATAAGGAGACTTATGGTTATGGTATCCAATTTATCAAAACTCATTCTTATATACATCAAGAGAAAAATACCAATAAAAGCTCTTAGAATTTTGGTTGGGAAAAATAATAGTCAGACAATAACCCATCATCGAGAATTTGGTATGGAAACATTTTGACATGAACGATTTTTGGACTTAATCTATTATATAGATTTAGAGTATTTATAGTTCATGTTTGGTATAGTGTAAAACAAAAAGGAAAATAAAATCACATAAAACAACTACAACGAAATTGTCAAAGAATAAGGGAGAATGATGAACAAAATCTGACTTGAACCTCGAAGATGGGAAAATATATTAACTATGATCGGACTTGAAGAATAACAGATCGAACAAACAAAAGTGGACAGAGTTGAATCACGAGGCCGACGAATATTGGATCTGACTCACGACCAACAATCTGACTGCACAACCAATATCTATTTTTAAGAAGTTTTGAAGGAAGTCACCATGAAGAGGAGGGAAAGGCGGAGCGGTGATGGAGAGCATGGTGTTACGGGAGAGGCAGAACGACGGTGAGGGAGGTTATTGACATGGAGCGGCCATGGCTTTGTGAGCGAGAAGCGTAAAATTAGGGGTGACGTCACTTCAAGCAAAAGTACATATTATGACAGTTGTATATATCTAAAATTGAAAGTAGTAAAAAAAAACTGTCGCAAAAGGTTAAAATTCGCGTTTTTGGCGGGAAAAGACAGAATTTTTCGGATTCTACTTTCCGCGATAGTTATTTGTTGTCACGAAAGGTATATAAAATATAATTTATTTATTTATTAAAATAAAATTCATTTTAAATAAAAATATTAAATCACAATTTCCCCAATTCTTAAACCCTCGCGCAAACTTCACCCTCACCCTTCGCTCACGATTTTGACATCCATCCTCAATCCGACCACCACGTCCCGTATCCAAACATCGTCGACCATCTCTAACAGACACATAATGGGAATCAACAAATCAAGAGCTTAGAGATTCAAGAGATTAAGCTTTTACAGCTTCCTTCTGTTTGTCACTTGAAAAGCTTGAGTGTTAGCTATTGTTTCTTAGCGGGCTTAGGCCCCTTTGTTTGGCCTGATTTTTTATCAGGGGCTTGAATTGGGTTGGAAAACTTGACTACCCAAATCCAATCAAATTATAATCATCACAACTTGGGTGCGACGACGTGGTGTAATTTCATTGGTTGAAATTTGTTGCTCAACAATTACATTTATACTACTCCATAATACATATATATTATGTGATTTGTTACATATATACTACCTCATTATGTAATATTGCTTAGAAATATATACAATCAGACATATATAGTGACATACAATTATCAAAAATATTTTTCAATTCAATCTGTTCTTTATTTTTTTGTTTATCTTATAGTAATATTATGTTGTTAGTCATATAAACATTTATATCTTAAGTATGTTGTAACAACATGTAGTAAACTATATATTCATTAATAATTAATATTTAAAATATATATTTATATAGTAAATACTACTAAAACAGTAAAATACACATTCTTAGTGTATATATAATATGCAGTGAGAATATCATACATACATATTCTCACTTCGTATAATTATATACCTTCTATTTGTTATATATTTTTTAAATGAACAATATATACTATAATATACTCGTAAATTATAATATGTTTATGATGTGATTTAATATATAGATACACCTTATTTACAACATAAATATTTAGTGACATATAGTTCTACATAATTTATAGTTGAATTTCAATATATATCACTACATAGACAGGTGATGTTATCAATATATATACATTTATATAAATATAATAACACGTATTTTGTGACACATATATAGTTCAGTTTTTTTCCTTCACGTTTTGTATCATTTTCTTTATATTTTTCTATATTTGATTTGTTACATACATACTAATGCATATATTCAATAATACAGTAATTGAAGTTGACATCATCCCTGTAACGCCCCAAACTTAAAGGTAAATTATTTTGAGAGAAAGAAGATGTGAAATGTATTAATATAATTAAATATATATATGTATTTAATTATATTTTATTAATATATTTATTTTACATTTTTATTTAAATAAAAGAAAAGAAAAAGAAAACTTTTTTTTCTTTTTCTTCTTCCTCCCGTGCGTCGCCGACTGTCCCTCTCTTCTCCTTCCGTTCGCAGCAACCGCCGCCGGCCGTCTCCATTTCTCTTCTCCTCTCCGTTCCGTCCAAACCCAGCCGGACGTCGCTGCAACCATCGGCCAGTTTGCGAGGCAGCCGTACGCGTCACCTTGCGGCCGCCGTACGCGTCACCTTGCGACCGCCGTCCAGATCTGTACCGCAAGACCTTCCGCCGCTGCAGCCGTTGCTCTTCCGCCGCTGCCCAGCCGTCTCAGCCGGTTCTGTCTCCGTCGAAGCCAAGGCCGCCGCGTGAACCAGTAACCGCCACGCTCCCCGCTCACAACTACCGCTCCACCTGCTATCGACGTCGGCCGACTAGTTGCTGTAACCGTTCAGATTTGCTGTAACCGTTCAGAATTGCTGTAACCATTCAGATTCGCGGTCTGTTCATGACGGTCTCCATCCGTGAAGCCCAGCCGCCACGTCTCATTTGGCCGACCGCTGACCGACCCACAGTTAGGATTTTGCCGCGAGTTCGACAGTCGTGCGTTGAGGTGTTGGGAGTAACATTTAGCTCCCTTACATTCACAACCAGATTGTGAATTGTTGAAGGTTCAGTTCGCCATTATATCAGTGAGTTGAAACTTACGTTGAGGAAAATAAGTGGGATATGTATCGTGAAAGTAATTGAATTTTGTGTTGTTATGCTTAGGATTGTTTCGAGGACGTTAGTGATTAAGGAGCTTCCCTAACTTTGAGGTAAGGGATTTTCTACTGGACTCACTTATGATTGTGAATTATATGTCTGTATGATTATCTCTGACTGAGTAAAGATGATGAGATGATATATATATATACACGTATGGATGTAGATTCGGTGTTGAATGTATATTGTGGATTGACTGAAAATATATATATGCATATGAATTGAAGTAGACTTAATGTTGAATGCATATTGTGATTGTCATGGAATATATATATGTGTGTGTGGATGTGGACAGGACGAAAATTGTAGATTGTGCTTGTATGAGATGCAGATGCGATCTTGTGATTGTCGTTTAGATTGGGTGTACGTTACGCTATAGTATGACTGTGTGCTGGTGATCTGAGGGTGTATTGACTGTATAGTTTGATTGACTGACGTATTAGTATATTATTCACAGACATATGACTAAAGTGAGATAAGTTGAGAGAAAGAACTCTATGTTTTGAAGTAACTGAAAGATGGATTGAATGGAATGAGGGGATAAATTGTTAGGTTGTATTGGGATGTTTACCTTGTAGGTGTCCCACGGGATCACCAATTTATTTTGCACCTTCGGGAACACTAGACTGATATGAACGTCCCTCGGGGCGTTAGACTGATATGTACGTCCCTCGGGGCGTTAGACTGAGATGTGTATCCTACGGGATCACAAGACTGCGACTGTACAGGGTGTCCCAATAGAACTTTAACAATTTATTTTCCCCTGACGAGACCAGTAGAGGGTCTCTTACTGAGTATTGTTATACTCACCCTTCTTATGTTTAATTTTCAGGCAAAGGAAATAAAGGTGGCAAACCGGCGAGGGGCAGGAGGAAGCGTGATTGCCATAGGAAATGTGTCATTTTGCTTCCGCTTATGGTTTCTTTTGAAGTTTAAGATGTACTAAAAACTTAGTTTACAAACTTTTATTTGTAAATAGTGTTATTTTTAAGTTTTCTTGAATATTTGAAAATCAGGCATGACATAAATTGTTTTTAAATTGACTTACGTTTCATTTTGTATCAACCAAAGTCTTTTGTTAAAAATTAATGACCTCGACTTACCTATAAAAGTTGGGTCGTTACAGTTGGTATCAGAGCCTAAGTTTTAGGTTCTGTAGACTGACTTACGATGTAAGTCTATGTTTTTGTGTCCCTATGGCTAACGCGACCCTTCGTCTCTCGTCAGGTATGCTTTATGCTTATATGTATGGTTTATGTATATGACCTTGCCTAAGTTAAACTAGAATTACATGAATGTTATGATTTAATGGTGAAGGATTTAATGGTGAAACTTAGGAAAAATGTTGCCATGTAGAGGTGTTCAAAGGAGTGGTCGAGTAGTAGAAAAGTAAGACGTTGTTAGCGAAATTGTCTGTTTTGTGATTGGAAATCTAAGAAAAATAAGTTATGTAGGTGGTTTTAACGAGGACTAAATACACGGTCAAGTTTATACGAAACACATTAAATGGTTTTAGAATGGAGGTATTGGAAAAGAAACAAGGAAGATGAGCATGGTTGTCTTGATGTGACTTTAAGAAACAATT
This sequence comes from Cucumis sativus, assembly GCF_000004075.3. NCBI lineage: Eukaryota > Viridiplantae > Streptophyta > Magnoliopsida > Cucurbitales > Cucurbitaceae > Cucumis > Cucumis sativus. Next base: position 15,194,026 of record NC_026655.2, on the reverse strand, counting down.
TTGAGTTTCTCGTGAATGAAAAGTTACTAGTTTGGAGTTTGAAAATTGGAATGTAGTTTAACCATGTAAACATAAAATGTTCAGCGAAAATGTAATTTCTAATCCTTCTCCAGAGGCTAGTTTCAAGTACAAAGAGGTTGGAACTATCGTTTCGCTAAAAGTTATCCCAGCTATGAAGGTTAGTAAGTTGCTTGACCAGGGTACCTGTTGTATTTGACTAGTGTGGTAGACACCAGAGAAGTCAATGTTTCTTTGTTATTTGAATCAGTGGTGAAAAAGTATTATGATATTTTTCTAGAAGAGTTTCTAAGATTACCGCGCTAAACAGAAATTGGTCTTGCTATTGAGATAGAGTTAGACTCGTTCCTATATCTAAAGCTTCATACAAAATGGCCCCAACAGAGTTGAAAGATTTGAAGGTGCAATTGAAAGAAATGTTTAACAAGGACTACATTCGACGAAGTATGTTATCTTGGGGTGCACCAAGTTTTGTTTATTAAGAAGAAAGATGGGTCGATGCACTTATGTTTTGATTGTAGAAAGTTGAATAAGGTGTCGGTTAAGAATAAATATCTTTTACCAATGAATGAGGATTTGTTTGATCAACTGCAATAAGTTCGTGTTCTTTAAGATTGAATTACATTCAGGTTATGACTTGTTGAGGATTAGAGAACAGTGACATTCCTAAGGCAGATTTTCGTTCAAGATATGGACATCATGAGTTCATTATGATGTCTTTTGAGTTGGCAAATGCTCAAACAATGTTTACGACTTGATGAACAAAGTGTTTAACGATCTCTTAGACACTTTCGTGATTGTATTTATTGACGATATCTTAATTTATTCCAAAATAGAGACGGCGCATGAGGAGCATTTAACATGGTTTTAGAGGCTCTTCGAGTCAACAAATTGTATGCAAAGTTTTCAAAATGTGAGTTTTGGATGAGGCCAAGTATCTTTCCAAGCCATGTGGTATCTAGAGATGACATTTATGTGGATCTCATAAAAGATTGAAGTCGTTACCAGTTGGCCTCAACCTTTCATAGTCAGTGAGGTTCGTAGTCTTTTTGGGTTCAGCAGGTTATTACTGACGGTTTGTATAAGAATTTTCTCGTATAGCTACTCCTTTGACTCAGTTAACTAAGAAAAGGGACTCTGTTTGTTTGGGACAAAGCCTATGAGGATAGTGCTCAGGATCTTAAGCAGAAGCTTGTACAACTCCCGTGCTTACCGTACATGATGGTTCAGAATGTTCCGTAATTTATAGTGATGCTTTTAGGAAAGTTTAAAAGGTATTCTTATTCGACAAGTTAAAGTAGTTGCTTGTACTCCTACTGAGGAAAATTGTCCAACTTATGATATGGAATTGACAGTTGTGGTTTTTACATTAATGATTTGAAGGCACTATATGTATGATGAAAAGATATAGATATTTTCTAACCAAAAGAGTATAAAATACTTCTTCACTCAAAAGAAGTTGAGTATGAGATAGCAAAGATGGTTTCAGTTAGTAAATGACTATGATTGTGAGATTTTGTACCATCTAGGTAAGGCGAATGTGGAAGTTGGTGCTCTTCGTAGAAAAGTATCACATTTTGACAGCACTTATTACCAGACAGGTTTCATTAGACAAAAACCACGAGAGAGCTGAGATTGTAGTTTCAGTGGGGGAAGTCACCTCAAAGTTAGCTCAGTTGTCAGTACATCCGACCTTGAGACAAAGAATTCTTGTGGTTCAATTCATTGATCCTTATTTGATTGAGAAGCATCACCTAGTAGAAGTAGGGCAAGTTAAGGAGTTTTCCATATCCTTTGATGATGAACTTATGTTTGAGAGAGAATTATGTGAGCCAACAGAAAATGCAATTAAGACAAGGTTATTGGTTGAGACTCATAGTTTCCCATTTCTCATGCATCCAAGTAGCACAAAAATGTATCCGGATTTGAAAAGAGTTTGTTACTAGCGTAATATGAAGAGAGAAATGGAAAATCTTGTTAGTAAGTGCTTGGTGTGCTAGTAGGTTAAAGCACCAAGATAGAAAACAACAGGTTTGTTGCAACCTTTGAGTATATTAGAGTGGAAGTGGGAGAATGTATCTATGGATTTTATTATATAATTGCCTAAAACCCTGAAGGGTTACACAGTGATTTGGGTTATTGTCGATAGGCTTACGTAATCGGCACATTTTGTACCAGGGAAATCCACTTATACTGCTAGTAAGTGGGCAGAGTTGTATTTAACTGAGATTGTGAGACTGCATGGAGTGCCTGTATCGATTGTTTCTGATAGGGATGCACGGTTTACTTCCAAGTTTTGGAAGGGACTTCAGACTGCTATGGGTACGAGATTGGATTTTAGTACAGCCTTTCATCCACAGACTGATGGTCAAACTGAACGTTTGAACCAAGTTTTAGAGGATATGCTACGAGCTTGTGTTATAGAGTTTCCAGGTAGTTGGGACTCTCATCTACATTTGATGGAGTTTTCTTATAACAACAGTTTCCAGGCTACCATCGGTATGACACCATTTGAGGCTTTGTATGGCAAATGTTGTAGAACCCCTGTTTGTTGGGATGAGGTTGGTGAACATAGGTTGATGGGACCTGAATTAGTTCGGTCTACTAATGAGGCTATTCAAAAGATTAGAGCACGTATGCAAACAGCGCAGAGTAGACAGAAGAGTTATGCGGATGTACGGTGAAAAGACCTTAAGTTCGATGTGGGAGAAAAGGTATTCTTGAAGGTAGCACCAATGAAGGGTGTTATGCGTTTTGAGAAGAAAGGAAAGTTAAGTCCTCGTTTTGTTGGACCATTTGAGATCTTAGAGAGGGTTGGTGTTGTGGCGTATCGCTTGGCATTACCACCATCTCTCTCTGCAGTTCATAATGTTTTCCATGTTTCGATGTTGAGGAAGTATGTGGCCGATACATCTCATGTAGTGGACTATGAACCCTTGGAGATTGATGAGCATTTGAGCTATGTAGAACAACCTGTGGAGATTCTGGCTAGAGAGGTAAAGATGCTTCGTAATAGAAGCATTCCATTAGTAAAGGTTTTGTGGCAGAATCATCGAATTGAAGAGGCGACATGGGAGCGAGAAGAAGAGATGAGCAGAGTTATTTCAGGATTAAAACTTTCGAGGACGAAAGTTTCTTAAGGAGGGAAGAATGTAACGCCCCAAACTTGAAGGTAAATTATTTTGAGAGAAAGAAGATGTGAAATGTATTAATATAATTAAATATATATATGTATTTAATTATATTTTATTAATATATTTATTTTACATTTTTATTTAAATAAAAGAAAAGAAAAAGAAAACTTTTTTTTCTTTTTCTTCTTCCTCCCGTGCGTCGCCGACTGTCCCTCTCTTCTCCTTCCGTTCGCAGCAACCGCCGCCGGCCGTCTCCATTTCTCTTCTCCTCTTCGTTCCGTCCAAACCCAGCCGGACGTCGCTGCAACCATCGGCCAGTTCGCGAGGCAGTCGTACGCGTCACCTTGCGGCCGCCGTACGCGTCACCTTGCGACCGCCGTCCAGATCTGTACCGCAAGACCTTCCGCCGTTGCAGCCGTTGCTCTTCCGCCGCTGCCCAGCCGTCTCAGCCGGTTCTGTCTCCGTCGAAGCCAAGGCCGCCGCGTGAACCAGTAACCGCCACGCTCCCCGCTCACAACTGCCGCTCCACCTGCTATCGACGTCGGCCGACTAGTTGCTGTAACCGTTCAGATTTGCTGTAACCGTTCAGAATTGCTGTAACCATTCAGATTCGCGGTCTGTTCGTGACGGTCTCCATCCGTGAAGCCCAGCCGCCACGTCTCATTTGGCCGACCGCTGACCGACCACACACTTAGGATTTTGCCGCGAGTTCGACAGTCGTGCGTTGAGGTGTTGGGAGTAACATTAGGCTCCCTTACATTCACAACCAGATTGTGAATTGTTGAAGGTTCAGTTCGCCATTATATCAGTGAGTTGAAACTTACGTTGAGGAAAATAAGTGGGATATGTATCGTGAAAGTAATTGAATTTTGTGTTGTTATGCTTAGGATTGTTTCGAGGACGTTAGTGATTAAGGAGCTTCCCTAACTTTGAGGTAAGGGATTTTCTACTGGACTCACTTATGATTGTGAATTGTATATCTGTATGATTATCTCTGACTGAGTAAAGATGATGAGATGATATATATATATACACGTATGGATGTAGATTCGGTGTTGAATGTATATTGTGGATTGACTGAAAATATATATATGCATATGAATTGAAGTAGACTTAATGTTGAATGCATATTGTGATTGTCATGGAATATATATATGTGTGTGTGGATGTGGACAGGACGAAAATTGTAGATTGTGCTTGTATGAGATGCAGATGCGATCTTGTGATTGTCGTTTAGATTGGGTGTACGTTACGCTAAAGTATGACTGTGTGCTGGTGATCTGAGGGGTGTATTGACTGTATAGTTTGATTGACTGACGTATTAGTATATTATTCACAGACATATGACTAAAGTGAGATAAGTTGAGAGAAAGAACTCTATGTTTTGAAGTAACTGAAAGATGGATTGAATGGAATGAGGGGATAAATTGTTAGATTGTATTGGGATGTTTACCTTGTAGGTGTCCCACGGGATCACCAATTTATTTTGCACCTTCGGGAGCATTTGACTGATATGTGTTTCTGCAGAACACTAGACTGATATGTACGTCCCTCGGGGCGTTAGACTGATATGTACGTCCCTCGGGGCGTTAGACTGAGATGTGTATCCTACGGGATCACAAGACTGCGACTGTACAGGGTGTCCCAATAGAACTTTAACAATTTATTTTCCCCTGACGAGACCAGTAGAGGGTCTCTTACTGAGTATTGTTATACTCACCCTTCTTATGTTTAATTTTCAAGCAAAGGAAATAAAGGTGGCAAGCCGGCGAGGGGCAGGAAGGAAGCGTGATTGCCATAGGAAATGTGTCATTTTGCTTCCGCATATGGTTTCTTTTGAAGTTTAAGATGTACTAAAAACTTAGTTTACAAACTTTTATTTGTAAATAGTGTTATTTTTAAGTTTTCTTGAATATTTGAAAATCAGGCCTGACATAAATTGTTTTTAAATTGACTTACGTTTCATTTTGTATCAACCAAAGTCTTTTGTTAAAAATTAATGACCTCGACTTACCTATAAAAGTTGGGTCGTTACAATCCCATTGAATGTAAAACGTTCAGTTGGTCAACAAAAAAATATTAGAATTCATTCTAAAATGAAGTTTTAAATGTGGTTGTCATAAACGAAAGAGATGCAAGCTTTCCTTATTGAACTAATTTTTCTTTCTTATTATTAAACTTTTAGTGTGTTGATTTCTACTTTTATTTGAAATATTCATATTTCAGTTTTTAATTTAGTTATTTTATTTCTATATTTTTTTCATAAATTTTCATCTACGGTACCAATCAAAGTTTTTCAATTTATTATATTTAATATACTATCCTTCATACATAACCACTCTTGTTTCAATCACGAGTTATTATTTATTATGTATAGAATTTTTTTTAAAAAATAATGTAAATTTTGAAACATATGTCAAAAGTAGGTGAATGCAAAACTATTGACAAAAATAGGTGAGTTGGGGTGAAGTTTTGTACCCCTACACAATTTTCATGGAGTGGACCCTACATAGTTTATTTTTTACTTTATATATATATTACATTGGGCCAACATTTTTTATTTTCTCATTATTTATATACGTGGGTCCCACACACTCTACTTTTTTTCATTAGGTGTGTATATATAAATAATGACATATATACTAGTACATGATACATATATCTTATGTGATTTGTTACATATATATACTACTTCATATTTTCAATAGTACATAAATGATGTCATCTTTGATGTACTCAATATATCATAGTATATTTCAAATACAAAATATAAAATTCTTACTAACCTTAAATGAACAATATATATTATGATATATTCTTATACTGTTGTTTCAAACATAACTTATTATTTATTACATATAAAATAAATATTTGAAATAAAATAAATAAACCAGTTTAACAAATTGATTGCATAACATTTCATTTATAAAATATATAATGTATTGTTTCATATACACTATTCATAAGTCAATTTAACATTCAACCATTTTTTTTCATACAATTTCCTGAATCTTCAATTCTTTCATCAAAGTCCCTACATTACAAACATATTCAGTTGATCTCAACATTACATATTAGTGGTGTTCGCGATTCGGTTTGAAGCTAAAACCGCATCGAACCGCAAAATGATAAAAAAAATCTTCATTGAAACCGAACCGAACCGCTCATCTATGCCAAACCGAATGAAAACCGAACCACATATACATAAATAAAATCAAATCAAACACTACTACAAAAATTGAATTACTTGGCATTAATAAAGTGTCATGTAAATCTATACTTGACGTTTTAAAAAGCGTCAAGTAATCGACTGTCAAGTATAGTTCTATTACTTGACACTAAAAAAACGTCAAGTACTCTATTGCTTGACATCATTTTTGTGTCAAGTAAGATAGTATACTTGACAATATTTACACGTCGAGTAAATTATATACTTGACTCTATTTACCTGTCAAGTGAGATAGTATACTTGACAATATTTACAAGTCGAGTAAGATATATATTTGACTCTATTTACCTGTCAAGTGAGATAGTATATTTGACATTATGTATATGTCAAGTAAAATTTTATAGTTGACACTATATATCCATCAAGTAAAATGGTATATTTGACTCAAATAAGATAGTATATGTGACATGTATTTAATGTCATTTATACCATTTATTAATACATTAAATATACTAAATTTTTCTTTTTTCATTTTTTATTTCCTGCATTACATACATTTACTTCAATAAGACATATCCGTAAACAAAACAAATTCTCCAACGAACAATTACACAACAAAAAAAAGGACAAAAAGTTTAGTATAATATGTAAACCAACAATAGTTTCATTATTCTCAACAATGTCATCAACAATTACACAATTCCAATCCAATATAGCCAACTAAAATTTCCTATATGTGTCCTATTCCAAAATATTAAATGATAATAGTTGTCTTATATAATCAAAATTGAAGCCTATCCCCATATATCTTTTGCCCTCATAATGGCTATGAACAAAACGTTTCCACAAAAAAGGTTATGAGCATTCCCATATCTTAGCCATTTACAAAATTAACATGATCATATCTAGGTGTGTCTATCATATGTACCGAGCTAAAAATCCAGCCCACTCCCCTCGTCTATCCAATTCAAGCTGTGTGTATGGGCTTCTTGTATCAATCTATAAAACATAAAAAGTAGAATACACTTTGTAAAATATTTGAGTTAGTCATAATATACTATCTATAACTTTACAATGTAAATAGTTTAAAAACATACCGCACCAGTGATAATGTTTGTGTCCTTAGTCACAATTTCTTGCATGTATCTCATGTCATAATATCCACATTCAACCGTACCTACTTGTAAAGAACACTATAACACAACCAATTAACAATGCATATATATTATATTATGTGCTAGATTAAAATAAAAATTATTTTATAAATATATTTACATTTACCAATATATGCATGATTGGCTACCATAGCAGGATAGCCACACATAATACAACTTAAAATATACAATAATTGTGTAATATATACATGATTGGCTACCAAGACTACGGGGCTACCAAGGCTACAGGATAGCCACAAGACCAAGGCTATGGGGCTACCAAGGCTACAGGATAACCACAAGATAGTATGACTCAAAATATACAAGCTATGGGGCTACTAAGGCTACAGAATAACCACAAGATAGTATGACTCAAAATATACAATAAATGTGTAGTATTTGCATGATTTCCAAATGAGAAGGATGATTACATACCTCAATCATATTGTATACTTTTTCTTTCAACTCAGTCGGCACCAGCTTCCAAGATGCATGTGTAATTGGGATATGATGATGCACACAAGATCAATTCATTACTCATTACTATAAAAAAAAAATGGCATTCAAAAGTATGAATCTTACCAAGAGTAAATATACCAATTCATTACTCATTACTATAAACAAATCAATATGATAATTATAACCATAACGACAACAAATTAATTACGGTCTAAAACATCCAAGAGTCACCCTTAATTTTTCATTACTCATTCCTGTAAAAAAACAACAATAAAGAAAAATGATGGTCTTCTCTATTTGTCAATTAGATTATACCATTTGTTTACGAATTTGAACATAAACAACATAAACATATAACACAAATAAATATAAATATACAAGAGTCATTCTCAATTTTCTTCTCTTTGTGTGTTTCTCACTTTGGGTTTACAATATCATCCTTAATTACAAGATATAAATCAAATTCAAGGAAGCATTATTCATTGAAAAATGTTAAATACAATAAGAATGAGGAGCATAAAAACCTTTGAACGCGGAAGCAGTTCGCCGTGCGGAAGATGTTCGCAGTCGTGGAAGCCGTTCACTGTGGAAGTTGTTCGCTGCGTGGAAGCCGTTCGTCGGGTTGAAGCTGTTCGCAACGGGTTGAAGCTGTTTGTCGGGTTGAAGCTGTTCGCAACGGGTTGAAGCTGTTTTCCGGGTGGAAGCTGTTCGCCGGGTGGAAGCGTTCGTCGTGTGGAAGCCATTCGCCGTTTGCCACTCTGTGTTGTGTGGAAGTCGTCCGTCGATTCGAAGAAGTGGCCGTTCGCCTGTGTTGTGTGGAAGCGTGGAGATGAGAATAGGGTTTCATCGTGGAGACGTGAGGGATTACTAAAAATAGGGAAATAAAAGATTTTAATATATTTACTTGATATTTTTAATTAAATGAATTTAATAAATTTAATTAAAATATTTCAATAAATATATTTGATAAACTTTTCAAAAAATTACTTTTTCATATATAAATATAAAATAAAACAAGCTTTTTTAACAATATATAAATATAAATCTTTTCCATATATATTGTTTTAAGGTTAAAACTTGAAAAGCAATAAATTTTTCATATTTCCATTGGATACCTTTTTTAACAATATATAAAAGGAAAGAAGTGTTATTGAGAAAGTTGAAAAAAAAGCCCACTAATCATTTTTAATAATCAACATGAAAATTTCTATAGAAAAAAATGAAAGAAACATTAAAAAGGAAAGAAAATTACATGAGTTTTTGTTAACTTTTGAGGAAGATCCATGGATTGATCATGAGAATATAAAGATTTGAGATTATGAATATTTTTTGAATTAGGAAAGAAGGTTTTTATAGGAGAAATTAGGAATTGATAATAGAAAATAAGTTGAAAGGGTGAAAATTAGAAAACAATAGATTTGTACCTTGTTTTCAATTTGTTATTATTATTATTTTTCTTTATTTCTTAGTTTTTGATAATATTTTTTTTAATTATATCATTTTAAAAAAATTAAATAGAGCGGTTTGTGAGTTTTTGTTTCAATTTATTTGTTTTTATTAATTTATTCTTAATTTTCGCTATCATTAAACAATTTTCTTAAATTATGTTTTAGGTTTCCAAGATCTTCAATCTTTCCATAAAAAGAAACAAAAAAAGAAAAAAGAAACCCTAAATTATTTTGATTTTAATTTTTTTGGTAAATAACTGAATTGAGTTATATATGCTCACTTTAATAAAATGATTTTTTTATTAAACAAAACTTCATAAAATCAAGTTGATGTGCGAGAACTTAATATTATATCACTTACCAACACAATATTTAGATATGCATCTCCTGTATATCACCTATTTTTGTCTATCAAATTGTCTAATCATGTCACAAAATTTGTAATTTTTTTTATGTGAGTAGTGATAAATGATGTGTAAAAGTAAATAATTATGGAGATATACCAATAAATTGGATCTATTATTAATCTACACTGCAAACTAAAAACTAAACAATGGAAAAAGTTGATCCATTTAAAATTTATTAAAATGTTTCAATAAATTTCATTAATAATCATTTCAATAAAATATTTTAATGAATTTCTTTGATGAAAATATTTAAATAAATTTATTTAGTGAAACAGTTCAGCAAATCTGTTTTGGTAAAATATTTTAATGAAAGATTTCAATAAATTTATTTAATTATCTTTTATTAATTTTTTTAATAAATTTATTTCATAATATTTTCGTTAAAGTTTTTAACAAATACATTTAATAATGTTTTCATTAAAATATTTTAATATTTATTAAATAAGCATTTCATCAAAATACTTTGATAAATTTACTTAATGAAAGATTTCATTAAAATATATAAATTTATTTATAAATTTTGTATAAAATATTTTAATAAATTTATTTAATGAAATATTTTCAATAAAATTGTTTAAAGGAAAGATTCAATAAACTTATTTTAATGAATTCAAAAAATTATTTTAGTGATAAATTTCAAAAAATTTATTTAACAATTTTTTATTAAAGTATTTTAATAAATTTATTTAATAAACTTTTCATTAAAATGTTTTAATAAATTTATTTAAAGAAATGGTTTCAATAAATTTATTTAAATAAAATATTTTCAATAGGTTTATTTAAAAGAAAGATTTTAATAAATTTAATTTAAGTAAAGATTTCAACAAATTTATTTTAGTCAAAATTTGTAAAAGTTTGTTTTAGTGAAAGATTTCAAAATTTTATTTAATAATATTTTAATAAATTTATTTAATGAGTTTTTCATTAAAATATCTTAATAAATCTATTTAAGGAAATATTTTCAATAATTTTATTTAAAGGAAAATTTTCAACAAATTTATTTTAACGAGAGATTTTAGTAAATTTAATTTAATGAGAGATTTCAAATTATTTAAGTGAAAAATTTCAAAAGATTTATTTTCATAAGTTGATTTTAAAAAAATTATTTTAATAAGTTGATTTTAAAAAATTATTTTAATAAGTTGATTTTTATACTTTTTATTTTCATATTTTTAAACGTTTTATATTTGACATTTTGGCAATTGACATTTTAAAAGTGTTAAATAAAAAATGTTAACTATATTTGACGTTGTTTTCGCGTCAAGTAAATGTCCACTATACGTGACACGAAAAAAACGTCAAGTAAAATCTCCACTATATTTGACGCGAATAAACTGTCAAATAAATCTCCACTATATTTGACGCGAAAACCATGTCATATAAAAGTTAACGTAAAAATTTTCTTTTTTAAAACCATACCTGACATGTTTTTTGTGTCAAGTAAATGTTCACTACTTTTAACTCGAATAAAATGTCAAGTAAAATCTACTTTATACTTGACGCAAAAAAAAAAAAAACGTCAAATAAAGCTAACATAAAATAATTAAAAAAAATTCGTGAAAACTTCATATTTTTTAAGACTATACTTGACGCTTTTTCTTTAACATAGTTCATACTTGACGTTTTTTTAATAAAAACGTCCAGTATGTAAAAGTTGCTAGCGTCAAGTAAACCCATTTTGTAGTAGTGAAAACCGAACGACTTATACAAAGTTATAAACATAGAAATTTCAAAATTACAGACATAGATGTTTCAAACATTGAAATTTGAAAGTCCAACAACACATAAAAGTTTTAAAATCCACCTAAGATGAATAAAAGTCCTACAGTCATACAAACTTCGTCAAGACAACTTGTCATTTACGTTTTGATTATGTCATTCTTCTCCTTTTCGTTCCTCATTGATTTTTGCCTCTATACCCGCTTTGAAGTCTAAAAAAGTCTTATTATTAACATATATATGTATATATATATTTAGTTTTTAAAATAAAGCAATTCAGTTCGGTTTGAGAATCGGTTCTTAACATCTTAAACTGAACCGAACCGAATTTTATGTGGTTTTTTTGAAATAGAAATCGAATCGAACCGAACCATATGCATTCGATTTCGGTTCGATTAGTGATTCGATTCAGCTTTCAACTTCATTTTGAACACCCCTATTACATATACTAGAGAATAACAAATATTTTAATGACATATATTACATATACTCATCATAATTATTTCTCATTCATGTTCTTGTAAACATAAACAACTTTCATATATAATTAATATTATTTCAAACATAATGTATTATTTACTACGTAAGATATGAATATTTAAATAAAATAAATAAATAAATTGATATAAGAACATTTCACTAATAAAATATACATTATATTATTCAATATATACTATAATTATATAAAATATATGAAAAAGAATGCAAAATAAAAAAGGACAATTTTTTAATAAAATCATAAAAAGCAAACTAAGGACAATTTTTATTATTAATATTACTTTAATAGAATTTAATCCATATTTTAATAGAATATTTAATAAATGAAAATCTTAAACGTGGTTCACTTTTTTTTTTATTTTTAATATATTATTAATAATAAAAAGAGTAAATTGATCATTTTTACTCTATATTTGTATAAAATATTAGTCAATTTATGATATTTTTGAAAATTTTAAAAAAAATTTTGCAATTTTGTAACATGGTATACAATTTGAGTACACTTAGATAAAAATTCAAAGAAAAAAAAATAATTTCACATTATATAAGTTCAAGTCTAAACGGTATAAATTGAACCGCTTGTTAAAACCGAATCAAACCACACCATTTATGTACAAAACAAAAAACACAGTTTGTTGCTGTCTCAAATAGTCCAAACTGAATTTAAATGGTTCGGTCTATTTGAGCTTCAGTCTTCTGGAATTCAAGGAAATTTTGATCTTCGAAGTCTTCAATATTTCAGAAGATGATGATCTCGAAGTTGATAAGAACTTGCACGTCTTGAGAGCTCTATAGAAGTTTGAATCTTCAATTCTTCAAAGCTTCAGTACTTCAGAGCTTCATTTCTTCCTTCAACAAAAGATCTCTCGAATGAATGACAAAGGTCTCTACTTATAGAGAAAATTTGTGGACTTTATGTGGGCTTGGACCCATTTGCTTGTTGAGTTGTTGAGCTTGGACTTGGGCTTGGGCCCATTTTCTTAGTGGGCTTAGGCCCCTTTGTTTGGCCTGATTTTTTATCAGGGGCTTGAATTGGGTTGGAAAACTTGACTACCCAAATCCAATCAAATTATAATCATCACAACTTGGGTGCGACGACGTGGTGTAATTTCATTGGTTGAAATTTCTTGCTCAACAATTACATTTATACTACTCCATAATACATATATATTATGTGATTTGTTACATATATACTACCTCATTATGTAATATTGCTTAGAGATATATACAATCAGACATATATAGTGACATACAATAATCGAAAATATTTTTCAATTCAATCTGTTCTTTATTTTTTTGTTTATCTTATAGTAATATTATGTTGTTAGTCATATAATGTAACGACCCAACTTTTCTAAGTACGTCGAGATCGTTAATTTTTAACAAATAAAGACTTTGATTAATATAAAATAAAACGTAAGCAATTTAAAAACAAAACATCTTCAAGTCAGGCCTGATTTTTAAACATTCAAGAAAACATAAAATAATACTATTTACAACCAACGTTTGTAAACTAAATTTCAATTCATTTTAAACCTCACAAGAACCCATAAGCGGAAGCAAAAACACGTTTCCTATGGCATCACGCTTCCTTCCTGCCCCTCGCCTGTTTGCCGCCTTTATTACCTTTGCCTGAAAATTAAACATAAGAAGGGTGAGTATTTTAAATACTCAGTAAGAGACCCTCTACTGGTCCCGTCAGGGGAAAATAAATTGTTAAAGTTCTATTGGGACACCCTGTACAGTCGCAGTCTTGTGATCCCGTAGGATACACATCTCAGTCTAACGCCCCGAGGGACGTACATATCAGTCTAGTGTTCTACAGAAACACATATCAGTCTAATGCTCCCGAAGGTGCCCAATAAATTGGTGATCCCGTGGGACACCAACAAGGTAAACATCCCAATACAATCTAACAATTTTCCCCTCATTCCCTTCAACCCATCTTTCAGTTACTTCAAGTCACAAAGTTCTTTCTTTCAACATCCTAACAGTCAACTTATTTTACTACAGTCATATGTCTGTCAATAATATGCTAATACATCAGTCAATCCACTATACAGTCAATGCACCCCTCAGTTCACCAGCACACAGTCATACTTTAGCATAATCATACACCCAATCTAAACGAAAATCACAAGATTCACATCTGCATCTCATACAAACACAATCTACAATCTCCGTCCTGTCCACATACACACATTTATATATAGATTCCATGACAATCACGATATACATTCGACGTCAAGTCTACTTCAATTCATATACATTCATATATATTTTCAGTCAGCCCACAGTATACATTCAACACACATGCAGTTCACAATCACAGTTCACAATCACAATTGAGTCCAGTAGAAAATCCCTTACCTCAAAGTTGGGGAAGCTTCTTCAATCTACTAAATCCAATGAATCAAATCCTAAACATAATCAATCATAAAATCAACATCTTTCTAAATAGTTTCAACCATTCAAATTATCCCATACGTAAATTCCACAACTTACCCAAGAAGTGGAAAATCAAGTCCACTTCAACCTTTTGGAAAATCAAGGATTCGCTCACTGAATCAAGATGTACATTCAAGAATTAAGCATTTCGCCAACAATTAAATCCAATGGCAGCATTCAACAAAAACCAAGAAACCACAAAAAAACCATAACTTGTTCTTACCCAAATATGAGCCCAATGGTTCACGGCGAGGCAAAAATGACAATCAAGAACGAATCAAGCGGTTGTAAATAGAGCAACACTGAATGCGACTCAACTGGAAAAGAAAATCGGCTTCAAATCGTAACTCCGTCTTACAACGAGCAGAAGAACGTCGACTTGATAGGGGACACGTAATTTAGGAAGAGATCGACTTGGATCCGCGGCGGGAAGAAAACGGAGGAGAAAGGAACAGGCACGGCGATGCAGATCTGGACGACTGCTGCAAGGTGACGCGTACGGCACTTCACGAACCGGCTGACGGTTGCAGCGACGGATCTGGGTTTGGACGGAACGGAGAGGAGAAGAGAAGATGGAGATGGCCGACGGCGGTTGCTGTGCGAACGGATGGGGCGGTTGGGCCGCGGTTGCGCACGAACGGAAGGAGAATAGATGGGGCGGCGGTTGCTGCGAACGGGAAGGAGAACGCACGGGGAGGAAGGAGAAGAGAGAAAAGAAAAGAAAAAGAAAAGAAAAGAAAAAAAAATGTATATATATATATATTTTTACCTTTGGGACTTTACATATAAACATTTATATCTTAAGTATGTTGTAACCACATGTAGTAATATATATATTCATTAATAATTAATATTTAAAATATATATTTATATAGTAAATACTACTAAAACAGTAAAATACACATTCTTAGTGTATATATAATATGCAGTGAGAATATCATACATACATATTCTCACTTCGTATAATTATATACCTTCTATTTGTCATATATTTTTTAAATGAACAATATATACTATAATATACTCGTAAATTATAATATGTTTATGATGTGATTTAATATATAGATACACCTTATTTACAACATAAATATTTAGTGACATATAGTTCTACATAATTTATAGTTGAATTTCAATATATATCACTACATAGACAGGTGATGTTATCAATATATACATTTATATAAATATAATAACACGTATTTTGTGACACATATATAGTTCAGTTTTTTTCCTTCACGTTTTGTATCATTTTCTTTATATTTTTCTATATTCGATTAGTATTTTATTTGATTTGTTACATACATACTAATGCATATATTCAATAATACAGTAATTGAAGTTGACATCATCCCATTGAATGTAAAACGTTCAGTTGGTCAACAAAAAAAATATTAGAATTCATTCTAAAATGAAGTTTTAAATGTGGTTGTCATAAACGAAAGAGATGCAAGCTTTCCTTATCGAACTAATTTTTCTTTCTTATTATTAAACTATTAGTATGTTGATTTATACTTTTATTTGAAATATTCATATTTCTGTTTTTAATTTAGTTATTTTATTTCTATATTTTTTCATAAATTTTCATCTACGGTACCAATCAAAGTTTTTCAATTTATTATATTTAATATACTATCCTTCATACATAACCACTCTTGTTTCAATCACGAGTTATTATTTATTATGTATAGAACTTTTTTTAAAAAATAATGTAAATTTTGAAACATATGTCAAAAGTAGGTGAATGCAAAACTATTGACAAAAATAGGTGAGTTGAGGTGAAGTTTTGTACCCCTACACAATTTTCATGCAGTGGACCCTACATAGTTTATTTTTTACTTTATATATATATTACATTGGGTCAACATTTTTTATTTTCTCATTATTTATATACGTGGGTCCCACACACTCTACTTTTTTTCATTAGGTGTGTATATATAAATAATGACGTATATACTAGTACATGATACATATATCTTATGTGATTTGTTACATATATATATACTACTTCATATTTTCAATAGTACATAAATGATGTCATCTTTGATGTACTCAATATATCATAGTATATTTCAAATACAAAATATAAAATTCTTACTAACCTTAAATGAACAATATATATAATGATATATCCTTATACTGCTGTTTCAAACATAACTTATTATTTATTACATATAAAATAAATATTTGAAATAAAATAAATAAACCAGTTTAACAAATTGATTGCATAACATTTCATTCATAAAATATATAATGTATTGTTTCATATACACTATTCATAAGTCAATTTAACATTCAACCATTTTTTTTCATACAATTTCCTGAATCTTCAATTCTTTCATCAAAGTCCCTACATTACAAACATATTCAGTTGATCTCAACATTACATATTAGTGGTGTTCGCGGTTCGGTTTGAAGCTAAAACCGCATCGAACCGCAAAATGATAAAAAAAATCTTCATTGAAACCGAACCTGTAATGCCCAAACAAAAGGTATATATATATATATATATTTATTTATTTATTTATTTATTTATTTTTATATATATTATTTTAATATTAAAAAATTTCTTTATTATTTTTCTTTTCTTCTTTTTCTTTTTCTTTTCTTTTCTCCCTTCTTCTTCTGCTGCGTGCGCGCCGATCCCTTCCCCCTTCTCTTCCGTTCGCAAACCGTCGCCTCCCTTTCCTTCCGTTTTTCTTTCCGCCGCAACCACCACCTCTATCTTCTTCTTCCCGTCCCGCCGCAGCCAACCGCAGCCAGCCGCAGCCAGCCGCCGGTCCTTTCCTTCCATTTTCTTCTTCCGTCCGCAGCCCCGCCGCGAAGCAAGACCGCGCCGCTGCCAGTCCATATCTGCGGCGCCATTGCTCTTCCGCCGCTGCCCAGCCGTCTCAGCCGGTTCTGTCTCTGTCGAAGCCACGGTTCTGCAATCGTCTCCGCTGTCTCTATCTCCGTCCGCGAGGCAAGTCGCACGCCTCAGTCACGAACAGCCTCGCCGACGCAGGTCACGCCGCATCGCACGAATTCGGCTACGTTGCCGGGCTACTCCCGTCCGCACGTAACTGCTGTTGAACGTCCGAACCGTTCTGCCTTCGTCGATACCCGCTGTCCCATTTACGAATCGCGGACCAGTTCGCGTGCAAAAGTGTTTTGCACAATGTCTTTTGTGTAGATCCTGCGGCAACTTCTATTTAACGTCGATTGTCAAAGTCTTGTTACAAGATATTGGTAAGGATGAGATTGTTCGGTAATAAGGTCTTACATTTGTAAATACATTAAGATGTGATGTTGTTTAATTGGTTGAATTGATCTTTGTTCTTGAAGGCGACATCGGTGATTTGGAGTTAGTGTCCTTGAGTTACGCCTTAAGCTTTGTTGGAGTTCGATTCTTTACTCTTGGGGTTTGTTTGTTGAAGTTAGTTCGACTAAGGAATTTTACATAAAGATCCAGGTAAGGGATTTTCTACTGGACTCAATTGTGATTGTGAACTGTGATTGTGAGCTGTATGTGTGTTGAATGTATACTGGGGTTGACTGAAAATATATATGAATGTATATGAATTGAAGTAGACTTGACGTCGAATGTATGTCGTGATTGTCATGGAATCTATATATAAATGTGTGTATGTGGACAGGACGGAGATTGTAGATTGTGTTTGTATGAGATTCTCGTTTAGATTGGGTGTATGATTACGCTAAAGTATGACTGTGTGCTGGTGAACTGAGGGGTGCATTGACTGTATAGTGGATTGACTGATGTATTAGCATATTATTGACAGACATATGACTGTAGTAAAATAAGTTGACTGTTAGGATGTTGAAAGAAAGAACTTTGTGACTTGAAGTAACTGAAAGATGGGTTGAATGGAATGAGGGGATAAATTGTTAGATTGTATTGGGATGTTTACCTTGTAGGTGTCCCACGGGATCACCAATTTATTGTGCACCTTCGGGAGCATTTGACTGATATGTGTTTCTGCAGAACACTAGACTGATATGTACGTCCCTCGGGGCGTTAGACTGATATGTACGTCCCTCGGGGCGTTAGACTGATATGTGTATCCTACGGGATCACAAGACTGCGACTGTACAGGGTGTCCCAATAGAACTTTAACAATTTATTTTCCCCTGACGAGACCAGTAGAGGGTCTCTTACTGAGTATTTAAAATACTCACCCTTCTTATGTTTAATTTTCAGGCAAAGGTAATAAAGGCGGCAAACAGGCGAGGGGCAGGAAGGAAGCGTGATGCCATAGGAAACGTGTTTTTTTGCTTCCGCTTATGGGTTCTTGTGAGGTTTAAAATGAATTGAAATTTAGTTTACAAACGTTTGTTGTAAATAGTACTATTTTATGTTTTCTTGAATGTTTAAAAATCAGGCCTGACTTGAAGATGTTTTTTTTTTTAAATTGCTTACGTTTTGTTTTATATTAATCAAAGTCTTTATTTGTTAAAAATTAACGATCTCGACTTACTTAGAAAAGTTGGGTCGTTACAGTTGGTATCAGAGCCTAAGTTTTAGGTTCTGTAGACTGACTTACGATGTAAGTCTATGTTTTTGTGTTCCTTTGGCTAACGCGACCCTTCGTCTCTCGTCAGGTATGCTTGATGCTTATATGTATGGTTTATTTGCATGACCTTGCCTAAATTAAACTAGATTGCATGACGATAAAGACTTGCTTATGCTTATGATTAAGATTTTGTTAAAGAGTGTTGTTGGTGGATAATAGGAATTATGCCGCCAAGGGAAGGTGTACGTAGAGGAGGTCGTAGAGGCCGAGGTAGAGAGGAGTAGGAGGCCGAGGTAGAGGAGCAGGTCGTAATCAGCCTACTGAGGGTCAAGCTGAACAGCGAATTCCTGCTGCACCCGTGACTCACGTTGAGTTTGATGCACTGTCTGCTCACATGGAGCAGAGGTTTACAGAACTTATGACAGCTATAGCTCAAAACCAGCAGGCACCTGCGGTTCCACCTGCACCTGTAGTTCCCCCTGCACCAGCAGCCCCTCCTGCACAAGGATTACCGAACCAACTTTCTGCTGAGGCGAAACATTTGAGGGACTTTCGGAAGTATGACCCTCAGACGTTTGATGGGTCACTGGAGGATCCTACTAAAGCTGAAATGTGGTTGTCCTCTGTGGAAACCATATTTAATTACATGAGATGTCCCGAGGAGCACAGAGTTCAGTGTGCTGCTTTTCTACTGAGGGACAGAGGCATTATCTGGTGGAGGACTACAATGCGCATGCTAGGTGGAGATGTGAGGCAAATTACCTGGGATCAGTTTAAGGACTGCTTCTATACCAAGTTTTTCTCGGCTAACCTTAGAGACGCCAAAAGCCAGGAATTCTTGGAGTTGAAGCAAGGATATATGACAGTCGAGGAGTACGACCAGGAGTTTGATATGCTGTCACGTTTTGCCCCTGAGCTTGTTAGTAATGAGCAGGCTAGAGCTGATAGGTTCGTCAAGGGATTGAGAGATGAAATTAGGGGCTTTGTGCGAGCACTAAAGCCCACTACCCAAGCTGAAGCACTGCGTCTGGCAGTGGATATGAGCATTGGGAAGGATGAAATACAGCCAAGGAGCTTTGATAAGGGATCGTCGTCGGGTCAAAAGAGAAAAGTAGAGCAGAGAACTGTAGGAGTTCCTCAGAGGAACTTGAGACCAGGCGATCCTTTTCGCAGTTTCCAGCAGAGTTCTGGCGGTGCAGGAGACACTACTCGAGAGAGGCCAGTATGTAATACGTGTGGGAAACGCCACCTGGGTCGTTGTTTGATGGGAACGAGAGTCTGTTATAAGTGCAAGCAAGAGGGACACATGGCTGATAGGTGTCCCTTGAGATCTACTGGGGCTGGATCGAGCAGTCAGGGAGAGAGACCTCCACAGCGGGGTACAATCTTTGCCACTAATAGATCAGAGGCAGAGAAGGCCGGCACAGTAGTGACAGGTACATTACCAGTGTTAGGGCATTTTGCCTTGACCTTGTTTGACTCGGGATCTTCTCATTCATTTATTTCATCGCTTTTTGTGACGCATGCATGCTTAGAGGTGGAACCCTTAGACTATGTTTTGTCAGTGTCTACACCGTCTGGAGAAATTATGTTGTCTAAGGAAAAGATTAAAGCATGTGAAATTGAGATAGCTGGTCGTGTGCTGGACGTAACCTTGTTGGTATTAGATATGCGTGACTTTGATGTAATTTTAGGTATGGATTGGCTAGCTACTAATCATGCTAGTATTGATTGTTCTCGTAAGGAAGTTGTGTTCAGTCCCCCTACTGCATCTAGCTTTAAATTCAAGGGGGTAGGAACAGTAGTACTGCCTAAAGTAATCTCAGCTATGAAAGCTAGTAAACTACTCAACCAGGGTACTTGGAGTATTTTGGCAAGTGTGGTGGATACTAGGGAAGGTGAGACTTCTTTAACTTCAGAACCTGTGGTAAGAGACTACCCAGATGTATTTCCAAAAGATCTTCCAGGACTACCGCCACATAGAGAGGTTGATTTTGCCATTGAGTTGGAGCCAAACACTACTCCTATTTCTAGAGCCCCTTATAGGATGGCTCCTGCTGAGTTGAAAGAACTGAAGGTACAGTTACAGGAATTGCTTGACAAAGGCTTTATTCGACCTAGTGTGTCACCTTGGGGTGCACCAGTATTGTTTGTGAAGAAGAAGGATGGGTCGATGCGTCTTTGCATTGACTATAGAGAGTTGAATAAAGTAACAGTCAAGAACAGATATCCTTTACCCAGAATCGATGATTTGTTCGATCAGTTACAGGGAGCCACGGTGTTCTCTAAGATTGACTTACGGTCAGATTATCACCAGTTGAGGATTAGAGACCGTGATATTCCTAAGACTGCTTTTCGTTCGAGGTATGGACATTATGAATTCATAGTAATGTCTTTTGGTTTGACTAATGCACCTGCTGTATTTATGGATTTGATGAACAGGGTGTTTAAGGATTTCTTGGACACTTTTGTGATAGTCTTCATTGATGATATTTTGGTTTATTCCAAGACTGAAGCCGAACATGAGGAACACTTACATAAGGTGTTAGAGACTCTTCGAGTCAATAAACTGTATGCTAAGTTCTCTAAGTGCGAATTTTGGTTGAAGCAGGTGGCTTTTCTTGGTCATGTGGTTTCCAGTGAGGGAGTTTCAGTAGACCCTGCAAAGATAGAAGCGGTTACCAGTTGGTCTCGACCCTCTACAGTTAGTGAGGTTCGTAGTTTTCTGGGTTTAGCAGGGTACTACCGGAGGTTTGTGGAGGATTTTTCACGTTTGGCTACTCCTTTGACTCAGTTGACAAGGAAGGGAACTCCGTTTGTTTGGAGTCCAGCTTGTGAGGATAGTTTTCAGAACTTAAAGCAAAGGTTAGTTACTGCACCGGTCCTTACTGTACCGATGGATCTGGAAGTTTTGTGATTTATAGTGATGCTTCCAAGAAAGGACTGGGTTGTGTTTTGATGCAGAAAGGTAAGGTGGTTGCTTATGCCTCTTGTCAGTTGAAGAGTCACGAGCAGAACTACCCCACACATGATTTGGAGTTGGCAGCAGTGGTTTTTGCATTGAAGATATGGAGACATTACTTGTACGGTGAAAAGATACAAATCTTTACTGACCATAAGAGCCTAAAGTACTTCTTCACTCAGAAGGAGTTGAATATGAGACAACGAAGGTGGCTCGAGTTGGTAAAAGATTATGACTGCGAGATATTGTACCATCCTGGTAAGGCGAATGTGGTGGCTGATGCTCTTAGTAGAAAAGTATCACATTCGGCAGCACTCATTACTAGACAGGTACCATTGCATCGAGACTTGGAGAGAGTTGAGATTGCAGTGTCTGTGGGAAGAGTCACCTCACAGCTGGCTCAATTAACGGTGCAACCGACTCTGAGGCAGAAGATTGTTGATGCTCAAAGTAGTGATCCTTATTTGATGGAGAGACGTCGCCTTGTTGAAACAGGGCAGACTGATGAGTTCTCCATATCCTCTGATGGTGGGTTGATGTTTGAAAGACGTTTGTGTGTGCCAGCGAACAGTACAGTTAAGATTGACTTACTAGATGAAGCCCATAATTCCCCATTTTCAATGCATCCTGGTAGCACGAAAATGTATCAGGATTTAAAACAATTTTACTGGTGGCGGAATATGAAAAGGGAAGTGGCGGAATTTGTTAGTAAGTGTCTAGTATGTCAGCAAGTTAAGGCACCTAGACAGAAACCAGCAGGTTTGTTACAACCCTTAAGTGTGCCAGAGTGGAAGTGGGAGAATGTGTCGATGGATTTTATTTCAGGGCTGCCTAAGACCCTGAAGGGTTTCACAGTGATTCTGGTTGTCATAGACAGGCTTACGAAATCGGCACATTTTGTACCAGGAAAATCCACTTATACTGCTAATAAGTGGGCAGAGCTGTATTTAACTGAGATTGTGAGACTGCATGGAGTGCCTGTATCGATTGTTTCTGATAGGGATGCACGGTTTACTTCCAAGTTTTGGAAGGGACTTCAGACTGCTGTGGGTACGAGATTGGATTTTAGTACAGCCTTTCATCCACAGACTGATGGTCAAACTGAACGTTTGAACCAAGTTTTAGAGGATATGCTACGAGCTTGTGTTATAGAGTTTCCAGGTAGTTGTGACTCTCATCTACATTTGATGGAGTTTGCTTATAACAACAGTTTCTAGGCTACCATCGGTATGGCACCATTTGAGGCTTTGTATGGCAAATGTTGTAGAACCCCTGTTTGTTGGAGTGAGGTTGGTGAACATAGATTGATGGGACCTGAATTAGTTCGGTCTACTAATGAGGCTATTTAAAAGATTAGAGCACGTATGCAAACAGCGCAGAGTAGACAAAAGAGTTATGCGGATGTACGGCGAAAAGACCTTAAGTTCGATGTGGGAGAAAAGGTATTCTTGAAGGTAGCACCTATGAAGGGTGTTATGCGTTTTGAGAAGAAAGGAAAGTTAAGTCCTCGTTTTGTTGGACCATTTGAGATCTTAGAGAGGGTTGGTGTTGTGGCGTATCGCTTGGCATTACCACCATCTCTCTCTGCAGTTCATAATGTTTTCCATGTTTCGATGTTGAGGAAGTATGTGGCCGATACATCTCATGTAGTGGACTATGAACCCTTGGAGATTGATGAGCATTTGAGCTATGTATAACAACCTGTGGAGATTCTGGCTAGAGAGGTAAAGATGCTTCGTAATAGAAGCATTCCATTAGTAAAGGTTTTGTGGCAGAATCATCGAATTGAAGAGGCGACATGGGAGCGAGAAGAAGAGATGAGGACTCGTTATCCAGAGTTATTTCAGGATTAGAACTTTCGAGGACGAAAGTTTCTTAAGGAGGGAAGAATGTAATGCCCAAAGAAAAGGTAAATATATATATATATATATATTTTTTTTATTTTTATATATATTATTTTAATATTAAAAAATTTCTTTATTATTTTTACTTTTCTTCTTTTTCTTTTTCTTTTCTTTTCTTCCTTCTTCTTCTGCGTGTGCGCCGATCCCTTCCCCCTTCTCTCCCGTTCGCAAACCGTCGCCTCCCTTCCCTTCCGTTTTTCTTTCCGCCGCAACCACCACCTCTATCTTCTTCTTCCCGTCCTGCCGCAGCCAATCTCCGGTCCTTTCCTTCCATTTTCTTCTTCCGTCCGCAGCCCCGCCGCGAAGCAAGACCGCGCTGCTGCCAGTCCAGATATGCGGCGCCGTTGCTCTTCCGCCGCTGCCCAGCCGTCTCAGCCGGTTCTGTCTCTGTCGAAGCCACGGTTCTGCAACCGTCTCCGCCGTCTCTATCTCCGTCCGCGAGGCAAGTCGCACGCCTCAGTCACGAACAGCCTCGCCGACGCAGGTCACGCCGCATCGCACGAATTCGGCTACGTTGCCGGGCTACTCCCGTCCACGCGTAACTGCTGTTGAACGTCCGAACCGTTCTGCCTTCGTCGATACCCGCTGTCCCATTTACGAATCGCGGACCAGTTCGCGTGCAAAAGTGTTTTGCACGATGTCTTTTGTGTAGATCCTGCGGCAACTTCTATTTAACGTCGATTGTCAAAGTCTTGTTACAAGATATTGGTAAGGATGAGATTGTTCGGTAATAAGGTCTTACATTTGTAAATACATTAAGATGTGATGTTGTTTAATTGGTTGAATTGATCTTTGTTCTTGAAGGCGACATCGGTGATTTGGAGTTAGTGTCCTTGAGTTACGCCTTAAGCTTTGTTGGAGTTCGATTCTTTACTCTTGGGGTTTGTTTGTTGAAGTTAGTTCGACTAAGGAATTTTATATAAAGATCCAGGTAAGGGATTTTCTACTGGACTCAATTGTGATTGTGAACTGTGATTGTGAGCTGTATGTGTGTTAAATGTATACTGGGGTTGACTGAAAATATATATGAATGTATATGAATTGAAGTAGACTTGACGTCGAATGTATGTCGTGATTGTCATGGAATCTATATATAAATGTGTGTATGTGGACAGGACGGAGATTGTAGATTGTGTTTGTATGAGATTCTCGTTTAGATTAGGTGTGTATATCTATATCACCAATTTATTGTGCACCTTCGGGAGCATTTGACTGATATGTGTTTCTGCAGAACACTAGACTGATATGTACGTCCCTCGGGGCGTTAGACTGATATGTGTATCCTACGGGATCACAAGACTGCGACTGTACAGGGTGTCCCAATAGAACTTTAACAATTTATTTTCCCCTGACGAGACCAGTAGAGGGTCTCTTACTGAGTATTTAAAATACTCACCCTTCTTATGTTTAATTTTCATGCAAAGGTAATAAAGGCGGCAAACAGGCGAGGGGCAGGAAGGAAGCGTGATGCCATAGGAAACGTGTTTTATAAAATATATGAAAAAGAATGCAAAATAAAAAAGGATATAATGTCATTTGAAATAAAATAAATAAATAAATTGATATAAGAACATTTCACTAATAAAATATACATTATATTATTCAATATATACTATAATTATATAAAATATATGAAAAAGAATGCAAAATAAAAAAGGACAATTTTTTAATAAAATCATAAAAAGCAAACTAAGGACAATTTTTATTATTAATATTACTTTAATAGAATTTAATCCATATTTTAATAGAATATTTAATAAATGAAAATCTTAAACGTGGTTCACTTTTTTTTTTTATTTTTAATATATTATTAATAATAAAAAGAGTAAATTGGTCATTTTTACTCTATATTTGTATAAAATATTAGTCAATTTATGATATTTTTGAAAATTTTAAAAAATTTATTGCAATTAATTTTGTAACATGGTATACAATTTGAGTACACTTAGATAAAAATTCAAAGAAAAAAAATAATTTCACATTATATAAGATCAAGTCTAAACGGTGTAAATTGAACCGCTTGTTAAAACCGAATCAAACCACACCATTTATGTACAAAACAAAAAACACAGTTTGTTGCTGTCTCAAATAGTCCAAACCGAATTTAAATGGTTCGGTCTATTTCAGCTTCAGTCTTCTGGAATTTAAGGAAATTTTGATCTTCCAAGTCTTCAATATTTCAGAAGATGATGATCTCGAAGTTGATAAGAACTTGCACGTCTTGAGAGCTCTATAGAAGTTTGAATCTTCAATTCTTCAAAGCTTCAGTACTTCAGATCTTCATTTCTTCCTTCAACAAAAGATCTCTCGAATGAATGACAAAGGTCTCTACTTATAGAGAAAATTTGTTGACTTTATGTGGGCTTGGACCCATTTGCTTGTTGTGTTGTTGAGCTTGGACTTGGGCTTGGGCCCATTTTCTTAGTGGGCTTAGGCCCCTTTGTTTGGCCTGATTTTTTATCAGGGGCTTGAATTGGGTTGGAAAACTTGACTACCCAAATCCAATCAAATTATAATCATCACAACTTGGGTGCGACGACGTGGTGTAATTTCATTGGTTGAAATTTGTTGCTCAACAATTACATTTATACTACTCCATAATACATATATATTATGTGATTTGTTACATATATACTACCTCATTATGTAATATTGCTTAGAGATATATACAATCAGACATATATAGTGACATACAGTAATCGAAAATATTTTTCAATTCAATCTGTTCTTTATTTTTTTGTTTATCTTATAGTAATATTATGTTGTTAGTCATATAAACATTTATATCTTAAGTATGTTGTAACAACATGTAGTAAACTATATTGTAACATCTCAAAATTTAAGGTAATTTTAAATTTAATTTATCTTAATGGAATTGAATTTAAGTTGGAATTATTTGGGTGTTATTTTAGATAAATTAAGAGATTTGTTTGTTTTGTGAAGATTATAATTAATTGAATATTTATGGAAGAATATTTAATTAATTATGAAAATTGATTTTTTTTATATTGTTATGGATGAATAAAAGAGAATGATCTTGGTAATTTATTTTAGGATTTTGAGTATAGATATATGTGTTTGATGTTATGGAAGGATGAGAAAATTATATTATTGGAAATAATATAATTAGTTTGAATAATATAAAATTTTGTTATTTTAAAGAAGGGATAAAAAGTTGGAATTGATAGTATTTAATGAAGAGATAGAATGTTTGTTTTGGGAAGAGGAAAAGTAAAGGAAACAGAAAAGTAATAATAATATATTATAATCATATTATTATTAATAATAATTCTATTTTAAGAAAAAAAAAGAAAAAGGAATAATAATAAAAGAAAAGAAAAAGAAAGAAAAAAATATACTTATAATATTTTATTTTATTTTTCTCTTTTCCTATTCATCTTCTTCCTTTCTCTTCGTGTTCAACCTACGACCACAACCATCTCTTTTCTTCCTTCTCTTTTCCTTTCTCTTTTCTTTCTTCTTTTTTCTTCCTCTTTTCTTTTTGTTTTCTACGGCCGGCCACCCCAAATTTCTCTTCTTCCGTTTCTCTTTCTTTTCTACCATACCCAGCTGCCGCTGCAGCCTCTCCGTCTGCAACCGTCGGCCGCCATCTCCGGTTCGCGAAGCAACCTTGCAGCAGTCGTCCCGCGCGCCAATCTGCCGTCTCCATCGCCGATTCTGTCTCCGTCGACCACGCTCCCCGCTCACAACCGCCGCTCCACCTGCTATCGACGTCGGCCGACTAGTTGCTGTAACCGTTCAGATTCGCGGTCTGTTCGTGACGGTCTCCATCTGTGAAGCCCAGCCGCCACGTTCCCTTTGGCCGACCGCTAACCGACCCACACTTAGGATTTTGCTGCGAGTTCGAGTCGTGCGTTGAGGTGTTGGGAGTAACGTTAGGCTCCCTTACATTCACAACCAGATTGTGAATTGTTGAAGGTTCAGTTCGCCATTATATCGGTGAGTTGAAACTTACGTTGAGGAAAATAAGTGGGATATGTATTGTGAAAGTAATTGAATTTTGTGTTGTTATGCTTAGGATTGTTTCGAGGACGTTAGTTGATTAAGGAGCTTCCCTAACTTTCAGGTAAGGGATTTTCTACTGGGCTCAATTGTGATTGTGAATTGTATGTGTGTTGAATGTATACTGTGGTTTGACTGAAAATATATATGAATGCATGTGAATTGAAGTAGACATAACGTCGAATGTATATCGTGAATGTCATGGAAAATATATATAAGTGTGTGTATGTGGACATGACGAAGATTGTAGATTGTGTTGGTATGAGATGTAGATATGAACTTGTGATTCTCGTTTAGATTGGGTGTACGATTACGCTAAAGTATGATTGTGTGCTGGTGAACTGAGGGGTGTATTGACTGTATAGTTGATTGACTGACGTATTAGTATATTATTGACGGACAGATGACTAAAGTAAAGTAAGTTGACTGTTAGGACGTTGAGAGAAAAAATTTTATGTTTTGAAGCAACTGAAGGATGGATTGAATGGAATGAGGGGAAAATTGTTAGATTTATTGGGATGTGTACCTTGTAGGTGTCCCACGGGATCACCAATTTATTTTGCACCTTCGGGAGCATTAGACTGATATGTGTTTCTGCAGAACACTAGACTGATATGTACGTCCCTCGGGGCGTTAGACTGAGATGTGTATCCTACGGGATCACAAGACTGTGACTGTACAGGGTGTCCCAATAGATCGTTAATAATTTATTTTCTCCTGACGGGACCAGTAGAGGGTCTCTTACTGAGTATTTAAAATACTCACCCTTCTTATGTTTAATTTTCAGGCAAAGGTAATAAAGGCGGCAAACAGGCGAGGGGCAGGAAGGAAGCGTGATGCCATAGAAAACGTGTTTTTGCTTCCGCTTATGGGTTCTTGTGAGGTTTAAAATGAATTGAAATTTAGTTTACAAACGTTTGTTGTAAATAGTACTATTTTATGTTTTCTTGAATGTTTAAAAATCAGGCCTGACTTGAAGATGTTTTTTTTTTAATTGTTTACGTTTTGTTTTATATTAATTAAAGTCTTTATTTGTTAAAAATTAACGATCTCGACTTACTTAGAAAAGTTGGGTCGTTACAGTTGGTATCAGAGCCTAAGTTTTAGGTTCTGTAGACTGACTTACGATGTAAGTCTATGTTTTTGTGTCCCTATGGCTAACGCGACCCTTCGTCTCTCGTCAGGTATGCTTTATGCTTATATGTATGGTTTATGTATATGACCTTGCCTAAGTTAAACTAGAATTACATGAATGTTATGATTTAATGGTGACAGATTTAATGGTGAAATTTAGGAAAAATGTTGTCATGTAGAGGTGTTCAAAGGAGTGGTCGAGTAGTAGAAAAGTAAGACGTTGTTAGCGAAATTGTCTGTTTTGTGATTGGAAATCTAAGAAAAATAAGTTATGTAGGTGGTTTTAACGAGGACTAAATACACGGTCAAGTTTATACGAAACACATTAAATGGTTTTAGAATGGAGGTATTGGAAAAGAAACAAGGAAGATGAGCATGGTTGTCTTGATGTGACTTTAAGAAACAATTTTGAGTTTCTCGTGAATGAAAAGTTACTAGTTTGGAGTTTGAAAATTGGAATGTAGTTTAACCATGTGAACATAAAATGTTCAGCAAAAATGTAGTTTCTAATCCTTCTCCAGAGGCTAGTTTCAAGTACAAAGAGGTTGGAACTATCGTTTCGCTAAAAGTTATCCCAACTATGAAGGTTAGTAAGTTGCTTGACCAGGGTACTTGTTGTATTTGACTAGTGTGGTAGACACCAGAGAAGTCGATGTTTCTTTGTTATTTGAATCAGTGGTGAAAAAGTATTATGATATTTTTCTAGAAGAGTTTCTAAGATTACCGCGCTAAACAGAAATTGGTCTTGCTATTGAGATAGAGTTAGACTCGTTCCTATATCTAAAGCTTCATACAAAATGGCCCCAACAGAGTTGAAAGATTTGAAGGTGCAATTGAAAGAAATGTTTGACAAGGACTACATTCGACGAAGTATGTTATCTTGGGATGCACCAATTTTTGTTTATTAAGAAGAAAGATGGGTCGATGCACTTATGTTTTGATTGTAGAAAGTTGAATAAGGTGTCGGTTAAGAATAAATATCTTTTACCAATGAATGAGGATTTGTTTGATCAACTGCAATAATTCCGTGTTCTTTAAGATTGAATTACATTAAAGTTATGACTTGTTGAGGATTAGAGAACAGTGACATTCCTATGGCAGATTTTCGTTCGTGATATGGACATCATGAGTTCATTATGATGTCTTTTGAGTTGGCAAATGCTCAAACAATGTTTACGACTTGATGAACAAAGTGTTTAACGATCTCTTAGACACTTTCGTGATTGTATCTATTGACGATATCTTAATTTATTCCAAAATAGAGACAGCGCATGAGGAGCATTTAACATGGTTTTAGAGGCTCTTCGAG
Organism: Cucumis sativus; assembly: GCF_000004075.3. Classification (NCBI taxonomy): domain Eukaryota; kingdom Viridiplantae; phylum Streptophyta; class Magnoliopsida; order Cucurbitales; family Cucurbitaceae; genus Cucumis; species Cucumis sativus. The sequence continues at coordinate 15,163,732 of NC_026655.2, read as the reverse complement.
TCAACAAATTGTATGCAAAGTTTTCAAAATGTGAGTTTTGGATGAGGCCAAGTATCTTTCCAAGCCATGTGGTATCTAGAGATGACATTTATGTGGATCTCATAAAAGATTGAAGTCGTTACCAGTTGGCCTCAACCTTTCATAGTCAGTGAGGTTCGTAGTCTTTTTGGGTTCAGCAGGTTATTACTAACGGTTTGTATAAGAATTTTCTCGTATAGCTACTCATTTGACTCAGTTAACTAAGAAAAGGGACTCTGTTTGTTTGGGACAAAGCCTATGAGGATAGTGTTCAGGATCTTAAGCAGAAGCTTGTACAACTCCCGTGCTTACCGTACATGATGGTTCAGAAAGTTTCGTAATTTATAGTGATGCTTTTAGGAAAGTTTAAAAGGTATTATGATTCAACAAGTTAAAGTAGTTGCTTGTACTCCTCGTCAGTTGAAGAGTCATGAGGAAAATTGTCCAACTTATGATATGAAATTGACAGTTGTGGTTTTTACATTAATGATTTGAAGGCACTATATATTCATGATGAAAAGATATAGATATTTTCTAACCAAAAGAGTATAAAATACTTTTTCACTCAAAAGAAGTTGAGTATGAGATAGCAAAGATGGTTTCAGTTAGTAAATGACTATGATTGTGAGATTTTGTACCATTTAGGTAAGGCGAATGTGGAAGTTGGTGCTCTTTGTAGAAAAGTATCACATTTTGACAGCACTTATTACCAGACAGGTTTCATTAGACAAAAACCACGAGAGAGCTGAGATTGTAGTTTTAGTGGGGGAAGTCACCTCACAGTTAGCTCAGTTGTCAGTACATCCGATCTTGAGACAAAGAATTCTTGTGGTTCAATTCATTGATCCTTATTTGATTGAGAAGCATTGCCTAGTAGAAGTAGGGCAAGTTAAGGAGTTTTCCATATCCTTTGATGATGAACTTATGTTTGAGAGAGAATTATGTGAGCCAACAGAAAATGCAATTAAGACAAGGTTATTGGTTGAGACTCATAGTTTCCCATTTCTCATGCATCCAAGTAGCACAAAAATGTATCCGGATCTGAAAAGAGTTTGTTACTAGCGTAATATGAAGAGAGAAATGGAAGATCTTGTTAGTAAGTGCTTGGTGTGCTAGCAGGTTAAAGCACCAAGATAGAAACCAACAGGTTTGTTGCAACCTTTGAGTATATTAGAGTGGAAGTGGGAGAATGTATCTATGGATTTTATTATATAATTGCCTAAAACCCTGAAGGGTTACACAGTGATTTGGGTTATTGTCGATAGGCTTACGAAATCGACACATTTCATTTAAAAAAAAAAAAATCCACTTATACTACTAGTAAATGAGCATAATTATATTTGATTGAGATTGTGAGACTACATGGAGTGCCCGTATTATTGTCTCTAACGAGATGCACTTTTTACTTCCAAGTTTTGGAAGGGACTTTAGACTGCCATGGGAACGAGGTTAGATTTCTAGTACAACCTTTCACCCACAGACTGATGGCCAAACTGAACGTTTGAACCAAGTTTTAGAGGATATGCTACGAGCTTGTGTTCTAGAGTTTCCAGGTAGTTGGGACTCTCACTTACATTTGATGGAGTTTGCTTATAATAACAGTTTTCAGGTTACCATTGGCATGACACCGTTTGAAGCTTTGTATGGTAAATGTTGTAGAACTTCTGTTTGTTGGAATGAGGTTGGTGAACAGAGATTGATGGGTTATGAGTTGGTTTAGTCTACTAATGAGTTTATTCAGAATATTAGAGTACGTACGCAAACAACGCAAAGTAGAAAAAAAAAAAAGTTATGCAGATCTGAGGTGAAAGAACCTTGAGTTTGATGTGGGAGATAAGGTGTTCTTGCAGGTAGCAACTATGAAGGATGTTATGCATTTTGAGAAGAAAGGGAAGTTAAATCCTCGTTTTGTTGGACCGTTTGAGATTTTAAAGAGAATTGGTGTTGTGGCATATCGTTTAGCATTACCACCATTTCTCTCTCCATTTCTCTCTGCAATTCATAATGTTTTCCATGTTTCGATGTTGAGAAAGTATGTGGCAGATCCATCTCATGTAGTGGACTATGAACCACTAGAGATTGACGAGAATTTGAGCTATGTGGTGCAACCAGTTGAGATTCTGGTTAGAGAAGTGATGATGCTTCGTAATAGAGGAATTTCATTAGTAAAAGTATTGTGGCAGAATCATCGAGTTAAAGAAGCGACATGAGAACGAGAAGATGATATGAGAGCTCATTACCCAGGGATATTATAGAGTTATTGAGGATTAGTACTTTCGAGGATGAAAGTTTCTAAAAGGAGGGAAGATTGTAACATCCCAAAATTTAAGGTAATTTTAAATTTAATTTATCTTAATGGAATTGAATTTAAGTTGGAATTATTTGGGTGTTATTTTAGATAAATTAAGAGATTTGTTTGTTTTGTGAAGATTATAATTAATTGAATATTTATGAAAGAATATCTAATTAATTATGAAAATTGATTTTTTTTATATTGTTATGGATGAATAAAAGAGAATGATCTTGGTAATTTATTTTAGGATTTTGAGTATAGATATATGTGTTTGATGTTATGGAAGGATGAGAAAATTATATTATTGGAAATAATATAATTAGTTTGAATAATCTAAAATTTTGTTATTTTAAAGAAGGGATAAAAAGTTGGAATTGATAGTATTTAATGAAGAGAGAGAATGTTTGTTTTGGGAAGAGGAAAAGTAAAGGAAACAGAAAAGTAATAATAATATATTATAATTATATTATTATTATTAATAATTCTATTTTAAGAAAAAAAAGAAAAAAGAATAATAATAAAAGAAAGAAAAAAATATACTTATAATATTTTATTTTATTTTTCTCTTTTCCTATTCATCTTCTTCCTTTCTCTTCCTGTTCAACCTACAACCACAACCATCTCTTTTCTTCCTTCTCTTTTCCTTTCTCTTTTCTTTCTTCTTTTTTCTTCCTCTTTTCTTTTCGTTTTCTACGGCCGGCCACCCCAAATTTCTCTTCTTCCGTTTCTCTTTCTTTTCTACTATACCCAGCTGCCGCTGCAGCCTCTCCGTCTGCAACCGTCGGCCGCCATCTCCGGTTCGCGAAGCAACCTTGCAGCAGTCGTCCCGCGCGCCAATCTGCCGTCTCCATCGCCGATTCTGTCTCCGTCGACCACGCTCCCCGCTCACAACCGCCGCTCCACCTGCTATCGACGTCGGCCGACTAGTTGCTGTAACCGTTCAGATTTGCTGTAACCGTTCAGATTCGCGGTCTGTTCGCGACGGTCTCCATCTGTGAAGCCCAGCCGCCACGTTCCCTTTGGCCGACCGCTAACCGACCCACACTTAGGATTTTGCTGCGAGTTCGAGTCGTGCGTTGAGGTGTTGGGAGTAACGTTAGGCTCCCTTACATTCACAACCAGATTGTGAATTGTTGAAGGTTCAGTTCGCCATTATATCGGTGAGTTGAAACTTACGTTGAGGAAAATAAGTGGGATATGTATCGTGAAAGTAATTGAATTTTATGTTGTTATGCTTAGGATTGTTTCGAGGACGTTAGTTGATTAAGGAGCTTCCCTAACTTTCAGGTAAGGGATTTTCTATTGGGCTCAATTGTGATTGTGAACTGTATGTGTGTTGAATGTATACTGTGGTTTGACTGAAAATATATATGAATGCATGTGAATTGAAGTAGACATAATGTCGAATGTATATCGTGAATGTCATGGAAAATATATATAAGTGTGTGTATGTGGACATGACGAAGATTGTAGATTGTGTTGGTATGAGATGTAGATATGAACTTGTGATTCTCGTTTAGATTGGGTGTACGATTACGCTAAAGTATGATTGTGTGCTGGTGAACTGAGGGGTGTATTGACTGTATAGTTGATTGACTGACGTATTAGTATATTATTGACGGACAGATGACTAAAGTAAAGTAAGTTGACTGTTAGGACGTTGAGAGAAAAAATTTTATGTTTTGAAGCAACTGAAGGATGGATTGAATGGAATGAGGGGAAAATTGTTAGATTTATTGGGATGTGTACCTTGTAGGTGTCCCACGGGATCACCAATTTATTTTGCACCTTCGGGAGCATTAGACTGATATGTGTTTCTGCAGAACACTAGACTGATATGTACGTCCATCGGGGCGTTAGACTAAGATGTGTAACCTACGGGATCACAAGAATGTGACTGTACAGGGTGTCCCAATAGATCGTTAATAATTTATTTTCTCCTGACGGGACCAGTAGAGGGTCTCTTACTGAGTATTTAAAATACTCACCCTTCTTATGTTTAATTTTCAGGCAAAGGTAATAAAGGCGGCAAACAGGCGAGGGGCAGGAAGGAAGCGTGATGCCTTAGGAAACGTGTTTTTGCTCCGCTTATGGGTTCTTGTGAGGTTTAAAATGAATTGAAATTTAGTTTACAAACGTTTGTTGTAAATAGTACTATTTTATGTTTTCTTGAATGTTTAAAAATCAGGCCTGACTTGAAGATGTTTTTTTTTAATTGTTTACGTTTTGTTTTATATTAATCAAAGTCTTTATTTGTTAAAAATTAACGATCTCGACTTACTTAGAAAAGTTGGGTCGTTACATATATATTCATTAATAATTAATATTTAAAATATATATTTATATAGTAAATACTACTAAAACAGTAAAATACACATTCTTAGTGTATATATAATATGCAGTGAGAACATCATACATACATATTCTCACTTCGTATAATTATATACCTTCTATTTGTCATATATTTTTTAAATGAACAATATATACTATAATATACTCGTAAATTATAATATGTTTATGATGTGATTTAATATATAGATACACCTTATTTACAACATAAATATTTAGTGACACATAGTTCTACATAATTTTATAGTTGAATTTCAATATATATCACTACATAGACAGGTGATGTTATCAATATATACATTTATATAAATATAATAACACGTATTTTGTGACACATATACAGTTCAGTTTTTTTCCTTCACGTTTTGTATCATTTTCTTTATATTTTTCTATATTCGATTAGTATTTTATTTGATTTGTTACATACATACTAATGCATATATTCAATAATACAGTAATTGAAGTTGACATCATCCCATTGAATGTAAAACGTTCAGTTGGTCAACAAAAAAAATATTAGAATTCATTCTAAAATGAAGTTTTAAATGTGGTTGTCATAAACGAAAGAGATGCAAGGTTTCCTTATTAAACTAATTTTTCTTTCTTATTTATATATTATGTATATATAATATTTCAGAAGATGATGATCTCGAAGTTGATAAGAACTTGCACGTCTTGAGAGCTCTATAGAAGTTTGAATCTTCAATTCTTCAAAGCTTCAGTACTTCAGAGCTTCATTTCTTCCTTCAACAAAAGATCTCTCGAATGAATGACAAAGGTCTCTACTTATAGAGAAAATTTGTGGACTTTATGTGGGCTTAGACCCATTTGCTTGTTGAGTTGTTGAGCTTGGACTTGGACTTGGGCTTGGGCCCATTTTCTTAGTGGGCTTAGGCCCCTTTGTTTGGCCTGATTTTTTATCAGGGGCTTGAATTGGGTTGGAAAACTTGACTACCCAAATCCAATCAAATTATAATCATCACAACTTGGGTGCGACGACGTGGTGTAATTTCATTGGTTGAAATTTCTTGCTCAACAATTACATTTATACTACTCCATAATACATATATATTATGTGATTTGTTACATATATACTACCTCATTATGTAATATTGCTTAGAGATATATATACAGCAGACATATATAGTGACATACAATAATCGAAAATATTTTTCAATTCAATCTGTTCTTTATTTTTTTGTTTATCTTATAGTAATATTATGTTGTTAGTCATATAAACATTTATATCTTAAGTATGTTGTAACAACATGTAGTAAACTATATTGTAACGACCCAACTTTTCTAGGTAAGTCGAGGTCAGGGTCGCGTTAGTTATGCTTTATGCTTATATGTATGGTTTATGTATATGACCTTGCCTAAGTTAAACTAGAATTACATGAATGTTATGATTTAATGGTGAAGGATTTAATGGTGAAATTTAGGAAAAATGTTGCCATGTAGAGGTGTTCAAAGGAGTGGTCGAGTAGTAGAAAAGTAAGACGTTGTTAGCGAAATTGTCTGTTTTGTGATTGGAAATCTAAGAAAAATAAGTTCTGTAGGTGGTTTTAACGAGGACTAAATACACGGTCAAGTTTATACGAAACACATTAAATGGTTTTAGAATGGAGGTATTGGAAAAGAAACAAGGAAGATGAGCATGGTTGTCTTGATGTGACTTTAAGAAACAATTTTGAGTTTCTCGTGAATGAAAAGTTACTAGTTTGGAGTTTGAAAATTGGAATGTAGTTTAACCATGTAAACATAAAATGTTCAGCGAAAATGAAGTTTCTAATCCTTCTCTAGAGGCTAGTTTCAAGTACAAAGAGGTTGGAACTATCGTTTTGCTAAAAGTTATCCCAGCTATGAAGGTAAGTAAGTTGCTTGACCAGGGTACCTGTTGTATTTGACTAGTGTGGTAGACACCAGAGAAGTCGATGTTTCTTTGTTATTTGAATCAGTGGTGAAAAAGTATTATGATATTTTTCTAGAAGAGTTTCTAAGATTACCGTGCTAAACAGAAATTGGTCTTGTTATTGAGATAGAGTTAGACTCGTTCCTATATCTAAAGCTTCATACAAAATGGCACCAACAGAGTTGAAAGATTTGAAGGTGCAATTGAAAGAAATGTTTGACAAGGACTACATTTGACGAAGTATGTTATCTTGGGGTGCACCAATTTTTGTTTATTAAGAAGAAAGATGGGTCGATGCACTTATGTTTTGATTGTAGAAAGTTGAATAAGGTGTCGGTTAAGAATAAATATCTTTTACCAATGAATGAGGATTTGTTTGATCAACTGCAATAAGTCCGTGTTCTTTAAGATTGAATTACATTCAGGTTATGACTTGTTGAGGATTAGAGAACAGTGACATTCCTAAGGCAGATTTTCGTTCGAGATATGGACATCATGAGTTCATTATGATGTCTTTTGAGTTGGCAAATGCTCAAACAATGTTTACGACTTGATGAACAAAGTGTTTAACGATCTCTTAGACACTTTCGTGATAGTATTTATTGACGATATCTTAATTTATTCCAAAATAGAGACAGCGCATGAGGAGCATTTAACATGGTTTTAGAGGCTCTTCGAGTCAACGAATTGTATGCAAAGTTTTCAAAATGTGAGTTTTGGATGAGGCCAAGTATCTTTCCAAGCCATGTGGTATCTAGAGGTGACATTTATGTGGATCTCACAAAAGATTGAAGTTGTTACTAGTTGGCCTCGACTTTTCATAGTCAGTGAGGTTCATAGTCTTTTTGGGTTTAGCAGGTTATTACTAACGGTTTGTATAAGAATTTTCTCGTATAGCTACTCCTTTGACTCAGTTAACTAAGAAAAGGGACTCCGTTTGTTTGGGACAAAGCCTATGAGGATAGTGTTCAGGATCTTAAGCCGAAGCTTGTACAACTCCCGTGCTTACCGTACATGATGGTTCAGAAAGTTTCGTAATTTATAGTGATGCTTTTAGGAAAGTTTAAAAGGTATTATGATTCAACAAGTTAAAGTAGTTGCTTATGCCTCTCGTCAGTTGAAGAGTCACGAGCAGAACTACCCCACACATGATTTGGAGTTGGCAGCAGTGGTTTTTGCATTGAAGATATGGAGACATTATTTGTACGGTGAAAAGATAGAAATCTTTACTGACCATAAGAGCCTAAAGTATTTCTTCACTCAGAAGGAGTTGAATATGAGACAGCGAAGGTGGCTCGAGTTGGTAAAAGATTATGACTGTGAGATATTGTACCATCCTGGTAAGGCGAATGTGGGGGCTGATGCTCTTAGTAGAAAAGTATCACATTCGGCAGCACTCATTACTAGACAGGTACCATTGCATCCAGACTTGGAGAGAGCTGAGATTGCAGTGTCTGTGGGGAGAGTCACCTCACAGCTAGCTCAATTAACGGTGCAACCGATTCTGAGGCACAAGATTGTTGATGCTCAGAGTAATGATCCTTATTTGATGGAGAGACGTTGCCTTGTTGAAACAGGGCAGACTGATGAGTTCTCCATATCCTCTGATGGTGGGTTGATGTTTGAGAGACGTTTATGTGTGCCAACAGAAAATGCAATTAAGACAAGGTTATTGGTTGAGACTCATAGTTTCCCATTTCTCATGCATCCAAGTAGCACAAAAATGTATCCGGATCTGAAAAAAGTTTGTTACTAGCGTAATATGAAGAGAGAAGTGGAAGATATTGTTAGTAAGTGCTTGGTGTGCTAGCAGGTTAAGGCACCTAGACAGAAACCAGCAGGTTTGTTACAACCCTTAAGTGTGCCAGAGTGGAAGTGGGAGAATGTGTCGATGGATTTTATTTTAGGGCTGCCTAAGACCCTGAAGGGTTTCACAGTGATTTTGGTTGTCATAGTCAGACTTACGAAATCGGCACATTTTGTACCAGGAAAATCCACTTATACTGCTAGTAAGTGGGCATAGTTGTATTTAACTGAGATTGTGAGACTGCATGGAGTACCTGTATCGATTGTTTCTGATAGGGATGCACGGTTTACTTCCAAGTTTTGGAAGGGACTTCAGGCTGCTATGGGTACGAGATTGGATTTTAGTACAGCCTTTCATCCACAGACTGATGGTCAAACTGAACATTTGAACCAAGTTTTAGAGGATATGCTACGAGCTTGTGTTATAGAGTTTCCAGGTAGTTGGGACTCTCATCTACATTTGATGGAGTTTGCTTATAACAACAGTTTTCAGGCTACCATCGGTATGACACCATTTGAGGCTTTCTTTGGCAAATGTTGTAGAACCCCTGTTTGTTGGAGTGAGGTTGGTGAACATAGGTTGATGGGACCTGAATTAGTTCGGTCTACTAATGAGGCTATTCAAAAGATTAGAACGCGTATGCAAACAGCGCAAAGTAGACAGAAGAGTTATGCGGATGTACGGCGAAAAGACCTTAAGTTTGATGTGGGAGAAAAGATATTCTTGAAGGTAGCACCAATGAAGGGTGTTATGCGTTTTGAGAAGAAAGGGAAGTTAAGTCCTCGATTTGTTGAACCATTTGAGATCTTAGAGAGGGTTGGTGTTGTGGCGTATCGCTTGGCGTTACCACCACCACTCTCTGCAGTCCATAATGTTTTCCATGTTTCGATGTTGAGGAAATATGTGGTCGATACATCTCATGTAGTAGACTATGAACCCTTGGAGATTGATGAGCATTTGAGCTATGTAGAACAACCTGTGGAGATTCTGGCTAGAGAGGTGAAGATGCTTCGTAATAGAAGCATTCCATTAGTAAAGGTTTTGTGGCGGAATCATCGAATTGAAGAGGCGACATGGGAGCGAGAGGAAGAGATGAGGACTCGTTATCCAGAGTTATTTCAAGATTAAAACTTTCGAGGACGAAAGTTTCTTAACGAGGGAAGAATGTAATGCCCCAAGAAGAGAGGAAGAAAAAGAGGAAAAGAAGGAAAGGTATATATATTATTTTTATTAATTTAAAAAAAAATAATAATAATAATAAAGAAATTTTTTATTATTTTTTTTTCTTTTTTCTTTTTCTTTTTCTTTTTCTTTTCTCTTCTCTTCTCCTCCCGTGCGCCGTGCGCCCTTCCCCTCTCCCCGTTCGCAGCGCAGCAACCGCCACCGGCCGACCTCCATTCCTCTTCTCCTTCCGTTCGTGCGCAGCCGCAGCCCAGCCGCCGATCCTTTCTCCTCCGTTTTCTTCCCGCCGCAGCCCAGCCGCTCCATCCGTTCGCACAGCAACCGTCGCCGGCCATCTCCATCTTCTCTTCTCCTCTCCGTTCCGTCCAAACCCAGCCGGACGTCGCTGCAACCATCGGCCAGTTCGCGAGGCAGCCGTACGCGTCACCTTGCGGCCGCCGTCTAGATCTGTACCGCAAGACCTTCCGCCGCTGCAGCCGTTGCTCTTCCGCCGCTGCCCAGCCGTCTCAGCCGGTTCTGTCTCTGTCGAAGCCAAGGCCGCCGCGTGAACCAGTAACCGCCACGCTCCCCGCTCACAACTGCCGCTCCACCTGCTATCCACGTCGGCCGACTAGTTGCTGTAACCGTTCAGATTTGCTGTAACCGTTCAGAATTGCTGTAACCATTCAGATTCGCGGTCTGTCCGCGACGGTCTCCATCCGTGAAGCCCAGCCGCCACATCTCATTTGGCCGACCGCTGACCGACCCACACTTAGGATTTTTGCTGCGAGTTCGACAGTCGTGCGTTGAGGTGTTGGGAGTAACGTTGGGCTCCCTTAAATTCACAATCAATTTGTGAATTGTTGAGGGTTCAGTTCGCCAGTATATCGGTGAGTTGGAACTTACGTTGAGGAAAGTAAGTGAGATATGTATCGTGAAAGTAATTGAATTTTGTGTTGTTGTGCTTAGGATTGTTTCGAGGACGTTAGTTGATTAAGGAGTTTCCCCAACTTTGAGGTAAGGGACTTTCTACTGGACTCACCTAAAGTTTTTGAGTTGTGTTGGACTATATGGATGATGATTAAGATGTACATGTTTGATTGCAGACTAAATGTTTAGTGTATGTTGTATTTGACTAGAAACATATATATATACATTGATGTGTGAATTGATGTGGATTGCCGAAAGTATACATGTGAATGACTGAAATTATGCTTATGTGTACATGATGATATTAATAGATTGTGCTGTATAAAGATTTGGATGTGAACTAGTGAATTTGTTTCGGTTGGATGTGGATTGTACTCAAATGTGGTTTGTGCTGGTGAACTGAGGGGTGTATTGACTGTATAGTTTGATTGACTGACGTATTAGTATATTATTGACAGACATATGACTAAAGTGAGATAAGTTGACTGTTAGGACGTCGAGAGAAAGAACTTTATGTTTTGAAGTAACTGAAAGATGGATTGAATGGAATGAGGGGATAAATTGTTAGGTTGTATTGGGATGTTTACCTTGTAGGTGTCCCACGGGATCACCAATTTATTTTGCACCTTCGGGAGCATTTGACTGATATATGTTTCTGCAGAACACTAGACTGATATGAACGTCCCTCGGGGCGTTAGACTGATATGTACGTCCCTCGGGGCGTTAGACTGATATGTACGTCCCTCGGGGCGTTAGACTGAGATGTGTATCCTACGGGATCACAAGCTGCGACTGTACAGGGTGTCCCAATAGAACTTTAACAATTTATTTTCCCCTGACGAGACCAGTAGAGGGTCTCTTACTGAGTATTGTTATACTCACCCTTCTTATGTTTAATTTTCAGGCAAAGGAAATAAAGGTGGCAAACCGGCGAGGGGCAGGAAGGAAGCGTGATTGTCATAGGAAATGTGTCATTTTGCTTCCGCTTATGGTTTCTTTTGAGGTTTAAGATGTACTAAAACTTAGTTTACAAACTTTTATTTGTAAATAGTGTTATTTTTAAGTTTTCTTGAATATTTGAAAATCGGGCCTGACATAAATTGTTTTTAAATTGACTTACGTTTCATTTTGTATCAACCAAAGTCTTTTGTTAAAAATTAATGACCTCGACTTACCTAGAAAAGTTGGGTCGTTACATATATATTCATTAATAATTAATATTTAAAATATATATTTATATAGTAAATACTACTAAAACAGTAAAATACACATTCTTAGTGTATATATAATATGTAGTGAGAATATCATACATACATATTCTCACTTCGTATAATTATATACCTTCTATTTGTCATATATTTTTTAAATGAACAATATATACTATAATATACTCGTAAATTATAATATGTTTATGATGTGATTTAATATATAGATACACCTTATTTACAACATAAATATTTAGTGACATATAGTTCTACATAATTTATAGTTGAATTTCAATATATATCACTACATAGACAGGTGATGTTGTAGATTGTGCTTGTATGAGATGCAGATGCGATCTTGTGATTGTCGTTTAGATTGGGTGTACGTTACGCTAAAGTATGACTGTGTGCTGGTGATCTGAGGGGTGTATTGACTGTATAGTTTGATTGACTGACGTATAAGTATATTATTGACAGACATATGACTAAAGTGAGATAAGTTGACTGTTTGGACGTTGAGAGAAAGAACTCTATGTTTTGAAGTAACTGAAAGATGGATTGAATGGAATGAGGGGATAAATTGTTAGATTGTATTGGGATGTTTACCTTGTAGGTGTCCCACGGGATCACCAATTTATTTTGCACCTTCGGGAGCATTTGACTGATATGTGTTTCTGCAGAACACTAGACTGATATGTACGTCCCTCGGGGCGTTAGACTGATATGTACGTCCCTCGGGGCGTTAGACTGATATGTACGTCCCTCGGGGCGTTAGACTGAGATGTGTATCCTACGGGATCACAAGACTGCGACTGTACAGGGTGTCCCAATAGAACTTTAACAATTTATTTTCCCCTGACGAGACCAGTAGAAGGTCTCTTACTGAGTATTGTTATACTCACCCTTCTTATGTTTAATTTTCAGCAAAGGTAATAAAGGCGGCAAACAGGCGAGGGGCAGGAAGGAAGCGTGATGCCATAGGAAACGTGTTTTTGCTTCCGCTTATGGGTTCTTGTGAGGTTTAAAATGAATTGAAATTTAGTTTACAAACGTTGGTTGTAAATAGTATTATTTTATGTTTTCTTGAATGTTTAAAAATCAGGCCTGACTTGAAGATGTTTTGTTTTAAATTGCTTACGTTTTGTTTTATATTAATCAAAGTCTTTATTTGTTAAAAATTAACGATCTCGACGTACTTAGAAAAGTTGGGTCGTTACAACATATTAGTGATGTTCGCGGTTCGGTTTGAAGCTAAAACCGCATCGAACCGCAAAATGATAAAAAAAATCTTCATTGAAACCGAACCGAACTGCTCATCTATGCCAAACTGAATGAAAACCGAACCACATATACATAAATAAAATCAAATCAAAACCGAACGGCTTATACAAAGTTATAAACATAGAAATTTCAAAATTACAGACATAGATGTTTCAAACATTGAAATTTGAAAGTCCAACAACACATAGAAGTTTTAAAATCCACCTAAGATGAATAAAAGTCCTACAGTCATGCAAACTTCGTCAAGACAACTTGTCATTTACGTTTTGATTATGTCATTCTTCTCCTTTTCGTTCCTCTCATTGATTTTTGCCTCTATACCCGCTTTGAAGTCTAAAAAAGTCTTATTATTAACATATATATATATATATATAGTTTTTAAAATTAAGTAATTCAGTTCGGTTTGAGAATCGGTTCTTAACATCTTAAACTGAACCGAACCGAATTTTATGTGGTTTTTTTGAAATAAAAATCGAATCGAACCGAACCATATGCATTCGATTTCGGTTCGATTAGTGATTCGATTCAGTTTTCAACTTCATTTTGAACACCCCTATTACATATACTAGAGAATAACAAATATTTTAATGACATATATTACATATACTCATCATAATTATTTCTCATTCATGTTCTTGTAAACATAAACAACTTTCATATATAATTAATATTATTTCAAACATAATGTATTATTTACTACGTAAGATATGAATATTTATATAAAATAAATAAATAAATTGATATAAGAACATTTCACAAATAAAATATACATTATATTATTTAATATATACTATAATTATATAAAATATATGAAAAAGAATGCAAAATAAAAAAGGACAATTTTTTAATAAAATCATAAAAAGCAAACTAAGGACAATTTTTATTATTAATATTACTTTAATAGAATTTAATCCATATTTTCATATAATATTTAATAAATGAAAATCTTAAACGTGGTTCACTTTTCTTTTTATTTTTAATATATTATTAATAATAAAAAGAGTAAATTGGTCATTTTTACTCTATATTTGTATAAAATATTAGTCAATTTATTATATTTTTGAAAATTTTAAAAATTTTATTGCAATTAATTTTGTAACATGGTATACAATTTGAGTACACTTAGATAAAAATTCAAAGAAAAAAAAATAATTTCACATTATATAAGATCAAGTCTAAACGGTATAAATTGAACCGCTTGTTAAAACCGAATCAAACCACACCATTTATGTACAAAACAAAAAACAAAGTTTGTTGCTGTCTCAAATAGTCCAAACTGAATTTAAATGGTTCGGTCTATTTCAGCTTCAGTCTTCTAGAATTCAAGGAAATTTTGATTTTCCAAGTCTTCAATATTTCACAAGATGATGATCTCGAAGTTGATCAGAACTTGCACGTCTTGAGAGCTCTATAGAAGTTTGAATCTTCAATTCTTCAAAGCTTCACTACTTCAGAGCTTCATTTCTTCCTTCAACAAAAGATCTCTCGAATGAATGACAAAGGTCTCTACTTATAGAGAAAATTTGTGGACTTTATGTGGGCTTGGACCCATTTGCTTGTTGAGTTGTTGAGCTTGGACTTGGGCTTGGGCCCATTTTCTTAGTGGGCTTAGGCCCCTTGTTTGGCCTGATTTTTTATCAGGGGCTTGAATTGGGTTGGAAAACTTGACTACCCAAATCCAATCAAATTATAATCATCACAACTTGGGTGCGACGACGTGGTGTAATTTCATTGGTTGAAATTTCTTGCTCAACAATTACATTTATACTACTCCATAATACATATATATTATGTGATTTGTTACATATATACTACCTCATTATGTAATATTTCTTAGAGATATATACAATCAGACATATATAGTGACATACAATAATCGAAAATATTTTTCAATTCAATCTGTTCTTTATTTTTTTGTTTATCTTATAGTAATATTATGTTGTTAGTCATATAAACATTTATATCTTAAGTATGTTGTAACAACATGTAGTAAACTATATATTCATTAATAATTAATATTTAAAATATATATTTATATAGTAAATACTACTAAAACAGTAAAATACACATTCTTAGTGTATATATAATATGTAGTGAGAATATCATACATACATATTCTCACTTCGTATAATTATATACCTTCTATTTGTCATATATCTTTTAAATGAACAATATATACTATAATATACTCGTAAATTATAATATGTTTATGATGTGATTTAATATATAGATACACCTTATTTACAACATAAATATTTAGTGACATATAGTTCTACATAATTTATAGTTGAATTTCAATATATATCACTACATAGACAGGTGATGTTATCAATATATACATTTATATAAATATAATAACACGTATTTTGTGACACATATATAGTTCAGTTTTTTTCCTTCACGTTTTGTATCATTTTCTTTATATTTTTCTATATTCGATTAGTATTTTATTTGATTTGTTACATACACACTAATGCATATATTCAATTATACAGTAATTGAAGTTGACATCATCCCATTGAATGTAAAACGTTCAGTTGGTCAACAAAAAAATATTAGAATTCATTCTAAAATGAAGTTTTAAATGTGGTTGTCATAAACGAAAGAGATGCAAGCTTTACTTATTGAACTAATTTTTCTTTCTTATTATTAAACTTTTAGTATGTTGATTTATACTTTTATTTGAAATATTCATATTTCAGTTTTTAATTTAGTTATTTTATTTCTATATTTTTTCATAAATTTTCATCTACGGTACCAATCAAAGTTTTTCAATTTATTATATTTAATATACTATCCTTCATACATAACCACTCTTGTTTCAATCACGAGTTATTATTTATTATGTATAGTACTTTTTTTAAAAAATAATGTAAATTTTGAAACATATGTCAAAAGTAGGTGAATGCAAAACTATTGACAAAAATAGGTGAGTTGAGGTGAAGTTTTGTACCCCTACACAATTTTCATGCAGTGGACCCTACATAGTTTATTTTTTACTTTATATATATATTACATTGGGCCAACATTTTTTATTTTCTCATTATTTATATACGTGGGTCCCACACACTCTACTTTTTTTCATTAGGTGTGTATATATAAATAATGACGTATATACTAGTACATGATACATATATCTTATGTGATTTGTTACATATATATACTACTTCATATTTTCAATAGTACATAAATGATGTCATCTTTGATGTACTCAGTATATCATAGTATATTTCAAATACAAAATATAAAATTCTTACTAACCTTAAATGAACAATATATATTATGATATATCCTTATACTGTTGTTTCAAACATAACTTATTATTTATTACATATAAAATAAATATTTGAAATAAAATAAATAAACCAGTTTAACAAATTGATTGCATAACATTTCATTCATAAAATATATAATGTATTGTTTCATATACACTATTCATAAGTCAATTTAACATTCAACCATTTTTTTCATACAATTTCCTGAATCTTTAATTCTTTCATCAAAGTCCCTACATTACAAACATATTCAGTTGATCTCAACATTACATATTAGTGTTGTTCGCGGTTCGGTTTGAAGCTAAAACCGCATCGAACCGCAAAATGATAAAAAAAATCTTCATTGAAACCGAACCGAACCGCTCATCTATGCCAAACCGAATGAAAACCGAACCACATATACATAAATAAAATCAAATCAAAACCGAACGGCTTATACAAAGTTATAAACATAGAAATTTCAAAATTACAGACATAGATGTTTCAAACATTGAAATTTGAAAGTCCAACAACACATAGAAGTTTTAAAATCCACCTAAGATGAATAAAAGTCCTACAGTCATACAAACTTCGTCAAGACAACTTGTCATTTACGTTTTGATTATGTCATTCTTCTCCTTTTCGTTCCTCTCATTTATTTTTGCCTCTATACCCGCTTTGAAGTCTAAAAAAGTCTTATTATTAACATATATATATATATATATATATATTTAGTTTTTAAAATAAAGCAATTCAGTTCGGTTTGAGAATCGGTTCTTAACATCTTAAACTGAACCGAATCGAATTTTATGTGGTTTTTTTGAAATAGAAATCGAATCGAACTGTAACGCCCTAAACTTGAAGGTATTTTATTTTAAGAGAATTATTTCGATTTGTTCAAGATATTTTTTTTAAAAAAATATGTTGAAGGAGAGAAAGAAGATTTGAAAATGTATTAATATAATTATATATATATATATTTTATATTTTTATTAAATAAAAGAAAAGAAAAAGAAAATTCTCTTTTTCTTCCTCCCGTGCGCCGCGACCCTCCTTCCCCTTCTCTCCGTTCGCGCAGCAACCGCCCCAACCGTCCTCTTCTCCTTCCGTTCGTGCCCAGCCGCAACCGCCGCCCCTCTTCTCCTTCCTCCCGTGTGCCGCGACGACCCCACCGTCTTCTTCTCTTCCGTTTGCAGCAGCCGTCGGCCGCCGCGTCTCCCCTACTGAAGCCGAGCGCCTCGACCTCCATTCCGTTCTCCATCTCCGTTCGCGAAGCAGCCTTGCAGCAGCCGCCGCGTAACTATCCGGTCCAGATCTGCGGCGCCGTTGCTCTTCCGCCGCTGCCCAGCCGTCGCAGCCGGTTCTGTCTCCGTCGAAGCCACGGTTCTGCAACCGTCTCCGCCGTCTCTATCTCCGTCCGCGAGGCAAGTTGCACGCCTCAGTCACGAACAGCCTCGCCGATGCAGGTCACGCCGCATCGCACGAGTTCGGCTACGTTGCCGGGCTACTCCCGTCCGCGCATAACTGCTGTTGAACGTCCGAATCGTTCTGCCTTCGTCGATACCCGCTGTCCCATTTACGAATCGCGGACCGGTTCGCGTGCAGAAGTGTTTTGCACGATGTCTTTTGTGTAGATCCTACGGCAACTTCTATTTAACGTCGATTGTCAAAGTCTTGTTACAAGATATTGGTAAGGATGAGATTGTTCGGTAATAAGGTCTTACATTTGTAAATACATTAAGATGTGATGTTGTTTAATTGGTTGAATTGATCTTTGTTCTTGAAGGCGACATCGGTGATTTGGAGTTAGTGTCCTTGAGTTACGCCTTAAGCTTTGTTGGAGTTCGATTCTTTACTCTTGGGGTTTGTTTGTTGAAGTTAGTTCGTAGTTCGACTAAGGAATTTTACATAAAGATCCAGGTAAGGGACTTTCTACTGGACTCACCTAAAGTTTTTGAGTTGTGTTGGACTGTATGGATGATGATTAAGATGTACATGTTTGATTGCAGACTAAATGTTTAGTGTATGTTGTATTTGACTGGAAACATATATATATACATTGATGTGTGAATTGATGTGGATTGCCAAAAGTATACATGTGAATGACTGAAATTATGCTTATGTGTACATGATGATATTAATAGATTGTGCTGTATAAAGATTGGATGTGAACTAGTGAATTTGTTTCGGTTGGATGTGGATTATACTGAACTGTGGTTTGTGCTGGTGAACTGAGGGGTGTATTGACTTGACTGTATAGTGGATTGACTGATGTATTAGCATTTTATTGACAGACATATGATTGTAGTAAAATAAGTTGACTGTTAGGATGTTGAAAGAAAGGACTTTGTGATTTGAAGTAACTGAAAGATGGGTTGAATGGAATGAGGGGATAAATTGTTAGGTTGTATTGGGATGTTTACCTTGTAGGTGTCCCACGGGATCACCAATTTATTTTGCACCTTCGGGAGCATTTGACTGATATGTGTTTCTGTAGAACACTTGACTGATATGTACGTCCCTCGGGGCGTTAGACTGATATGTACGTCCCTCAGGGCGTTAGACTGATATGTACGTCCCTCGGGGCGTTAGACTGAAATGTGTATCATACGGGATCACAAGACTGCGACTGTACAAGGTGTCCCAATAGAACTTTAACAATTTATTTTCCCATGAAGAGACCAGTAGAGGGTCTCTTACTGAGTATTGTTATACTCACCCTTCTTATGTTTAATTTTCAGGCAAAGGAAATAAAGGTGGCAAACCGGCGAGGGGCAGGAAGGAAGCGTGATTGCCATAGGGAATGTGTTATTTTGCTTCCGCTTATGATTTCTTTTAAGGTTTAAGATGTACTAAAACTTAGTTTACAAAATTTTATTTGTAAATAGTGTTATTGTTAAGTTTTCTTGAATATTTGAAAATCAGGCCTGACATGTTTTGTTTTTAAATTGACTTATGTTTCAATTTGTATCAACCAAAGTCTTTTGTTCAAAAATTAACGACCTCGACTTACCCAGAAAAGTTGGGTCGTTACAGTTGGTATCAGAGCCTAAGTTTTAGGTTCTGTAGACTGACTTACGATGTAAGTCTATGTTTTTGTGTCCCTATGGCTAACGCGACCCTTCGTCTCTCGTCAGGTATGCTTTATGCTTATATGTATGGTTTATGTATATGACCTTGCCTAAGTTAAACTAGAATTACATGAATGTTATGATTTAATGGTGAAGGATTTAATGGTGAAATTTAGGAAAAATGTTGCCATGTAGACGTGTTCAAAGGGGTGGTCGAGTAGTAGAAAAGTAAGACGTTGTTAGCGAAATTGTCTGTTTTGTGATTGGAAATCTAAGAAAAATAAGTTATGTAGGTGGTTTTAAAGAGGACTAAATACACGGTCAAGTTTATACGAAACACATTAAATGGTTTTAGAATGGAGGTATTGGAAAAGAAACAAGGAAGATGAGCATGGTTGTCTTGATGTGACTTTAAGAAACAATTTTGAGTTTCTCGTGAATGAAAAGTTACTAGTTTGGAGTTTGAAAATTGGAATGTAGTTTAACCATGTAAACATAAAATGTTCAGTGCAAATGTGGTTTCTAATTCTTCTCCAGAGGCTAGTTTCAAGTACAAAGAGGTTGGAACTATCGTTTCGCTAAAAGTTATCCCAACTATGAAGGTTAGTAAGTTGCTTGACCAGGGTACCTGTTGTATTTGACTAGTGTGGTAGACACCAGAGAAGTCGATGTTTCTTTGTTATTTGAATCAGTGGTGAAAAAGTATTATGATATTTTTCTAGAAGAGTTTCTAAGATTACCGTGCTAAACAGAAATTGGTCTTGTTATTGAGATAGAGTTAGACTCGTTCCTATATCTAAAGCTTCATACAAAATGGCACCAACAGAGTTGAAAGATTTGAAGGTGCAATTGAAAGAAATGTTTGACAAGGACTACATTTGACGAAGTATGTTATCTTGGGGTGCACCAATTTTTGTTTATTAAGAAGAAAGATGGGTCGATGCACTTATGTTTTGATTGTAGAAAGTTGAATAAGGTGTCGGTTAAGAATAAATATCTTTTACCAATGAATGAGGATTTGTTTGATCAACTGCAATAAGTCCGTGTTCTTTAAGATTGAATTACATTCAGGTTATGACTTGTTGAGGATTAGAGAACAGTGACATTCCTAAGGCAGATTTTCGTTCGAGATATGGACATCATGAGTTCATTATGATGTCTTTTGAGTTGGCAAATGCTCAAACAATGTTTACGACTTGATGAACAAAGTGTTTAACGATCTCTTAGACACTTTCGTGATTGTATTTATTGACGATATCTTAATTTATTCCAAAATAGAGACAGCGCATGAGGAGCATTTAACATGGTTTTAGAGGCTCTTCGAGTCAACAAATTGTATGCAAAGTTTTCAAAATGTGAGTTTTGGATGAGGCCAAGTATCTTTCCAAGCCATGTGGTATCTAGAGATGACATTTATGTGGATCTCATAAAAGATTGAAGTCGTTACCAGTTGGCCTCAACCTTTCATAGTCAGTGAGGTTCGTAGTCTTTTTGGGTTCAGCAGGTTATTACTGACGGTTTGTATAAGAATTTTCTCGTATAGCTACTCCTTTGACTCAGTTAACTAAGAAAAGGGACTCCGTTTGTTTGGGACAAAGCCTATGAGGATAGTGTTCAGGATCTTAAGCAGAAGCTTGTACAACTCCCGTGCTTACCGTACATGATGGTTCAGAATGTTCCGTAATTTATAGTGATGCTTTTAGGAAAGTTTAAAAGGTATTCTTATTCAACAAGTTAAAGTAGTTGCTTGTACTCCTCGTGAGAAAAATTGTCCAACTTATGATATGGAATTGACAGTTGTGGTTTTTACATTAATGATTTGAAGGCACTATATGTATGATGAAAATATATAGATATTTTCTAACCAAAAGAGTATAAAATACTTCTTCACTCAAAAGAAGTTGAGTATGAGATAGCAAAGATGGTTTCAGTTAGTAAATGACTATGATTGTGAGATTTTGTACCATCTAGGTAAGGCGAATGTGGAAGTTGGTGCTCTTCGTAGAAAAGTATCACATTTTGACAGCACTTATTACCAGACAGGTTTCATTAGACAAAAACCACGAGAGAGCTGAGATTGTAGTTTCAGTGGGGGAAGTCACCTCAAAGTTAGCTCAGTTGTCAGTACATCCGACCTTGAGACAAAGAATTCTTGTGGTTCAATTCATTGATCCTTATTTGATTGAGAAGCATCACCTAGTAGAAGTAGGGCAAGTTAAGGAGTTTTCCATATCCTTTGATGATGAACTTATGTTTGAAAGAAAATTGTGTGTGCCAACAGAAAATGCAATTAAGACAAGGTTATTGGTTGAGACTCATAGTTTGCCATTTCTCATGCATCCAAGTAGCACAAAAATGTATCCAGATCTGAAAAGAGTTTGTTACTAGCGTAATATGAAGAGAGAAATGGAAGATCTTGTTAGTAAGTGCTTAGTATGTCAGCAAGTTAAGACACCTAGACAGAAACCAGCAGGTTTGTTACAACCTTTAAGTGTGCCAGAGTGGAAGTGGGAGAATGTGTCGATGGATTTTATTTCAGGGTTGCCTAAGACCCTGAAGGGTTTCACAGTGATTCTGGTTGTCATAGACAGGCTTGCGAAATCGGCACATTTTGTACCAGGGAAATCCACTTATACTGCTAGTAAGTGGGCAGAGTTGTATTTAACTGAGGTTGTGAGACTGCATGGAGTGCCTGTATCGATTGTTTCTGATAGGGATGCACGGTTTACTTCCAAGTTTTGGAAGGGACTTCAGACTGCTATGGGTACGAGATTGGATTTTAGTACAGCCTTTCATCCACAGACTGATGGTCAAACTGAACGTTTGAACCAAGTTTTAGAGGATATGCTACGAGCTTGTGTTATAGAGTTTCCAGGTAGTTGGGACTCTCATCTACATTTGATGGAGTTTTCTTATAACAACAGTTTCCAGGCTACCATCGGTATGACACCATTTGAGGCTTTGTATGGCAAATGTTGTAGAACCCCTGTTTGTTGGGGTGAGGTTGGTGAACATAGGTTGATGGGACCTGAATTAGTTCGGTCTACTAATGAGGCTATTCAAAAGATTAGAACGCGTATGCAAACAGCGCAGAGTAGACAGAAGAGTTATGCAGATGTACGGTGAAAAGACCTTAAGTTCGATGTGGGGAGAAAAGGTATTCTTGAAGGTAGCACCTATGAAGGGTGTTATGCGTTTTGAGAAGAAAGGAAAGTTAAGTCCTCGTTTTGTTGGACCATTTGAGATCTTAGAGAGGGTTGGTGTTGTGGCGTATCGCTTGGCATTACCACCATCTCTCTCTGCAGTTCATAATGTTTTTCATGTTTCGATGTTGAGGAAGTATGTGGCCGATACATCTCATGTAGTGGACTATGAACCCTTGGAGATTGATGAGCATTTGAGCTATGTAGAACAACCTGTGGAGATTCTGGCTAGAGAGGTAAAGATGCTTCGTAATAGAAGCATTCCATTAGTAAAGGTTTTGTGGCAGAATCATCGAATTGAAGAGGCGACATGGGAGCGAGAAGAAGAGATGATGACTCGTTATCTAGAGTTATTTAAGGATTAGAACTTTCGAGGACGAAAGTTTCTTAAGGAGGGAAGAATGTAACGCCCTAAACTTGAAGGTATTTTATTTTAAGAGAATTATTTCGATTTGTTCAAGATATTTTTTTTAAAAAAATATGTTGAAGGAGAGAAAGAAGATTTGAAAATGTATTAATATAATTATATAAATATATATATATATATATATATATATATATTTATAATTATATTTTTATTAAATAAAAGAAAAGAAAAAGAAAATTCTCTTTTTCTTCCTCCCGTGCGCCGCGACCCTCCTTCCCCTTCTCTCCGTTCGCGCAGCAGCAACCGCCCCAACCGTCCTCTTCTCCTTTCGTTCGTGCCCAGCCGCAACCGCCGCCCCTCTTCTCCTTCCTCCCGTGCGCCGCGACGACCCCACCGTCTTCTTGTCTTCCGTTCGCAGCAGCCGTCGGCCGCCGCGTCTCCCCTACTAAAGCCGAGCGCCTCGACCTCCATTCCGTTCTCCATCTCCGTTCGCGAAGCAGCCTTGCAGCAGCCGCCACGTAACTATCCGGTCCAGATCTGCGGCGCCGTTGCTCTTCCGCCGCTGCCCAGCCGTCGCAGCCGAGTCTGTCTCCGTCGAAGCCACGGTTCTGCAACCGTCTCCGCCGTCTCTATCTCCGTCCGCGAGGCAAGTCGCACGCCTCAGTCACGAACAGCCTCGCCGACGCAGGTCACGCCGCATCGCACGAGTTCGGCTACGTTGCCGGGCTACTCCCGTCCGCGCGTAACTGCTGTTGAACGTCCGAACCGTTCTGCCTTCGTCGATACCCGCTGTCCCATTTACGAATCACGGACCGGTTCGCGTGCAGAAGTGTTTTGCACGATGTCTTTTGTGTAGATCCTGCGGCAAGTTCTATTTAACGTCGATTGTCAAAGTCTTGTTACAAGATATTGGTAAGGATGAGATTGTTCGGTAATAAGGTCTTACATTTGTAAATACATTAAGATGTGATGTTGTTTAATTGGTTGAATTGATCTTTGTTCTTGAAGGTGACATCGGTGATTTGGAGTTAGTGTCCTTGAGTTACGCCTTAAGCTTTGTTGGAGTTCGATTCTTTACTCTTGGGGTTTGTTTGTTGAAGTTAGTTCGTAGTTCGACTAAGGAATTTTACATAAAGATCCAGGTAAGGGACTTTCTACTGGACTCACCTAAAGTTTTTGAGTTGTGTTGGACTGTATGGATGATGATTAAGATGTACATGTTTGATTGCAGACTAAATGTTTAGTGTATGTTGTATTTGACTGGAAACATATATATATACATTGATGTGTGAATTGATGTGGATTGCCAAAAGTATACATGTGAATGACTGAAATTATGCTTATGTGTACATGATGATATTAATAGATTGTGCTGTATAAAGATTGGATGTGAACTAGTGAATTTGTTTCGGTTGGATGTGGATTATACTGAACTGTGGTTTGTGCTGGTGAACTGAGGGGTGCATTGACTGTATAGTGGATTGACTGATGTATTAGCATATTATTGACAGACATATGACTGTAGTAAAATAAGTTGACTGTTAGGATGTTGAAAGAAAGAACTTTGTGACTTGAAGTAACTGAAAGATGGGTTGAATGGAATGAGGGGATAAATTGTTAGATTGTATTGGGATGTTTACCTTGTAGGTGTCCCACGGGATCACCAATTTATTGTGAACCTTCGGGAGCATTTGACTGATATGTGTTTCTGCAGAACACTAGACTGATATGTACGTCCCTCGGGGCGTTAGACTGAGATATGTATCCTACGGGATCACAAGACTGTGACTGTACAGGGTGTCCCAATAGATCGTTAATAATTTATTTTCTCCTGACGAGACCAGTAGAGGGTCTCTTACTGAGTATTTAAAATACTCACCCTTCTTATGTTTAATTTTCAGGCAAAGGTAATAAAGGCGGCAAACAGGCGAGGGGCAGGAAGGAAGCGTGATGCCATAGGAAACGTGTTTTTGCTCCGCTTATGGGTTCTTGTGAGGTTTAAAATGTACTAAAAACTTAGTTTACAAACTTTTATTTGTAAATAGTGTTATTTTTATGTTTTCTTGAATATTTGAAAATCAGGCCTGACATAATTTGTTTTTAAAATTGACTTACGTTTCATTTTGTATCAATCAAAGTCTTTTGTTAAAAATTAATGACCTCGATTTACCTAGAAAAGTTGGGTCGTTACAGTTGGTATCAAAGCCTAAGTTTTAGGTTCTGTAGACTGACTTACGATGTAAGTCTATGTTTTTGTGTCCCTATGGCTAACGCGACCCTTCGTCTCTCGTCAGGTATGCTTTATGCTTATATGTATGGTTTATGTATATGACCTTGCCTAAGTTAAACTAGAATTACATGAATGTTATGATTTAATGGTGAAGGATTTAATGGTGAAATTTAGGAAAAATGTTGCCATGTAGAGGTGTTCAAAGGAGTGGTCGAGTAGTAGAAAAGTAAGACGTTGTTAGCGAAATTGTCTGTTTTGTGATTGGAAATCTAAGAAAAATAAGTTATGTAGGTGGTTTTAAAGAGGACTAAATACACGGTCAAGTTTATACGAAACACATTAAATGGTTTTAGAATGGAGGTATTGGAAAAGAAACAAGGAAGATGAGCATGGTTGTCTTGATGTGACTTTAAGAAACAATTTTGAGTTTCTCGTGAATGAAAAGTTACTAGTTTGGAGTTTGAAAATTGGAATGTAGTTTAACCATGTAAACATAAAATGTTCAGCGAAAATGTAGTTTCTAATCCTTCTCCAGAGGCTAGTTTCAAGTACAAAGAGGTTGGAACTATCGTTTCGCTAAAAGTTATCCCAACTATGAAGGTTAGTAAGTTGCTTGACCAGGGTACCTGTTGTATTTGACTAGTGTGGTAGACACCAGAGAAGTCGATGTTTCTTTGTTATTTGAATCAGTGGTGAAAAAGTATTATGATATTTTTCTAGAAGAGTTTCTAAGATTACCGTGCTAAACAGAAATTGGTCTTGTTATTGAGATAGAGTTAGACTCGTTCCTATATCTAAAGCTTCATACAAAATGGCCCCAACAGAGTTGAAAGATTTGAAGGTGCAATTGAAAGAAATGTTTGACAAGGACTACATTCGACGAAGTATGTTATCTTGGGGTGCACCAATTTTTGTTTATTAAGAAGAAAGATGGGTCGATGCACTTATGTTTTGATTGTAGAAAGTTGAATAAGGTGTCGGTTAAGAATAAATATCTTTTACCAATGAATGAGGATTTGTTTGATCAACTGCAATAAGTCCGTGTTCTTTAAGATTGAATTACATTCAGGTTATGACTTGTTGAGGATTAGAGAACAGTGACATTCCTAAGGCAGATTTTCGTTCGAGATATGGACATCATGAGTTCATTATGATGTCTTTTGAGTGGGCAAATGCTCAAACAATGTTTACGACTTGATGAACAAAGTGTTTAACGATCTCTTAGACACTTTCGTGATTGTATTTATTGACGATATCTTAATTTATTCCAAAATAGAGACAGCGCATGAGGAGCATTTAACATGGTTTTAAGAGGCTCTTCGAGTCAACAAATTGTATGCAAAGTTTTCAAAATGTGAGTTTTGGATGAGGCCAAGTATCTTTCCAAGCCATGTGGTATCTAGAGATGACATTTATGTGGATCTCATAAAAGATTGAAGTCGTTACCAGTTGGCCTCAACTTTTCATAGTCAGTGAGGTTCGTAGTCTTTTTGGGTTCAGCAGGTTATTACTAACGGTTTGTATAAGAATTTTCTCGTATAGCTACTCCTTTGACTCAGTTAACTAAGAAAAGGGACTCTGTTTGTTTGGGACAAAGCCTATGAGGATAGTGTTCAGGATCTTAAGCAGAAGCTTGTACAACTCCCGTGCTTACCGTACATGATGGTTCAGAATGTTCCGTAATTTATAGTGATGCTTTTAGGAAAGTTTAAAAGGTATTCTGATTCAACAAGTTAAAGTAGTTGCTTGTACTCCTCGTCAGTTGAAGAGTCATGAGGAAAATTGTCCAACTTATGATATGGAATTGACAGTTGTGGTTTTTACATTAATGATTTGAAGGCACTATATGTATGATGAAAAGATATAGATATTTTCTAACCAAAAGAGTATAAAATACTTCTTCACTCAAAAGAAGTTGAGTATGAGATAGCAAAGATGGTTTGAATTAGTAAATGACTATGATTGTGAGATTTTGTACCATCTAGGTAAGGCGAATGTGGAAGTTGGTGCTCTTCGTAGAAAAGTATCACATTTTGACAGCACTTATTACCAGACAGGTTTCATTAGACAAAAACCACGAGAGAGCTGAGATTGTAGTTTCAGTGGGGGAAGTCACCTCAAAGTTAGCTCAGTTGTCAGTACATCCGACCTTGAGACAAAGAATTCTTGTGGTTCAATTCATTGATCCTTATTTGATTGAGAAGCATCACCTAGTAGAAGTAGGGCAAGTTAAGGAGTTTTCCATATCCTTTGATGATGAACTTATGTTTGAAAGAAAATTGTGTGTGCCAACAGAAAATGCAATTAAGACAAGGTTATTGGTTGAGACTCATAGTTTCCCATTTCTCATGCATCCAAGTAGCACAAAAATGTATCCGGAATTGAAAAGAGTTTGTTACTAGCGTAATATGAAGAGAGAAATGGAAAATCTTGTTAGTAAGTGCTTGGTGTGCTAGTAGGTTAAAGCACCAAGATAGAAAACAACAGGTTTGTTGCAACCTTTGAGTATATTAGAGTGGAAGTGGGAGAATGTATCTATGGATTTTATTATATAATTGCCTAAAACCCTGAAGGGTTTCACAGTGATTTGGGTTATTGTAGACAGGCTTACGAAATCGGCACATTTTGTACCAGGGAAATCCACTTTTACTGCTAGTAAGTGGGCACAGTTGTATTTAACTGAGGTTGTGAGACTGCATGGAGTGTCTGTATCGATTGTTTCTGATAGGGATGCACGGTTTACTTCCAAGTTTTGGAAGGGACTTCAGACTGCTATGGGTACGAGATTGGATTTCAGTACAGCCTTTCATCCACAGACTGATGGTCAAACTGAACGTTTGAACCAAGTTTTAGAGGATATGCTACGAGCTTGTGTTATAGAGTTTCCAGGTAGTTGGGACTCTCATCTACATTTGATGGAGTTTGCTTATAACAACAGTTTTCAGGCTACCATCGGTATGGCACCATTTGAGGCTTTCTTTGGCAAATGTTGTAGAACCCCTGTTTGTTGGAGTGAGGTTGGTGAACATAGATTGATGGGACCTGAATTAGTTCGGTCTACTAATGAGGCTATTCAAAAGATTAGAACGCGTATGCAAACAGCGCAGAGTAGACAGAAGAGTTATGCAGATGTACGGCGAAAAGACCTTAAGTTCGATGTGGGAGAAAAGGTATTCTTGAAGGTAGCACCTATGAAGGGTGTTATGCGTTTTGAGAAGAAAGGAAAGTTAAGTCCTCGTTTTGTTGGACCATTTGAGATCTTAGAGAGGGTTGGTGTTGTGGCGTATCGCTTGGCATTACCACCATCACTCTCTGCAGTTCATAATGTTTTCCATGTTTCGATGTTGAGGAAGTATGTGGCCGATACATCTCATGTAGTGGACTATGAACCTTTGGAGATTAATGAGCATTTGAGCTATGTAGAACAACCTATGGAGATTCTGGCTAGAGAGGTAAAGATGCTTCGTAATAGAAGCATTCCATTAGTAAAGGTTTTGTGGCGGAATCATCGAATTGAAGACGCAACATGGGAGCGAGAGGAAGAGATGAGGACTCGTTATCCAGAGTTATTTCAGGATTAAAACTTTCGAGGACGAAAATTTCTTAAGGAGGGAAGAATGTAAAGACCCAAAGGTAAAAATATATATGTATATATATATATTTTTAAATTTTTATATATTTTAATATTAATTTAAATAAAAAAGAAAAGAAAAGAAAAAGAAAAAAAAATTCTTATTATATATATATTTTTTTTCTTTCTTTTTCTTTTCTCTTTTTTTCTCTCTCTCTCTCTTCTTCTTCCTCCCGTGCGCCGCGACCCTCCTTCCCCTTCTCTCCGTTCGCGCAGCAACCGCCCCAACCGTCCTCTTCTCCTTCCGTTCGTGCCCAGTCCAGATCTGCGTCGCAGCCCAGCAACCGCCGCCCTTATTTCCTTCTTCCGCCGTGCGCCGCGACTCCCACCGATCCTTTCCCTTTCGTTTTTTTCCCGCCGCAACCCGCGCGCTGATCTGCCGTCTCCATCACCGGTTCTGTCTCCGTCGAAGCCGAACCCAGCCGCCGTCTCTATCTCCGTTCGCGAGGCAAGTCGCACGCCTCAGTCACGAACAGCCTCGCCGATGCAGGTCACGCCGCATCGCACGAGTTCGGCTACGTTGCCGGGCTACTCCCGTCCGCGCGTAACTGCTGTTGAACGTCCGAACCGTTCTGCCTTCGTCGATACCCGCTGTCCCATTTACGAATCGCGGACTGGTTCGCGTGTAGAAGTGTTTTGCACGATGTCTTTTGTGTAGATCCTGCGGCAACTTCTATTTTAACGTCGATTGTCAAAGTCTTGTTATAAGTTATTGGTAAGGATGAGATTGTTGGGTAATAAGGTCTTACATTTATAAATACATTAAGATGTGATGTTGTTTAATTGGTTGAATTGATCTTTGTTCTTGAAGGCGACATCAGTGATTTCGAGTTAGTGTCCTTGAGTTACTCCTTAAGCTTTGTTGGAGTTCGATTCTTTACTCTTGGGGTTTGTTTGTTGAAGTTAGTTCGACTAAGGAATTTTACATAAAGATCCAGGTAAGGGATTTTCTACTGGACTCAATTGTGATTGTGAACTGTATGTGTGTTGAATGTATACTGGGTTTGACTGAAAATATATATGAATGTATATGAATTGAAGTAGACTTGACGTCGAATGTATGTCGTGATTGTCATGGAATCTATATATAAATGTGTGTATGTGGACAGGACGGAGATTGTAGATTGTGTTTGTATGAGATTCTCGTTTAGATTGGGTGTATGATTACACTAAAGTATGACTGTGTGCTGGTGAACTGAGGGGTGCATTGACTGTATAGTGGATTGACTGATGTATTAGCATATTATTGACAGACATATGACTGTAGTAAAATAAGTTGACTGTTAGGATGTTGAAAGAAAGAACTTTGTGACTTGAAGTAACTGAAAGATGGGTTGAATGGAATGAGGGGATAAATTGTTAGATTGTATTGGGATGTTTACCTTGTAGGTGTCCCACGGGATCACCAATTTATTGTGCACCTTCGGGAGCATTTGAGTGATATGTGTTTCTGCAGAACACTAGACTGATATGTACGTCCCTCGGGGCGTTAGACTGAGATGTGTATCCTACGGGATCACAAGACTGCGACTGTACAGGGTGTCCCAATAGAACTTTAACAATTTATTTTTCCCTGACGAGACCAGTAGAGGGTCTCTTACTGAGTATTTAAAATACTCACCCTTCTTATGTTTAATTTTCAGGCAAAGGTAATAAAGGCGACAAACAGGCGAGAGGGAGGAAGGAAGCGTGATGCCATAGGAAACGTGTTTTTTTGCTTCCGCTTATGGGTTCTTGTGAGGTTTAAAATGAATTGAAATTTAGTTTACAAACGTTTGTTGTAAATAGTACTATTTTATGTTTTCTTGAATGTTTAAAAATCAGGCCTGACTTGAAGATGTTTTTTTTTTTTTTAATTGTTTACGTTTTGTTTTATATTAATCAAAGTCTTTATTTGTTAAAAATTAACGATCTCGACTTACTTAGAAAAGTTTGGTCGTTACTGAACCGAACCGCTCATCTATGCCAAACCGAATGAAAACCGAACCACATATACATAAATAAAATCAAATCAAAACCGAACGGCTTATACAAAGTTATAAACATAGAAATTTCAAAATTACACACATAGATGTTTCAAACATTGAAATTTGAAAGTCCAATAACACATAAAAGTTTTAAAATCCACCTAAGATGAATAAAAGTCCTACAGTCATACAAATTTCGTCAAGACAACTTGTCATTTACGTTTTGATTATGTCATTCTTCTCCTTTTCGTTCCTCTCATTTATTTTTGACTCTATACCCGCTTTGAAGTCTAAAAAAGTCTTATTATTAACATATATATATTATATATATATATATATTATATATATATATATATATATATATATATATATTTAGTTTTTAAAATAAAGCAATTCAGTTCGGTTTGAGAATCGGTTCTTAACATCTTAAACTGAACCGAACCGAATTTTATGTGGTTTTTTTGAAATAGAAATCGAATCGAACCGAACCATATGCATTCGATTTCGGTTCGATTAGTGATTCGATTCAGTTTTCAACTTCATTTTGAACACCCCTATTACATATACTAGAGAATAACAAATATTTTAATGACATATATTACATATACTCATCATAATTATTTCTCATTCATGTTCTTGTAAACATAAACAACTTTCATATATAATTAATATTATTTCAAACATAATGTATTATTTACTACGTAAGATATGAATATTTAAATAAAATAAATAAATAAATTGATATAAGAACATTTCACTAATAAAATATACATTATATTATTCGATATATACTATAATTATATAAAATATATGAAAAAGAATGCAAAATAAAAAAAGGACAATTTTTTAATAAAATCATAAAAAGCAAACTAAGGACAATTTTTATTATTAATATTACTTTAATAGAATTTAATCCATATTTTCATAGAATATTTAATAAATGAAAATCTTAAACGTGGTTCACTTTTCTTTTTATTTTTAATATATTATTAATAATAAAAAGATTAAATTGGTCATTTTTACTCTATATTTGTATAAAATATTAGTCAATTTATGATATTTTTGAAAATTTTAAAAAATTTATTGCAATTAATTTTGTAACATGGTATACAATTTGAGTACACTTAGATAAAAATTCAAAGAAAAAAAATAATTTCACATTATATAAGATCAAGTCTAAACGGTATAAATTGAACCGCTTGTTAAAACCGAATCAAACCACACCATTTATGTACAGAACAAAAAACATAGTTTGTTGCTGTCTCAAATAGTCCAAACCGAATTTAAATGGTTCGGTCTATTTCAGCTTCAGTCTTCTGGAATTCAAGGAAATTTTGATCTTCCAAGTCTTCAATATTTCAGAAGATGATGATCTCGAAGTTGATAAGAACTTGCACGTCTTGAGAGCTCTATAGAAGTTTGAATCTTCAATTCTTCAAAGCTTCAGTACTTCAGAGCTTCATTTCTTCCTTCAACAAAAGATCTCTCGAATGAATGACAAAGGTCTCTACTTATAGAGAAAATTTGTGGACTTTATGTGGGCTTGGACCCATTTGCTTGTTGAGTTGTTGAGCTTGGACTTGGGCTTGGGCCCATTTTCTTAATGGGCTTAGGCCCCTTTGTTTGGCCTGATTTTTTATCAGGGGCTTGAATTGGGTTGGAAAACTTGACTACCCGATTCCTATCAAATTATAATCATCACAACTTGGTGTAATTTCATTGGTTAAAATTTCTTGCTCAACAATTACATTTATACTACTCCATAATACATATATATTATGTGATTTGTTACATATATACTACGTGTAATGCCCCAAAGGTATTTATATATATATTTTTTTGTATTTAATTTAAATAAAAAGAAAAGAAAAAGAAATATATATATTTTGTTTTTCTTTTTCCTTTTCTTTTCTTTTTCCTTTTTCTTTTCTTTTCCCTATTTCTCTTCTCCTCCCGTGCGCCGTGCGACCCACCTTCCCCTTCTCTCCGTTCGCGCAGCAACCGCCGCCGGCCATCTCCGTTCCTCTTCCCACCGCAGCCCAGCTGCAGCCCGCGTGCCGATCTGCCATCTCCATCGTCGGTTCTGTCTCCGTCGAAGCCGAACCCAGCCGCCGTCTCTATCTCCATCCGCGAGGCAAGTCGCACGCCTCAGTCACGAACAGCCTCGCCGACGCAGGTCACGCCGCATCGCACGAGTTCGGCTACGTTGCCGGGCTACTCCCGTCCGCGCGTAACTGATGTTGAACGTCCGAATCGTTCTGCCTTCGTCGATACCCGCTGTCCCATTTACGAATTGCGGACCGGTTCGCGTGCAGAAGTGTTTTGCACGATGTCTTTTGTGTAGATCCTGCGGCAACTTCTATTTAACGTCGATGGTCAAAGTCTTGTTACAAGATATTGGTAAGGATGATATTGTTTGGTAAAAAGGTCTTACATTTGTAAATACATTAAGATGTGATGTTGTTTAATTGGTTGAATTGATCTTTGTTCTTGAAGGCGACATCAGTGATTTCGAGTTAGTGTCCTTGAGTTACGCCTTAAGCTTTGTTGGAGTTCGATTCTTTACTCTTTGGGTTTGTTTGTTGAAGTTAGTTCGACTAAGGAATTTTACATAAAGATCCAGGTAAGGGATTTTCTACTGGACTCAATTGTGATTGTGAACTGTGATTGTGAACTGTATGTGTGTTGAATGTATATTGTGGGTTGACTGAAAATATATATGAATGTATATGAATTGAAGTAGACTTGACGTCGAATGTATGTCGTGATTGTCATGGAATCTATATATAAATGTGTGTATGTGGACAGGACGGAGATTGTAGATTGTGTTTGTATGAGATTCTCGTTTAGATTGGGTGTATGATTACGCTAAAGTATGACTGTGTGCTGGTGAACTGAGGGGTGCATTGACTGTATAGTGGATTGACTGATGTATTAAAATAAGTTGACTGTTAGGATGTTGAAAGAAAGAACTTTGTGACTTGAAGTAACTGAAAGATGGGTTGAATGGAATGAGGGGAAAATTGTTAGATTGTATTGGGATGTTTACCTTGTAGGTGTCCCACGGGATCACCAATTTATTGTGCACCTTCGGGAGCATTAGACTGATATGTGTTTCTGCAGAACACTAGACTGATATGTACGTCCCTCGGGGCGTTAGACTGATATGTACGTCCCTCGGGGCGTTAGACTGATATGTACGTCCCTCGGGGCGTTAGACTGAGATGTGTATCCTACGGGATCACAAGACTGCGACTGTACAGGGTGTCCCAATAGAACTTTAACAATTTATTTTCCCCTGACGAGACCAGTAGAGGGTCTCTTACTGAGTATTTAAATACTCACCCTTGTTATGTTTAATTTTCAGGCAAAGGTAATAAAGGCGGCAAACAGGCGAGGGGCAGGAAGGAAACATGATGCCATAGGAAACGTGTTTTTGCTTCCGCTTATGGGTTCTTGTGAGGTTTAAAATGTATTGAAATTTAGTTTACAAACGTTTGTTGTAAATAGTATTATTTTATGTTTTCTTGAATGTTTAAAAATCAGGCCTGACTTGAAGATGTTTTTTTTTTAATTGTTTACGTTTTGTTTTATATTAATCAAAGTCTTTATTTGTTAAAAATTAACGATCTCGACTTACTTAGAAAAGTTGGGTCGTTACACTACCTCATTATGTAATATTTCTTAGAGATATATACAATCAGACATATATAGTGACATACAATAATCGAAAATATTTTTCAATTCAATCTGTTCTTTATTTTTTTGTTTATCTTATAGTAATATTATGTTGTTAGTCATATAAACATTTATATCTTAAGTATGTTGTAACAACATGTAGTAAACTATATATTCATTAATAATTAATATTTAAAATATATATTTATATAGTAAATACTACTAAAACAGTAAAATACACATTCTTAGTGTATATATAATATGTAGTGAGAATATCATACATACATATTCTCACTTCGTATAATTATATACCTTCTATTTGTCATATATCTTTTAAATGAACAATATATACTATAATATACTCGTAAATTATAATATGTTTATGATGTGATTTAATATATAGATACACCTTATTTACAACATAAATATTTAGTGACATATAGTTCTACATAATTTATAGTTGAATTTCAATATATATCACTACATAGACAGGTGATGTTATCAATATATACATTTATATAAATATAATAACACGTATTTTGTGACACATATATAGTTCAGTTTTTTTCCTTCACGTTTTGTGTCATTTTCTTTATATTTTTCTATATTCGATTAGTATTTTATTTGATTTGTTACATACATACTAATGCATATATTCAATAATACAGTAATTGAAGTTGACATCATCCCATTGAATGTAAAACGTTCAGTTGGTCAACAAAAAAATATTAGAATTCATTCTAAAATGAAGTTTTAAATGTGGTTGTCATAAACGAAAGAGATGCAAGCTTTCCTTATTGAACTAATTTTTCTTTCTTATTATTAAACTTTTAGTATGTTGATTTATACTTTTATTTGAAATATTCATATTTCAGTTTTAAATTTAGTTATTTTATTTCTATATTTTTTCATAAATTTTCATCTACGGTACCAATCAAAGTTTTTCAATTTATTATATTTAATATACTATCCTTCATACATAACCACTCTTGTTTCAATCACGAGTTATTATTTATTATGTATAGAACTTTTTTTAAAAAATAATGTAAATTTTGAAACATATGTCAAAAGTAGGTGAATGCAAAACTATTGACAAAAATAGGTGAGTTGAGGTGAAGTTTTGTACCCCTACACAATTTTCATGCAGTGGACCCTACATAGTTTATTTTTTACTTATATATATATATTACATTGGGCCAACATTTTTTATTTTCTCATTATTTATATACGTGGGTCCCACACACTCTACTTTTTTTCATTAGGTGTGTATATATAAATAATGACGTATATACTAGTACATGATACATATATCTTATGTGATTTGTTACATATATATACTACTTCATATTTTCAATAGTACATAAATGATGTCATCTTTGATGTACTCAATATATCATAGTATATTTCAAATACAAAATATAAAATTCTTACTAACCTTAAATGAACAATATATATTATGATATATCCTTATACTGCTGTTTCAAACATAACTTATTATTTATTACATATAAAATAAATATTTGAAATAAAATAAATAAACCAATTTAACAAATTGATTGCATAACATTTCATTCATAAAATATATAATGTATTGTTTCATATACACTATTCATAAGTCAATTTAACATTCAACCATTTTTTTTCATACAATTTCCTGAATTTTCAATTCTTTCATCAAAGTCCCTACATTACAAACATATTCAGTTGATCTCAACATTACATATTAGTGGTGTTCGCGGTTCGGTTTGAAGCTAAAACCGAATCGAACCGCAAAATGATAAAAAAAATCTTCATTGAAACCGAACCTGTAATGCCCAAAGAAAAGGTAAATATATATATATATATATATATATTATATATATATATATATTTATTTATTTTTATATATATTATTTTAATATTAAAAAAATTCTTTATTATTTTTCTTTTCTTCTTTTTCTTTTTCTTTTCTTTTCTCCCTTCTTCTTCTGCGTGCGCGCCGATCCCTTCCCCCTTCTCTCCCGTTCGCAAACCGTCGCCTCCCTTTCTTTCCGTTTTTCTTTCCGCCGCAAGCACCACCTCTATCTTCTTCTTCCCGTCCCGCCGCAGCCAACCGCAGCCAGCCGCCGGTCCTTTCCTTCCATTTTCTTCTTCCGTCCGCAGCCCCGTCGCGAAGCAAGATCGCGCCATTGCCAGTCCAGATCTGCGGCGCCGTTGCTCTTCCGCCGCTGCCCAGCCGTCTCAGCCGGTTCTGTCTCTGTCGAAGCCACGGTTCTGCAACCGTCTCCGCCGTCTCTATCTCCGTCCGCGAGGCAAGTCACACGCCTCAGTCACGAACAGCCTCGCCGACGCAGGTCACGCCGCATCGCACGAATTCGGCTACGTTGCCGAGCTACTCCCGTCCGCGCGTAACTGCTGTTGAACGTCCGAACCGTTCTGCCTTCGTCGATACCCGCTGTCCCATTTACGAATCGCGGACCAGTTCGCGTGCAAAAGTGTTTTGCACGATGTCTTTTGTGTAGATCCTGCGGCAACTTCTATTTAACGTCGATTGTCAAAGTCTTGTTACAAGATATTGGTAAGGATGAGATTGTTCGGTAATAAGGTCTTACATTTGTAAATACATTAAGATGTGATGTTGTTTAATTGGTTGAATTGATCTTTGTTCTTGAAGGTGACATCGGTGATTTGGAGTTAGTGTCCTTGAGTTACGCCTTAAGCTTTGTTGGAGTTCGATTCTTTACTCTTGGGGTTTGTTTGTTGAAG
Organism: Cucumis sativus; assembly: GCF_000004075.3. Lineage (NCBI taxonomy): Eukaryota > Viridiplantae > Streptophyta > Magnoliopsida > Cucurbitales > Cucurbitaceae > Cucumis > Cucumis sativus. The sequence continues at coordinate 15,126,630 of NC_026655.2, read as the reverse complement.
TTAGTTCGACTAAGGAATTTTACATAAAGATCCAGGTAAGGGATTTTCTACTGGACTCAATTGTGATTGTGAACTGTGATTGTGAACTGTATGTGTGTTGAATGTATACTGGGGTTGACTGAAAATATATATGAATGTATATGAATTGAAGTAGACTTGACGTCGAATGTATGTCGTGATTGTCATGGAATCTATATATAAATGTGTGTATGTGGACAGGACGGAGATTGTAGATTGTGTTTGTATGAGATTCTCGTTTAGATTGGGTGTATGATTACGCTAAAGTATGACTGTGTGCTGGTGAACTGAGGGGTGCATTGACTGTATAGTGGATTGACTGATGTATTAGCATATTATTGACAGACATATGACTGTAGTAAAATAAGTTGACTGTTAGGATGTTGAAAGAAAGAACTTTGTGACTTGAAGTAACTGAAAGATGGGTTGAATGGAATGAGGGGATAAATTGTTAGATTGTATTGGGATGTTTACCTTGTAGGTGTCCCACGGGATCACCAATTTATTGTGCACCTTCGGGAGCATTTGACTGATATGTGTTTCTGCAGAACACTAGACTGATATGTACGTCCCTCGGGGCGTTAGACTGATATGTACGTCCCTCGGGGCGTTAGACTGAGATGTGTATCCTACGGGATCACAAGACTGCGACTGTACAGGGTGTCCCAATAGAACTTTAACAATTTATTTTCCCCTGACGAGACCAGTAGAGGGTCTCTTACTGAGTATTTAAATACTCACCCTTGTTATGTTTAATTTTCAGGCAAAGGTAATAAAGGCGGCAAACAGGCGAGGGGCAGGAAGGAAACATGATGCCATAGGAAACGTGTTTTTGCTTCCGCTTATGGGTTCTTGTGAGGTTTAAAATGAATTGAAATTTAGTTTACAAACGTTTGTTGTAAATAGTACTATTTTATGTTTTCTTGAATGTTTAAAAATCAGGCCTGACTTGAAGATGATTTTTTTTTTTTAATTGTTTACGTTTTGTTTTATATTAATCAAAGTCTTTATTTGTTAAAAATTATCGATCTCGACTTACTTAGAAAAGTTGGGTCGTTACAGTTGGTATCAGAGCCTAAGTTTTAGGTTATGTAGACTGACTTACGATGTAAGTCTATGTTTTTGTGTTCTTATGGCTAACGCGACCCTTCGTCTCTCGTCAGGTATGCTTGATGCTTATATGTATGGTTTATTTGCATGACCTTGCCTAAATTAAACTAGATTGCATGACGATAAAGACTTGCTTATGCTTATGATTAAGATTTTGTTAAAGAGTGTTGTTGGTGGATAATAGGAATTATGCCGCCAAGGGAAGGTGTACGTAGAGGAGGTCGTAGAGGCCGAGGTAGAGGAGAGCAGGAGGCCGAGGTAGAGGAGCAGGTCGTAATCAGCCTACTGAGGGTCAAGCTGAACAGCGAATTCCTGCTGCACCCGTGACTCACGTTGAGTTTGATGCACTGTCTGCTCACATGGAGCAGAGGTTTACAGAACTTATGACAGCTATAGCTCAAAACCAGCAGGCACCTGCAGTTCCACCTGCACCTGTAGTTCCCCCTGCACCAGCAGCCCCTCCTGCACAAGAATTACCTAACCAACTTTCTGCTGAGGCGAAACATTTGAGGGACTTTCGGAAGTATGACCCTCAGACGTTTGATGGGTCACTGGAGGATCCTACTAAAGCTGAAATGTGGTTGTCCTCTGTGGAAACCATATTTAATTACATGAGATGTCCCGAGGAGCACAGAGTTCAGTGTGCTGCTTTTCTACTGAGGGACAGAGGCATTATCTGGTGGAGGACTACAATGCGCATGCTAGGTGGAGATGTGAGGCAGATTACCTGGGATCAGTTTAAGGACTGCTTCTATACCAAGTTTTTCTCGGCTAACCTTAGAGACGCCAAAAGCCAGGAATTCTTGGAGTTGAAGCAAGGATATATGACAGTCGAGGAGTACGACCAGGAGTTTGATATGCTGTCACGTTTTGCCCCTGAGCTTGTTAGTAATGAGCAGGCTAGAGCTGATAGGTTCGTCAAGGGATTGAGAGATGAAATTAGGGGCTTTGTGCGAGCACTAAAGCCCACTACCCAAGCTGAAGCACTGCGTCTGGCAGTGGATATGAGTATTGGGAAGGATGAAAGACAGCCAAGGAGCTTTGATAAGGGATCGTCGTCGGGTCAAAAGAGAAAAGTAGAGCAGAGAACTGTAGGAGTTCCTCAGAGGAACTTGAGACCAGGCGATCCTTTTCGCAGTTTCCAGCAGAGTTCTGGCGGTGCAGGAGACACTACTCGAGAGAGGCCAGTATGTAATACGTGTGGGAAACGCCACCTGGGTCGTTGTTTGATGGGAACGAGAGTCTGTTATAAGTGCAAGCAAGAGGGACACATGGCTGATAGGTGTCCCTTGAGATCTACTGGGGCTGGATCGAGCAGTCAGGGAGAGAGACCTCCACAGCGGGGTACAATCTTTGCCACTAATAGATCAGAGGCAGAGAAGGCCGGCACAGTAGTGACAGGTACATTACCAGTGTTAGGGCATTTTGCCTTGACCTTGTTTGACTCGGGATCTTCTCATTCATTTATTTCATCGCTTTTTGTGACGCATGCATGCTTAGAGGTGGAACCCTTAGACTATGTTTTGTCAGTGTCTACACCGTCTGGAGAAATTATGTTGTCTAAGGAAAAGATTAAAGCATGTGAAATTGAGATAGCTGGTCGTGTGCTGGACGTAACCTTGTTGGTATTAGATATGCGTGACTTTGATGTAATTTTAGGTATGGATTGGCTAGCTACTAATCATGCTAGTATTGATTGTTCTCGTAAGGAAGTTGTGTTCAGTCCCCCTACTGCATCTAGCTTTAAATTCAAGGGGGTAGGAACAGTAGTACTGCCTAAAGTAATCTCAGCTATGAAAGCTAGTAAACTACTCAACCAGGGTACTTGGAGTATTTTGGCAAGTGTGGTGGATACTAGGGAAGGTGAGACTTCTTTAACTTCAGAACCTGTGGTAAGAGACTACCCAGATGTATTTCCAAAAGATCTTCCAGGACTACCGCCACATAGAGAGGTTGATTTTGCCATTGAGTTGGAGCCAAACACTACTCCTATTTCTAGAGCCCCTTATAGGATGGCTCCTGCTGAGTTGAAAGAACTGAAGGTACAGTTACAGGAATTGCTTGACAAAGGCTTTATTCGACCTAGTGTGTCACCTTGGGGTGCACCAGTATTGTTTGTGAAGAAGAAGGATGGGTCGATGCGTCTTTGCATTGACTATAGAGAGTTGAATAAAGTAACAGTCAAGAACAGATATCCTTTACCCAGAATCGATGATTTGTTCGATCAGTTACAGGGAGCCACGGTGTTCTCTAAGATTGACTTACGGTCAGGTTATCACCAGTTGAGGATTAGAGACCGTGATATTCCTAAGACTTTTCGTTCGAGGTATGGACATTATGAATTCATAGTAATGTCTTTTGGTTTGACTAATGCACCTGCTGTATTTATGGATTTGATGAACAGGGTGTTTAAGGATTTCTTGGACACTTTTGTGATAGTCTTCATTGATGATATTTTGGTTTATTCCAAGACTGAAGCCGAACATGAGGAACACTTACATAAGGTGTTAGAGACTCTTCGAGTCAATAAACTGTATGCTAAGTTCTCTAAGTGCGAATTTTGGTTGAAGCAGGTGGCTTTTCTTGGTCATGTGGTTTCCAGTGAGGGAGTTTCAGTAGACCCTGCAAAGATAGAAGCGGTTACCAGTTGGTCTCGACCCTCTACAGTTAGTGAGGTTCGTAGTTTTCTGGGTTTAGCAGGGTACTACCGGAGGTTTGTGGAGGATTTTTCACGTTTGGCTACTCCCTTGACTCAGTTGACAAGGAAGGGAACTCCGTTTGTTTGGAGTCCAGCTTGTGAGGATAGTTTTCAGAACTTAAAGCAAAGGTTAGTTACTGCACCGGTCCTTACTGTACCAGATGGATCTGGAAGTTTTGTGATTTACAGTGATGCTTCCAAGAAAGGACTGGGTTGTGTTTTGATGCAGAAAGGTAAGGTGGTTGCTTATGCCTCTCGTCAGTTGAAGAGTCACGAGCAGAACTACCCCACACATGATTTGGAGTTGGCAGCAGTGGTTTTTGCATTGAAGATATGGAGACATTACTTGTACGGTGAAAAGATACAAATCTTTACTGACCATAAGAGCCTAAAGTACTTCTTCACTCAGAAGGAGTTGAATATGAGACAGCGAAGGTGGCTCGAGTTGGTAAAAGATTATGACTGTGAGATATTGTACCATCCTGGTAAGGCGAATGTGGTGGCTGATGCTCTTAGTAGAAAAGTATCACATTCGACAGCACTCATTACTAGACAGGTACAGTTACATCGAGACTTGGAGAGAGCTGAGATTGCTGTGTCTGTGGGGAGAGTCACCTCACAGCTAGCTCAATTAACGGTGTAACCGACTCTGAGGCAGAAGATTGTTGATGCTAAGAGTAGTGATCCTTATTTGATGGAGAGACGTCGCCTTGTTGAAACAGGGCAGACTGATGAGTTCTCCATATCCTCTGATGGTGGGTTGATGTTTGAGAGACGTTTATGTGTGCCAGCGAACAGTACAGTTAAGATTGACTTACTAGATGAAGCCCATAATTCCCCATTTTCCATGCATCCTGGTAGCACGAAAATGTATCAGGATCTAAAACGATTTTATTGGTGGCGGAATATGAAAAGGGAAGTGGCGGAATTTGTTAGTAAGTGTCTAGTATGTCAGCAAGTTAAGGCACCTAGACAGAAACCAGCAGGTTTGTTACAACCTTTAAGTGTGCCAGAGTGGAAGTGGGAGAATGTGTCGATGGATTTTATTTCAGGGCTGCCTAAGACCCTGAAGGGTTTCACAGTGATTCTGGTTGTCATAGACAGGCTTACGAAATCGGCACATTTTGTACCAGGAAAATCCACTTATACTGCTAGTAAGTGGGCAGAGTTGTATTTAACTGAGATTGTGAGACTGCATGGAGTACCTGTATCGATTGTTTCTGATAGGGATGCACGGTTTACTTCCAAGTTTTGGAAGGGACTTCAGACTGCTATGGGTACGAGATTGGATTTCAGTACAGCCTTTCATCCACAGACTGATGGTCAAACTGAACGTTTGAACCAAGTTTTAGAGGATATGCTACGAGCTTGTGTTATAGAGTTTCCAGGTAGTTGGGACTCTCATCTACATTTGATGGAGTTTGCTTATAACAATAGTTTCTAGGCTACCATCGGTATGGCACCATTTGAGGCTTTGTATGGCTAATGTTGTAGAACCCCTGTTTGTTGGAGTGAGGTTGGTGAACATAGATTGGTGGGACCTGAATTAGTTCGGTCTACTAATGAGGCTATTCAAAAGATTAGAGCACGTATGCAAACAGCGCAGGGTAGACAGAAGAGTTATGCGGATGTACGGCGAAAAGACCTTAAGTTCGATGTGGGAGAAAAGGTATTCTTGAAGGTAGCACCTATGAAGGGTGTTATGCGTTTTGAGAAGAAAGGAAAGTTAAGTCCTCGTTTTGTTGGACCATTTGAGATCTTAGAGAGGGTTGGTGTTGTGGCGTATCGCTTGGCATTACCACCATCTCTCTCTGCAGTTCATAATGTTTTCCATGTTTCGATGTTGAGGAAGTATGTGGCCGATACATCTCATGTAGTGGACTATGAACCCTTGGAGATTGATGAGCATTTGAGCTATGTAGAACAACCTGTGGAGATTCTGGCTAGAGAGGTAAAGATGCTTCGTAATAGAAGCATTCCATTAGTAAAGGTTTTGTGGCAGAAACATCGAATTGAAGAGGCGACATGGGAGCGAGAAGAAGAGATGAGGACTCGTTATTCAGAGTTATTTCAGGATTAGAACTTTCGAGGACGAAAGTTTCTTAAGGAGGGAAGATTGTAATGCCCAAAGAAAAGGTAAATATATATATATATATATATATATATATATATATATATATATATATATATATATATATATTTTATTTTATTTATATATTATTTTAATATTACAAAATTTCTTTATTATTTTACTTTTCTTCTTTTTCTTTTTCTTTTCTTTTCTCCCTTCTTCTTCTGCGTGCGCGTCGATCCCTTCCCCCTTCTCTCCCGTTCGCAAACCGTCGCCTCCCTTCCCTTCCGTTTTTCTTTCCGCCGCAACCACCACCTCTATCTTCTTCTTCCCGTCCCGCCGCAGCCAATCGCAGCCAGTCGCAGCCAGCCGCCAGTCCTTTCCTTCCACTTTCTTCTTCCGTCCGCAGCCCAGCCGCGAAGCAAGATCGCGCCGTTGCCAGTCCAGATCTGCGGCGCCGTTGCTCTTCCGCCGCTGCCCAGCCGTCTCAGCCGGTTCTGTCTCTGTCGAAGCCACGGTTCTGCAACCGTCTCCGCCGTCTCTATCTCCGTCCGCGAGGCAAGTCGCACGCCTCAGTCACGAACAGCCTCGCCGACGCGCAGGTCATGCCGCATCGCACGAATTCGGCTACGTTGCCGGGCTACTCCCGTCCGCGCGTAACTGCTGTTGAACGTCCGAACCGTTCTGCCTTCGTCGATACCCGCTGTCCCATTTACGAATCGCGGACCAGTTCGCGTGCAAAAGTGTTTTGCACGATGTCTTTTGTGTAGATCCTGCGGGAACTTCTATTTAACGTCGATTGTCAAAGTCTTGTTACAAGATATTGGTAAGGATGAGATTGTTCGGTAATATGGTCTTACATTTGTAAATACATTAAGATGTGATGTTGTTTAATTGGTTGAATTGATCTTTGTTCTTGAAGGCGACATCGGTGATTTGGAGTTAGTGTCCTTGAGTTACGCCTTAAGCTTTGTTGGAGTTCGATTCTTTACTCTTGGGGTTTGTTTGTTGAAGTTAGTTCGACTAAGGAATTTTACATAAAGATCCAGGTAAGGGATTTTCTACTGGACTCAATTGTGATTGTGAACTGTGATTGTGAACTGTATGTGTGTTGAATGTATACTGGGGTTGACTTGAAAATATATATGAATGTATATGAATTGAAGTAGACTTGACGTCGAATGTATGTCGGTGATTGTCATGGAATCTATATATAAATGTGTGTATGTGGACAAGACGGAGATTGTAGAGATTGTGTTTGTATGAGATTCTCGTTTAGATTGGGTGTATGATTACGCTAAAGTATGACTGTGTGCTGGTGAACTGAGGGGTGCATTGACTGTATAGTGGATTGACTGATGTATTAGCATATTATTGACAGACATATGACTGTAGTAAAATAAGTTGACTGTTAGGATGTTGAAAGAAATAACTTTTGTGACTTGAAGTAACTGAAAGATGGGTTGAATGGAATGAGGGGATAAATTGTTAGATTGTATTGGGATGTTTACCTTGTAGGTGTCCCACGGGATCACCAATTTATTGTGCACCTTCGGGAGCATTTGACTGATATGTGTTTCTGGCAGAACACTAGACTGATATGTACGTCCCTCGGGGCGTTAGACTGATATGTACGTCCCTCGGGGCGTTAGACTGAGATATGTATCCTACGGGATCACAAGACTGTGACTGTACAGGGTGTCCCAATAGATCGTTAATAATTTATTTTCTCCTGACGGGACCAGTAGAGGGTCTCTTACTGAGTATTTAAAATACTCACCCTTCTTATGTTTAATTTTCAGGCAAAGGTAATAAAGGCGGCAAACAGGCGAGGGGCAGGAAGGAAGCGTGATGCCATAGAAAACGTGTTTTTGCTCCGCTTATGGGTTCTTGTGAGGTTTAAAATGAATTGAAATTTAGTTTACAAACGTTTGTTGTAAATAGTACTATTTTATGTTTTCTTGAATGTTTAAAAATCAGGCCTGACTTGAAGATGTTTTTTTTTTTAATTGTTTACATTTTGTTTTATATTAATCAAAGTCTTTATTTGTTAAAAATTAACGATCTCGACTTACTTAGAAAAGTTGGATCGTTACAGTTGGTATCAGAGCCTAAGTTTTAGGTTCTGTAGACCGACTTACGATGTAAGTCTATGTTTTTGTGTCCCTATGGCTAACGCGACCCTTCGTCTCTCGTCAGGTATGCTTTATGCTTATATGTATGGTTTATGTATATGACCTTGCCTAAGTTAAACTAGAATTACATGAATGTTCTGATTTAATGGTGAAAGATTTAATGGTGAAATTTAGGAAAAATGTTGTCATGTAGAGGTGTTCAAAGGAGTGGTCGAGTAGTAGAAAAGTAAGACGTTGTTAGCGAAATTGTCTGTTTTGTGATTGGAAATCTAAGAAAAATACGTTATGTAGGTGGTTTTAACGAGGACTAAATACACGGTCAAGTTTATACGAAACACATTAAATGGTTTTAGAATGGAGGTATTGGAAAAGAAACAAGGAAGATGAGCATGGTTGTCTTGATGTGACTTTAAGAAACAATTTTGAGTTTCTCGTGAATGAAAAGTTACTAGTTTGGAGTTTGAAAATTGGAATGTAGTTTAACCATGTAAACATAAAATGTTCAGCGCAAATGTAGTTTCTAATCCTTCTCCAGAGGCTAGTTTCAAGTACAAAGAGGTTGGAACTATCGTTTCGCTAAAAGTTATCCCAGCTATGAAGGTTAGTAAGTTGCTTGACCAGGGTACCTGTTGTATTTGACTAGTGTGGTAGACACCAGAGAAGTCGATGTTTCTTTGTTATTTGAATTAGTGGTGAAAAAGTATTATGATATTTTTCTAGAAGAGTTTCTAAGATTACCGCGCTAAACAGAAATTGGTCTTGCTATTGAGATAGAGTTAGACTCGTTCCTATATCTAAAGCTTCATACAAAATGGCCCCAACAGAGTTGAAAGATTTGAAGGTGCAATTGAAAGAAATGTTTGACAAGGACTACATTCGACGAAGTATGTTATCTTGGGGTGCACCAATTTTTGTTTATTAAGAAGAAAGATGGGTCGATGCACTTATGTTTTGATTGTAGAAAGTTGAATAAGGTGTCGGTTAAGAATAAATATCTTTTACCAATGAATGAGGATTTGTTTGATCAACTGCAATAAGTCCGTGTTTTTTAAGATTGAATTACATTAAGGTTATGACTTGTTGAGGATTAGAGAACAGTGACATTCCTATGGCAGATTTTCGTTCGTGATATGGACATCATGAGTTCATTATGATGTCTTTTGAGTTGGCAAATGCTCAAACAATGTTTACGACTTGATGAACAAAGTGTTTAACGATCTCTTAGACACTTTCGTGATTGTATCTATTGACGATATCTTAATTTATTCCAAAATAGAGACAGCGCATGAGGAGCATTTAACATGGTTTTAGAGGCTCTTCGAGTCAACAAATTGTATGCAAAGTTTTCAAAATGTGAGTTTTGGATGAGGCCAAGTATCTTTCCAAGCCATGTGGTATCTAGAGATGACATTTATGTGGATCTCATAAAAGATTGAAGTCGTTACCAGTTAGCCTCAACCTTTCATAGTCAGTGAGGTTCGTAGTCTTTTTGGGTTCAGCAGGTTATTACTAACGGTTTGTATAAGAATTTTCTCGTATAGCTACTCCTTTGACTCAGTTAACTAAGAAAAGGGACTCTGTTTGTTTGGGACAAAGCCTATGAGGATAGTGTTCAGAATCTTAAGCAGAAGCTTGTACAACTCCCGTGCTTACCGTACATGATGGTTCAGAAAGTTTCGTAATTTATAGTGATGCTTTTAGGAAAGTTTAAAAAGGTATTATGATTCAACAAGTTAAAGTAGTTGCTTGTACTCCTCGTCAGTTGAAGAGTCATGAGGAAAATTGTCCAACTTATGATATGGAATTGACAGTTGTGGTTTTTACATTAATGATTTGAAGGCACTATATGTATGATGAAAAGATATAGATATTTTCTAACCAAAAGAGTATAAAATACTTTTTCACTCAAAAAGAAGTTGAGTATGAGATAGCAAAGATGGTTTCAGTTAGTAAATGACTATGATTGTGAGATTTTGTACCATCTAGGTAAGGCGAATGTGGAAGTTGGTGCTCTTTGTAGAAAAGTATCACATTTTGACAGCACTTATTACCAGACAGGTTTCATTAGACAAAAACCACGAGAGAGCTGAGATTGTAGTTTTAGTGGGGGAAGTCACCTCACAGTTAGCTCAGTTGTCAGTACATCCGATCTTGAGACAAAGAATTCTTGTGGTTCAATTCATTGATCCTTATTTGATTGAGAAGCATTGCCTAGTAGAAGTAGGGCAAGTTAAGGAGTTTTCCATATCCTTTGATGATGAACTTATGTTTGAGAGAGAATTATGTGAGCCAACAGAAAATGCAATTAAGACAACGTTATTGGTTGAGACTCATAGTTTCCCATTTCTCATGCATCCAAGTAGCACAAAAATGTATCCGGATCTGAAAAGAGTTTGTTACTAGCGTAATATGAAGAGAGAAATGGAAGATCTTTTTAGTAAGTGCTTGGTGTGCTAGCAGGTTAAAGCACCAAGATAGAAACCAACAGGTTTGTTGCAACCTTTGAGTATATTAGAGTGGAAGTGGGAGAATGTATCTATGAATTTTATTATATAATTGCCTAAAACCCTGAAGGGTTACACAGTGATTTGGGTTATTGTCGATAGGCTTACGAAATCGACACATTTCATTTCAAAAAAAAAAAAATCCACTTATACTACTAGTAAATGAGCATAATTATATTTGATTGAGATTGTGAGACTACATGGAGTGCCCGTATTGATTGTCTCTAACAGAGATGCACTTTTTACTTCCAAGTTTTGGAAGGGACTTTAGACTGCCATGGGAACGAGGTTAGATTTCTAGTACAACCTTTCACCCACAGACTGATGGCCAAACTGAACGTTTGAACCAAGTTTTAGAGGATATGCTACGAGCTTGTGTTCTAGAGTTTCCAGGTAGTTGGGACTCTCACTTACATTTGATGGAGTTTGCTTATAATAACAGTTTTCAGGTTACCATTGGCATGACACCGTTTGAAGCTTTGTATGGTAAATGTTGTAGAACTTCTGTTTGTTGGAATGAGGTTGGTGAACAGAGATTGATGGGTTATGAGTTGGTTTAGTCTACTAATGAGTTTATTCAGAATATTAGAGTACTTATGCAAACAACGCAAAGTAGAAAAAAAAAAGTTATGCAGATCTGAGGTGAAAGAACCTTGAGTTTGATGTGGGAGATAAGGTGTTCTTGCAGGTAGCAACTATGAAGGATGTTATGCATTTTGAGAAGAAAGTGAAGTTAAATCCTCGTTTTGTTGGACCGTTTGAGATTTTAAAGAGAATTGGTGTTGTGGCATATCGTTTAGCATTACCACCATTTCTCTCTCCATTTCTCTCTGCAATTCATAATGTTTTCCATGTTTTCCATGTTTCGATGTTGAGAAAGTATGTGGCAGATCCATCTCATGTAGTGGACTATGAACCACTAGAGATTGACGAGAATTTGAGCTATGTGGTGCAACCAGTTGAGATTCTGGTTAGAGAAGTGATGATGCTTCGTAATAGAGGAATTTCATTAGTAAAAGTATTGTGGCAGAATCATCGAGTTAAAGAAGCGACATGAGAACGAGAAGATGATATGAGAGCTCATTACCCAGGGATATTATAGAGTTGTTGAGAATTAGTACTTTCAAGGATGAAAGTTTCTAAAAGGAGGGAAAGATTGTAACATCCCAAAATTTAAGGTAATTTTAAATTTAATTTATCTTAATGGAATTGAATTTAAGTTGGAATTATTTGGGTGTTATTTTAGATAAATTAAGAGATTTGTTTGTTTTGTGAAGATTATAATTAATTGAATATTTATGGAAGAATATCTAATTAATTATGAAAATTGATTTTTTTTATATTGTTATGGATGAATAAAAGAGAATGATCTTGGTAATTTATTTTAGGATTTTGAGTATAGATATATGTGTTTGATGTTATGGAAGGATGAGAAAATTATATTATTGGAAATAATATAATTAGTTTGAATAATCTAAAATTTTGTTATTTTAAAGAAGGGATAAAAAGTTGGAATTGATAGTATTTAATGAAGAGAGAGAATGTTTGTTTTGGGAAGAGGAAAAGTAAAGGAAACAGAAAAGTAATAATAATATATTATAATTATATTATTATTATTAATAATTCTATTTTAAGAAAAAAAAAGAAAAAAGAATAATAATAAAAGAAAGGAAAAAGAAAGAAAAAAATATACTTATAATATTTTATTTTATTTTTCTCTTTTCCTATTCATCTTCTTCCTTTCTCTTCCTGTTCAACGTACGACCACAACCATCTCTTTTCCTTTCTCTTTTCTTTCTTCTTTTTTCTTCCTCTTTTCTTTTCGTTTTCTACGGCCGGCCACCCCAAATTTCTCTTCTTCCGTTTCTCTTTCTTTTCTACCATACCCAGCTGCCGCTGCAGCCTCTCCGTCTGCAACCGTCGGCCGCCATCTCCGGTTCGCGAAGCAACCTTGCAGCAGTCGTCCCGCGCGCCAATCTGCCGTCTCCATCGCCGATTCTGTCTCCGTCGACCACGCTCCCCGCTCACAACCGCCGCTCCACCTGCTATCGACGTCGGCCGACTAGTTGCTGTATAACCGTTCAGATTTGCTGTAACCGTTCAGATTCGCGGTCTGTTCGCGACGTGTCTCCATCTGTGAAGGCCCAGCCGCCACGTTCCCTTTGGCCGACCGCTAACCGACCCACACTTAGGATTTTGCTGCGAGTTCGAGTCGGGCGTTGAGGTGTTGGGAGTAACGTTAGGCTCCCTTACATTCACAACCAGATTGTGAATTGTTGAAGGTTCAGTTCGCCATTATATCGATGAGTTGAAACTTACGTTGAGGAAAATAAGTGGGATATGTATCGTGAAAGTAATTGAATTTTATGTTGTTATGCTTAGGATGTTAGTTGATTAAGGAGCTTCCCTAACTTTCAGGTAAGGGATTTTCTACTGGGCTCAATTGTGATTGTGAACTGTATGTGTGTTGAATGTATACTGTGGTTTGACTGAAAATATATATGAATGCATGTGAATTGAAGTAGACATAACGTCCAATGTATATCGTGAATGTCATGGAAGATATATATAAGTGTGTGTATGTGGACATGACGAAGATTGTAGATTGTGTTGGTATGAGATGTAGGCTACGAAACTTTGTGATTCTCGTTTAGATTGGGTGTACGATTACGCTAAAGTATGATTGTGTGCTGGTGAACTGAGGGGTGTATTGACTGTATAGTTGATTGACTGACGTATTAGTATATTATTGACGGACAGATGACTAAAGTAAAGTAAGTTGACTGTTAGGACGTTGAGAGAAAAAATTTTATGTTTTGAAGCAACTGAAGGATGGATTGAATGGAATGAGGGGAAAATTGTTAGATTTATTGGGATGTGTACCTTGTAGGTGTCCCACGGGATCACCAATTTATTTTGCACCTTCGGGAGCATTAGACTGATATGTGTTTCTGCAGAAGCACTAGACTTATATGTACGTCCCTCGGGGCGTTAGACTGAGATGTGTATCCTACGGGATCACAAGACTGTGACTGTACAGGGTGTCCCAATAGATCGTTAATAATTTATTTTCTCCTGACGGGACCAGTAGAGGGTCTCTTATTGAGTATTTAAAATACTCACCCTTCTTATGTTTAATTTTCAGGCAAAGGTAATAAAGGCGGCAAACAGACGAGGGGCAGGAAGGAAGCATGATGCCATAGGAAACGTGTTTTTGCTCCGCTTATGGGTTCTTGTGAGGTTTAAAATGAATTAAAATTTAGTTTACAAACGTTTGTTGTAAATAGTACTATTTTATGTTTTCTTGAATGTTTAAAAATCAGGCCTGACTTGAAGATGTTTTTTTTTTTTAATTGTTTACGTTTTGTTTTATATTAATCAAAGTCTTTATTTGTTAAAAATTAACGATCTCGACTTACTTAGAAAAGTTGGGTCGTTACATATATATTCATTAATAATTAATATTTAAAATATATATTTATATAGTAAATACTACTAAAACAGTAAAATACACATTCTTAGTGTATATATAATATGCAGTGAGAATATCATACATACATATTCTCACTTCGTATAATTATATACCTTCTATTTGTCATATATTTTTTAAATGAACAATATATACTATAATATACTCGTAAATTATAATATGTTTATGATGTGATTTAATATATAGATACACCTTATTTACAACATAAATATTTAGTGACATATAATTCTACATAATTTATAGTTGAATTTCAATATATATCACTACATAGACAGGTGATGTTATCAATACAACTTGTCATTTACGTTTTGATTATGTCATTCTTCTCCTTTATAATTAATATTATTTCAAACATAATGTATTATTTACTACGTAAGATATGAATATTTAAATAAAATAAATAAATAAATTGATATAAGAACATTTCACTAATAAAATATACATTATATTATTCAATATATACTATAATTATATAAAATATATGAAAAATAATGCAAAATAAAAAAGGACAATTTTTTAGAAAAATCATAAAAAGCAAACTAAGGACAATTTTTATTATTAATATTACTTTAATAGAATTTAATCCATATTTTCATAGAATATTTAATAAATGAAAATCTTAAACGTGGTTCTCTTTTCTTTTTATTTTTAATATATTATTAAATAATAAAAAGAGTAAATTGGTCATTTTTACTCTATATTTGTATAAAATATTAGTCAATTTATAATATTTTTGAAAATTTTAAAAAATTTATTGCAATTTTGTAACATGGTATACAATTTGAGTACACTTAGATAAAAATTCAAAGAAAAAAAAAATAATTTCACATTATATAAGATCAAGTCTGAACGGTATAAATTGAACCGCTTGTTAAAACCGAATCAAACCACACCATTTATGTACAAAACAAAAAACACAGTTTGTTGCTGTCTCAAATAGTCCAAACCGAATTTAAAATGGTTCGGTCTATTTCAGCTTCAGTCTTCTGGAATTCAAGGAAATTTTGATCTTCCAAGTCTTCAATATTTCAGAAGATGATGATCTCGAAGTTGATAAGAACTTGCACGTCTTGAGAGCTCTATAGAAGTTTGAATCTTCAATTCTTCAAAGCTTCAGTACTTCAGAGCTTCATTTCTTCCTTCAACAAAAGATCTCTCGAATGAATGACAAAGGTCTCTACTTATAGAGAAAATTTGTGGACTTTATGTGGGCTTGGACCCATTTGCTTGTTGAGTTGTTGAGCTTGGACTTGGGCTTGGGCCCATTTTCTTAGTGGCCTAGGCCCCTTTGTTTGGCCTGATTTTTTATCAGGGGCTTGAATTGGGTTGGAAAACTTGACTACGCCAAATCCAATCAAATTATAATCATCACAACTTGGGTGCGACGACGTGGTGTAATTTCATTGGTTGAAATTTCTTGCTCAACAATTACATTTATACTACTCCATAATACATATATATTATGTGATTTGTTACATATATACTACCTCATTATGTAATATTGCTTAGAGATATATACAATCAGACATATATAGTGACATACAATGATCGAAAATATTTTTCAATTCAATCTGTTCTTTATTTTTTTGTTTATCTTATAGTAATATTATGTTGTTAGTCATATAAACATTTATATCTTAAGTATGTTGTAACAACATGTAGTAAACTATATATTCATTAATAATTAATATTTAAAATATATATTTATATAGTAAATACTATTAAAACAGTAAAATACACATTCTTAGTGTATATATAATATGTAGTGAGAATATCATACATACATATTCTCACTTCGTATAATTATATACCTTCTATTTGTCATATATTTTTTAAATAAACAATATATACTATAATATACTCGTAAATTATAATATGTTTATGATGTGATTTAATATATAGATACACCTTATTTACAACATAAATATTTAGTGACATATAGTTCTACATAATTTATAGTTGAATTTCAATATATATCTGTAACGACCCAACTTTTATAGGTAAGTCGAGGTCATTAATTTTTAACAAAAGACTTTGGTTGATACAAAATGAAACGTAAGTCAATTTAAAAACAATTTATGTCAGGCCTGATTTTCAAATATTCAAGAAAACTTAAAAATAACACTATTTACAAATAAAAGTTTGTAAACTAAGTTTTAGTACATCTTAAACCTCAAAAGAAACCATAAGCGGAAGCAAAATGACACATTTCCTATGGCAATCACGCTTCCTTCCTGCCCCTCGCCGGTTTGCCACCTTTATATATATTTTTACCTTTGGGACTTTACATTCTTCCCCCCTTAAGAAACTTTCGTCCTCGAAAGTTCTAATCCTGAAATAACTCTGAATAACGAGTCCTCATCTCTTCTTCTCGCTCCCATGTCGCCTCTTCAATTCGATGATTTTGCCACAAAACCTTTACTAATGGAATGCTTCTATTACGAAGCATCTTTACCTCTCTAGCCAGAATCTCCACAGGTTGTTCTACATAGCTCAAATGCTCATCAATCTCCAAGGGTTCATAGTCTACTACATGAGATGTATCGGCCACATACTTCCTCAACATCGAAACATGGAAAACATTATGAACTGCAGAGAGAGATGGTGGTAATGCCAAGCGATACGCCACAACACCAACCCTCTCTAAGATCTCAAATGGTCCAACAAAACGAGGACTTAACTTTCCTTTCTTCTCAAAACGCATAACACCCTTCATAGGTGCTACCTTCAAGAATACCTTTTCTCCCACATCGAACTTAAGGTCTTTGCGCCGTACATCCGCATAAAACTCTTCTGTCTACTCTGCGCTGTTTGCATAAGTGCTCTAATCTTTTGAATAGCCTCATTAGTAGACCGAACTAATTCAGGTCCCATCAATCTATGTTCACCAACCTCACTCCAACAAAACAGGGGTTCTACAACATTTGCCATACAAAGCCTCAAATGGTGCTATACCGATGGTAGCCTGAAAACTGTTGTTATAAGCAAACTCCATCAAATGTAGATGAGAGTCCCAACTACCTGGAAACTCTATAACACAAGCTCGTAGCATATCCTCTAAAACTTGGTTCAAACGTTCAGTTTGACCATCAGTCTGTGGATGAAAAGCTGTACTGAAATCCAACCTCGTACCCATAGCAGTCTGAAGTCCCTTCCAAAACTTGGAAGTAAACCGTGCATCCCTATCAGAAACAATCGATACAGGCACTCCATGAAGTCTCACAATCTCAGTTAAATACAACTCTGCCCACTTACTAGCAGTATAAGTGGATTTCCCTGGTACAAAATGTGCCGATTTCGTAAGCCTGTCTATGACAACCAAAATCACTGTGAAACCCTTCAGGGTCTTAGGCAGCCCTGAAATAAAATTCATCGACACATTCTCCCACTTCCACTCTGGCACACTTAAGGGTTGTAAGAAACCTGCTGGTTTCTGTCTAGGTGCCTTAACTTGCTGACATACTAGACACTTACTAACAAATTCCGCCACTTCCCTTTTCATATTCCGCCACCAATAAAATCGTTTTAGATCCTGATACATTTTCGTGCTACCAGAATGCATTGAAAATGGGGAATTATGGGCTTCATCTAGTAAGTCAATCTTAACTGTACTGTTCGCTGGCACACACAAACGTCTTTCAAACATCAACCCACCATCAGAGGATATGGAGAACTCATCAGTCTGCCCTGTTTCAACAAGGCGACGTCTCTCCATCAAATAAGGATCACTACTCTGAGCATCAACAATCTTCTGCCTCAGAGTCGGTTGCACTGTTAATTGAGCCAGCTGTGAGGTGACTCTCCCCACAGACACTGCAATCTCAGCTCTCTCCAAGTCTCGATGCAATGGTACCTGTCTAGTAATGAGTGCTGCCGAATGTGATACTTTTCTACTAAGAGCATCAGCCACCACATTCGCCTTACCAGGATGGTACAATATCTCACAGTCATAATCTTTTACCAACTCGAGCCACCTTCGCTGTCTCATATTCAACTCCTTCTGAGTGAGGAAGTACTTTAGGCTCTTATGGTCAGTAAAGATTTGTATCTTTTCACCGTACAAGTAATGTCTCCATATCTTCAATGCAAAAACCACTGCTGCCAACTCCAAATCATGTGTGGGGTAGTTCTGCTCGTGACTCTTCAACTGACGAGAGGCATAAGCAACCACCTTACCTTTCTGCATCAAAACACAACCCAGTCCTTTCTTGGAAGCATCACTGTAAATCACAAAACTTCCAGATCCATCTGGTACAGTAAGGACCGGTGCAGTAACTAACCTTTGCTTTAAGTTCTGAAAATTGTCCTCGCAAGCTGGACTCCAAACAAACAGAGTTCCCTTCCTTGTCAACTGAGCCAAAGGAGTAGCCAAACATGAAAAATCCTCCACAAACCTCCGGTAGTACCCTGCTAAACCCAGAAAACTACGAACCTCACCAACTGTAGAGGGTCGAGACCAACTGGTAACCGCTTCTATCTTTGCAGGGTCTACTGAAACTCCCTCACTGGAAACCACATGACCAAGAAAGCCACCTGCTTCAACCAAAATTTGCACTTAGAGAACTTAGCATACAGTTTATTGACTCGAAGAGTCTCTAACACCTTATGTAAGTGTTCCTCATGTTCGGCTTCAGTCTTGGAATAAACCAAAATATCATCAATGAAGACTATCACAAAAGTATCCAAGAAATCCTTAAACACTATGTTCATCAAATCCATAAATACAGCAGGTGCATTAGTCAAACCAAAAGACATTACTATGAATTCATAATGTCCATACCTCGAACGAAAAGAAGTCTTAGGAATATCACGGTCTCTAATCCTCAACTGGTGATAACCTGACCGTAAGTCAATCTTAGAGAACACCGTGGCTCCCTGTAACTGATCGAACAAATCATCGATTCTGGGTAAAGGATATCTGTTCTTGACTGTTGCTTTATTCAACTCTCTATAGTCAATGCAAAGACGCATCAACCCATCCTTCTTCTTCACAAACAATACTGGTGCACCCCAAGGTGACACACTAGGTCGAATAAAGCCTTTGTCAAGCAATTCCTGTAACTGTACCTTCAGTTCTTTCAACTCAGCAGGAGCCATCCTATAAGGGGCTCTAGAAATAGGAGTAGTGTTTGGCTCCAACTCAATGGCAAAATCAACCTCTCTATGTGGCGGTAGTCCTGGAAGATCTTTTGGAAACACATCTGGGTATTCTCTGTTGGCTTTTTGGCCCTTAATCTCAAATTAATTTATTTTAATTATTCAATTAATTTATGTTTTGATGATAACAAATCTGACTTTTTTTATTGACAATTTTATTAATTTGAATAGACCATATCGTAGAGCTTGGAAAAATGATTCTAACGCCTCTTGAATCACCCAAATCGAAGTTCAAATGAAGAAAATATTGCTAAAAGAAGCTTAACGGAAAAATACCCGAGATGGTGACGTGGCGACCAAGCATTCAATTTGAACCAATTAGAGAAAGCCACTTGGAGCAATGAAGGAGTAACAAATGTGGCTTTTTGTTATGTTTTATTGGCTTTTATAAAGAAAATGAATTTAAAAGAAAAATGATTTTAATATTATTATTTTTTCTTGTGTCTAACGGCTAGTTTTTTTAAAAGAGGGTGAAGTTGCTTTATTGATTTCTTTTTAAACAAAATATTTTGAAAAGACATATTATTATATTATTATTTGTATTGTGTCTAACGGCTAATTAAGTTTAAATCTCAACCATTCATTTTTCTTTTACTTATATCTAATGACCCAAATGATTTTGAATTTATCTTTCCTCTCTTTTTAAATACTTCACATTTACACAAGATCACAATATCTTTACAATCCTCAAGCAAAAAGCCAACATTGTTATTCTCTCTAAAGCTTCCAATTTTTATTCTTTTCATCTTATTCTTGAGAGCTTCTTATTGTATTGTGAGGATTAAATTTGTGAGCTTCAAATTGTATACTCACTCTTTTAGAGAGTTTTCTTTTGTGTGATTTAAAAATTTCAACATATTGTAACGGTTGGATCCTAACCCGTGGAAAGGATCGGGTTTGCTCTTGAACCCGAAAAAGGAGCAAGAATCGGTTCGGCTCAAATCCGTGGAAAGAGTCCAAAGAAGATTTTCAATCAAAATCCCAAGGGGTGCTTGGGAAAGTGGATGTAGGTTGAGTTTAACCGAACCACTATAAAATTACGGTGTCTTCTTCTCTAACTCTTTTCTAATTATTTTTTAATTTAATTTTAGTTACATATTCTTATTGGTTGAGTTTGATTGCATACTTCCATTCATATCTTTTTATCAATCTTGTTATTTAACAAAGTTTACAAAGTTCTTTATTTAAATTTTAGAAAATATCTAATTAGTTGATTTTACTTTTTATTTGTCAAAAAGTTTATTTAAACCCTATTCACCCCCCTCTAGGGTTGCCATACCGATCCAACAATTGGTATCAGAGCGAGGTTGCTCATCTTGAAATTTTAATTTCTTGATAAACTTTATTGTTAGAGCATTATGGCAAACCTATTGGCAAATGGTATTGTTGAAGGTCAATCTACTTCTAGACCTCCTTATTTTGATGGTTCAAATTATGCATATTGGAAAGCTAGAATGAAAATTTATTTGCAATCTATTGACTATAATTTGTGGTTAATTGTTGCTAAAGGTCCTTATGTACCCATGAAAAATGTTGATAATGTTGATACGCCTAAATTAGAAGAAGAGTATGATGAAAATGAAATGAAAAAGTGTTCATTTAATGCTAAGGCTATTAACTGTTTGTATTGTGCCTTGAGTAAAGATGAATTTAATAGAATATCCATGTGTTCTTCCGCTCAAGAAATTTGGAATACTCTTGAAATTACTCATGAAGGAACAAATCAAGTTAAAGAGTCTAAAATTAGCATGTTTGTTCATAATTATGAATTGTTTAAGATGGATGCTAATGAGACTATCACCGATATGTTTACTAGATTTACTAACATCATAAATGCTTTGAAGGGTCTTGGTAAAGTTTATACAACTTCCGAAAATGTTAGAAAAATTCTAAGGTCTCTACCTAAGACTTGGGAAGCTAAGGTAACGGCGATTCAAGAAGCAAAGGATCTCACCAAACTTCCACTAGAGGAGCTTATTGGCTCACTCATGACTCATGAGATCATCATGAAGGAGCACTTGGAGGATGAGTCCAAAAAGAAGAAGAGCATTGCATTAAAGACTATCTCCTTGGAAGTTGATCCCGAAGATGAGGATGGCCTTGATGAAGATGACATTGCTTATTTCTCACGTAAGTACAAAAATTTCATAAAAAGAAAGAAATATTTCAAGAAACACCTATCAACCCAAAAAGAGTCAAAAGGTGAGAAAAGCAAAAAGGATGAGGTGATTTGTTATGAATGCAAAAGATCGGGTCATATAAGAACGGATTGTCCTCTCCTCAAATCATCTAAGAAATCCAAGAAGAAGGCAATGAAGGCTACATGGGATGATAGTAGTGAAAGTGAAAGTGAAGTTGAAGAAATGGCAAATCTTGGTCTCATGGCTCATAGTGACAAAGATGATGAACATGATGATAAGGTAACTCTAGAACCTCTTTCTATTGATGAATTATTTGAAAATTTTGAAAGCATGCAAAATGACCTAGAAAAACTTAGTTCTAAGTATGTTGTGCTTAAGAAGAAATACAATGTTTTAATTAGTGAAAATAAGTCTTTACTTGATACAATTGCTTGCTTTAAAGAGAATGAAAATTTTGAGCAAATTGAAGAATTGAATGTCTCTAGTGATAAGCATGTTTGTATTGAGAAAGATGCTTTGCTTGATAAAGTTAGATTTCTTGAGCATGATAGTTGTGAAAAAGATAACTTGATTAAAGTGCTTAAAGAAAATGAACTAAGTGTTTTACAAGAACTTGATAAAGCTAAAGAAACTATTAAAAAGTTGACAATAGGTGCTCAAAGATTGGACAAAATTATTGAAGTAGGAAAATCTTATGGTGATAAGAGAGGTTTAGGCTATATTGATGAATCATCTACTCCTTCAAGTTCTAAAACTACATTCGTTAAAGCATCACCTATTGTGCCTAAGTTTAACATGTCTAATCATGTGTCTAATCATGTTAAATCTAGTTTTGTACCCATATGTCATAATTGTGGTGTTGAAGGTCACATTAGACCTAAATGCTTTAAATTGAAGTATGCTCAAAATACTTATTCAAGAAGAAATTTTTCGCAAAGAGCAAAGTTTTACATTGCTCCAAGGAAGAATTTCTCCAATAAAAGTAGAGTACATAAATTTGTTATGAAAAATAAATCTTTGCATAATGTTGTTTGTTTTTCTTGTGGCAAGTATGGACATAAAGCTTATTCTTGTTACCTATCTAGATCTAGTGCTTGTAATGTCTATGAAAAAATGAAATGGATCCCTAAATATGTAAATGCTAACATTCTAGGACCCAAACAAGTATGGGTACCAAAGGATCAAACTTGAAATTAGTTGTTTTTAGGTTTGTTTGAAAGCCTCCAAGAAAAACAAATGGTACTTGGATAGTGGTTGCTCAAGACACATGACGGGAGACCGATCCAAGCTTATCTCTTTCTCCAAAAAGAATGGAGGCATGGTAACCTTTGGTGACAACAAGAAAGGTAAAATAATTGGTAAGGGTAATATAGGAAATGATTCATCTACTTTGATTGAAAATGTTCATTTGGTTGATGGTTTAAAGCATGATTTGCTTAGTATTAGTCAATTGTGTGATAAAG
Source organism: Cucumis sativus (assembly GCF_000004075.3). NCBI lineage: Eukaryota > Viridiplantae > Streptophyta > Magnoliopsida > Cucurbitales > Cucurbitaceae > Cucumis > Cucumis sativus. The sequence continues at coordinate 15,103,843 of NC_026655.2, read as the reverse complement.
GATTTAGAGTAATATTTGATAAAAGAAATTGCATAATTGAAAATGTTAGTGATAGAAAAGTTTTGTTTGTTGGAAATAGGGATGAAAATGTGTACACTCTTGATTTGAATGATTATCCTATTATTGATAAATGTCTTTCGGTTTTGCATAATGATTCTTGGTTATGGCATAGAAGACTAGGACATGCTAGCATGCACTTAATTTCAAATATTTCTAAAAATTGTTTGGTTAGAGGTCTTCCTAGTTTTAAATTTGAAAAAGACAAAGTTTGTGATGCTTGTCAAATGGGTAAGCAAACTAAGTCCTCTTTCAAATCTAAAAATGTGATCTCTACTACTAGACCCTTACAACTATTACACATGGACTTATTTGGCCCTTCTAGAATTGCTAGCTATGGAGGAAATTATTATGCTTTTGTGATAGTTGATGATTTTTCTAGATTTACTTGGGTTTTGATGATAAAACATAAGGATGATGCTTTGAAAAGTTTTATTAGTTTTGCAAAAAGAGTACAAAATGAAAAAGGATTTTTTATTTCCAAAATTAGGAGTGATCACGGAGGAGAATTTGATAATGATGCTTTTAAAGCTTTTTGTGAAGAAAATGGTTTTTCCCATAATTTTTCCTCTCCAAGAACTCCTCAACAAAATGGTGTAGTTGAAAGGAAAAATCGTACTTTGCAAGAATTTGCTAGATCAATGTTGAATGAGTATGGTTTACCTAAATATTTTTGGGCGGAAGCCGTTAACACCGCTTGCTATGTTTCAAATAGAGTTTTAGTTAGACCATCTTTAGATAAAACTCCTTATGAACTTTGGCATGGAAAAATTCCAAATATTGGGTATTTCAAAGTTTTCGGTTGTAAATGTTTTATTTTGAATAACAAAGAAAAACTTGGAAAATTTGATTCTAAGACGGATGTTGGTATTTTTCTAGGATATTCCTCTACTAGTAAAGCTTATAGAGTTTTCAATAAGAAAACTTTAGTTATTGAGGAATCTATTCATGTTGTATTTGATGAATCTTGGAATAATGTTTCTAATGAGTCTATTTGTAGTGATGATTTAGAAAAAGATTTTGGAGATTTACTTGTTAATGACAAAGGCAAAGAAATTGTTCCAAGTATGCAAGATGTGAACATCATAGAGAAGAAAGAAGAGGGTTCTTCATCCTTGCCTAAAGAGTGGAGATATGCTCTATCCCATCCCAAGGATCTAATTCTTGGCAATCCCGAACAAGGTGTCAAAACTCGTTCTTCTCTTAATTTATTTAGTAATCTTGCTTTTGTGTCTCAAATTGAACCTAGAAGTTTTAAAGATGCCGAATGTGATGAGTTTTGGATTTTAGCTATGCAAGAAGAATTAAATCAATTTGAAAGAAACAAAGTTTGGAAATTAGTCCCTAGGCCTTCTAATGCATCTATAATCGGAACTAAATGGGTTTTTAGAAATAAGATGGATGAAAATGGAAATATCATTAGAAATAAAGCTAGACTTGTAGCTCAAGGTTATTGTCAAGAAGAAGGTATAGATTATGAAGAAACTTTTGCACCGGTTGCTAGATTAGAAGCTATTAGAATGTTGCTTGCTTTTGCTTCTTATAAAAATTTCATTTTGTATCAAATGGATGTAAAAAGTGCTTTTTTAAACGGTTATATTGTGGAGGAAGTTTACGTAGAACAACCTCCGGGCTTTGAAAGTTTTGATTTACCTAATCATGTTTATAAGTTGAAAAAGGCTCTTTATGGCTTAAAACAAGCTCCAAGAGCTTGGTATGATAGACTTAGCAAGTTTTTACTTGAGAATGACTTTAAGATGGGAAAAATTGATAATACTCTATTTATTAAAGTTAAAAATAATGACATGCTTATAGTACAAATTTATGTGGATGATATTATATTTGGTTCTACTAATTCATCTTTGTGTGAAGAATTTTCCAAGTGTATGCATAATGAGTTTGAGATGAGTATGATGGGAGAACTTAGTTTCTTCCTTGGTCTTCAAATCAAACAACTCAAGGATGGCATCTTCATAAGTCAAGAAAAATACACAAGGGATTTGCTCAAGAAATTCAAATTAAATGAAGGTAAAGTTGCAAAAACTCCTATGAGCACTACCACTAAGCTTGACAAAGATGAAAAAGGTAAGTGTGTGGATATAAAGACTTATCGAGGTATGATTGGATCTTTACTTTATTTGACCGCTAGTAGACCCGATATCATGTTTAGTGTATGTCTTTGTGCTAGATTTCAATCTTGTCCTAAAGAATCACATTTCCATGCTGTTAAAAGGATACTTAAATATTTGCTTGGAACTATTGATGTTGGATTATGGTATCCTAGAAATGTTGAGTTTAATTTGGTAGGATATTCCGATGCGGACTTTGCCGGTAGTTTACTTGACCGTAAAAGTACTAGTGGGACTTGTCAATTTCTTGGTAGTTCCTTAGTATCTTGGTTTAGTAAAAAGCAAAATTCGGTTGCCTTATCCACTACCGAAGCGGAATATATTGCGGTTGCTAGTTGTTGTGCACAAATTCTTTGGATGAAACAAACTCTTTGTGATTTTGGATTAAAATTTGATAATGTGCCTATATTTTGTGATAATACTAGTGCCATAAATTTGACTAAGAATCCTATTCATCATTCTAGAACTAAGCATATAGATATTAGGCATCACTTTATTAGAGAGCATGTACAAAATGGTCATATTACTCTTGAGTTTGTAAGTTCCAATAATCAATTAGCGGATATATTTACCAAACCTTTGAGTGAAGAAAGCTTTTGTAAAAATAGGCTTGAGCTTGGAATTATTCGTTGGGATGCATCTTGATTTTATATCTTACTTGATATTGTTACCGTAATGCATATTGATAGGGGGAGAATTAGACATTTTGTATGTGTTCATGTTTTTTTTGGGGAGCTAACTTCATTGGTATTGTTTTTGATGATTCCAAAGGGGGAGAAGTATAAGAAAAATATGTTTTTATCAATTTGTTGCATAATTGTTTCTATTGAATAATGCATATTTTTTTAGAGAAAAAAAAATTAATTAAGGACAAAAAAGGTTCTCTTATCAATTGTTTTCAAGTATGTTCTTTGTGGTGAAATATATACATGAGCTTTATGGTTATACATCTTGATAATAGAATTACTTGTTGATCATGTGTGTTTCAAGTTATTTTTCTTCAAATGATTTGTCATCATCAAAAAGGGGGAGATTGTTGGCTTTTTGGCCCTTAATCTCAAATTAATTTATTTTTAATTATTCAATTAATTTATGTTTTGATGATAACAAATCTGACTTTTTTTATTGACAATTTTATTAATTTGAATAGACCATATCGTAGAGCTTGGAAAAATGATTCTAACGCCTCTTCAATCACCCAAATCGAAGTTCAAATGAAGAAAATATTGCTAAAAGAAGGTTAACGGAAAAATACCCGAGATGGTGACGTGGCGACCAAGCATTCAATTTGAACCAATTAGAGAAAGTCACTTGGAGCAATGAAGGAGTAACAAATGTGGCTTTTTGTTATGTTTTATTGGCTTTTATAAAGAAAATGAATTTAAAAGAAAAATGATTTTAATATTATTATTTTTTCTTGTGTCTAACGGCTAGTTTTTTTAAAAGAGGGTGAAGTTGCTTAATTGATTTCATTTTAAACAAAATATTTTGAAAAGACATATTATTATATTATTATTTGTATTGTGTCTAACGGCTAATTAAGTTTAAATCTCAACCATTCATTTTTCTTTTACTTATATCTAATGACCCAAATGATTTTGAATTTATCTTTCCTCTCTTTTTAAATACTTCACATTTACACAAGATCACAACATCTTTACAATCCTCAAGCAAAAAGCCAACATTGTTATTCTCTCTAAAGCTTCCAATTTTTATTCTTTTCATCTTATTCTTGAGAGCTTCTTATTGTATTGTGAGGATTAAATTTGTGAGCTTCAAATTGTATACTCACTCTTTTATAGAGTTTTCTTTTGTGTGATTTAAAAATTTCATCATATTGTAACGGTTGGATCCTAACCCGTGGAAAGGATCGGGTTTGCTCTTGAACCCGAAAAAGGAGCAAGAATCGGTTCGGCTCAAATCCGTGGAAAGAGTCCAAAGAAGATTTTTAATCAAAATCCCAAGGGGTGCTTGGGAAAGTGGATGTAGGTTGAGTTTAACCGAACCACTATAAAATTACGGTGTCTTCTTCTCTAACTCTTTTCTAATTATTTTTTAATTTAATTTTAGTTACATATTATTATTGGTTGAGTTTGATTGCATACTTCCATTCATATCTTTTTATCAATCTTGTTATTTAACAAAGTTTACAAAGTTCTTTATTTAAATTTTAGAAAATATCTAATTAGTTGATTTTACTTTTTATTTGTCAAAAAGTTTATTTAAACCCTATTCACCCCCCTCTAGGGTTGCCATACCGATCCAACATTCTCTTACCACAGGTTCTGAAGTTAAAGAAGTCTCACCTTCCCTAGTATCCACCACACTTGCCAAAATACTCCAAGTACCTTGGTTGAGTAGTTTACTAGCTTTCATAGCTGAGATTACTTTAGGCAGTACTACTGTTCCTACCCCCTTGAATTTAAAGCTAGATGCAGTAGGGGGACTGAACACAACTTCCTTACGAGAACAATCAATACTAGCATGATTAGTAGCTAGCCAATCCATACCTAAAATTACATCAAAGTCACGCATATCTAATACCAACAAGGTTACGTCCAGCACACGACCAGCTATCTCAATTTCACATGCTTTAATCTTTTCCTTAGACAACATAATTTCTCCAGACGGTGTAGACACTGACAAAACATAGTCTAAGGGTTCCACCTCTAAGCATGCATGCGTCACAAAAAGCGATGAAATAAATGAATGAGAAGATCCCGAGTCAAACAAGGTCAAGGCAAAATGCCCTAACACTGGTAATGTACCTGTCACTACTGTGCCGGCCTTCTCTGCCTCTGATCTATTAGTGGCAAAGATTGTACCCCGCTGTGGAGGTCTCTCTCCCTGACTGCTCGATCCAGCCCTAGTAGATCTCAAGGGACACCTATCAGCCATGTGTCCCTCTTGCTTGAACTTATAACAGACTCGCGTTCCCATCAAACAACGACCCAGGTGGCGTTTCCCACACGTATTACATACTGGCCTCTCTCGAGTAGTGTCTCCTGCACCGCCAGAACTCTGCTGGAAACTGCGAAAAGGATCGCCTGGTCTCAAGTTCCTCTGAGGAACTCCTACAGTTCTCTACTCTACTTTTCTCTTTTGACCCGACGACGATCCCTTATCAACGCTCCTTGGCTGTACTTCATCCTTCCCAATGCTCATATCCAATGCCAGACGCAGTGCTTCAGCTTGGGTAGTGGGCTTTAGTGCTCGCACAAAGCCCCTAATTTCATCTCTCAATCCCTTGACGAACCTATCAGCTCTAGCCTGCTCATTACTAACAAGCTCAGGGGCAAAACGTGACAGCATATCAAACTCCTGGTCGTACTCCTCGACTGTCATATATCCTTGCTTCCACTCCAAGAATTCCTGGCTTTTGGCGTCTCTAAGGTTAGCCGAGAAAAACTTGGTATAGAAGCAGTTCTTAAACTGATCCTAGGTAATCTGCCTCACATCTCCACCTAGCATGCGCATTGTAGTCCTCCACCAGATAATGCCTCTGTCCCTCAGTAGAAAAGCAGCACACTGAACTCTGTGCTCCTCGGGACATCTCATGTAATTAAATATGGTTTCCACATAGGACAACCACATTTCAGCTTTAGTAGGATCCTCCAGTGACCCATCAAACGTCTGAGGGTCATACTTCCGAAAGTCCCTCAAATGTTTCGCCTCAGCAGAAAGTTGGTTAGGTAATTCTTGTGCAGGAGGGGCTGCTGGTGCAGGGGGAACTACAGGTGCAGGTGGAACCGCAGGTGCCTGCTGGTTTTGAGCTATAACTGTCATAAGTTCTGTAAACCTCTGCTCCATGTGAGCAGACAGTGCATCAAACTCAACGTGAGTCACGGGTGCAGCAGGAATTTGCTGTTCAGCTTGACCCTCAGTAGGCTGATTACGACCTGCTCCTCTACCTCGGCCTCCTGCTCTTCTACCTCGGCCTCCTGCTCCTCTACCTCGGCCTCTACGACCTCCTCTACGTACTTCTTCCCTTGGCGGCATAATTCCTATTATCCAACAACAACACTCTTTAACAAAATCTTAATCATAAACATAAGCAAGTCTTTATCGTCATGCAATCTAGTTTAATTTAGGCAAGGTCATGCAAATAAACCATACATATAAGCATCAAGCATACCTGACGAGAGACGAAGGGTCGCGTTAGCCATAGGAACACAAAAACATAGACTTACATCGTAAGTCAGTCTACAGAACCTAAAACCTGGCTCTGATACCAACTGTAACGATCCAACTTTTATAAGTAAGTCGAGGTCATTAATTTTTAACAAAAGACTTTGGTTGATACAAAATGAAACGTAAGTCAATTTAAAAACAATTTATGTCAGGCCTGATTTTCAAATATTCAAGAAAACTTAAAAATAACACTATTTAGAAATAAAAGTTTGTAAACTAAGTTTTAGTACATCTTAAACCTCAAAAGAAACCATAAGCGGAAGCAAAATGACACATTTCCTATGACAATCACGCTTCCTTCCTGCCCCTCGCCGGTTTGCCACCTTTATTTCCTTTGCCTGAAAATTAAACATAAGAAGGGTGAGTATAACAATACTCAGTAAGAGACCCTCTACTGGTCTCGTCAGGGGAAAATAAATTGTTAAAGTTCTATTGGGACACCCTGTACAGTCGCAGTCTTGTGATCCCGTAGGATACACATCTCAGTCTAACGCCCCGAGGAACGTACATATCAGTCTAACGCCCCGAGGGACGTACATATCAGTCTAACGCCCCGAGGGACGTACATATCAGTCTAGTGTTCTGCAGAAACACATATCAGTCAAATGCTCCCGAAGGTGCAAAATAAATTGGTGATCCCGTGGGACACCTACAAGGTAAACATCCCAATACAATCTAACAATTTATCCCCTCATTCCATTCAATCCATCTTTCAGTTACTTCAAAACATAAAGTTCTTTCTCTCAACGTCCTAACAGTCAACTTATCTCACTTTAGTCATATGTCTGTCAATAATATACTAATACGTCAGTCAATCAAACTATACAGTCAATACACCCCTCAGTTCACCAGCACAAACCACAGTTCAGTATAATCCACATCCAACCGAAACAAATTCACTAGTTCACATCCAAATCTTTATACAGCACAATCTATTAATATCATCATGTACACATAAGCATAATTTCAGTCATTCACATGTATACTTTCGGCAATCCACATCAATTCACACATCAATGTATATATATATATGTTTCCAGTCAAATACAACATACACTAAACATTTAGTCTGCAACCAAACATGTACATCTTAATCATCATCCATACAGTCCAACACAACTCAAAAAACTTTAGGTGAGTCCAGTAGAAAGTCCCTTACCTCAAAGTTGGGGAAGCTCCTTAATCAACTAACGTCCTCGAAACAATCCTAAGCACAACAACACAAAATTCAATTACTTTCACGATACATATCTCACTTACTTTCCTCAACGTAAGTTCCAACTCACCGATATATTGGCGAACTGAACCCTCAACAATTCACAAATTGGTTGTGAATTTAAGTGATCCAAAGTTACCTTTCACACCTTCAAGAATAATTTATCAAATTAGTCAATTAACCCATCCGTAACGTTTGAACACCTTGAAAACATAACAACCCATACTTAAATTGTTTTGGAAACGACTACAATTTCATGACTTCAATCTTACCAACAAAACTTCGACAGAGACAGAGACGATTAGGACGGGGCACGGCGACGCAGATCTGGGTAACGGCGCAGAGACAGAGGCTGCGCGGCGGTGCTGGGCAGAGGTCACGCAGCGGCTGACGCGTTGCAGCGGCAGTTTTTGGATCGAAGAAGAAAAGAAAGGGTGGCGGTTGGGTTCGGCTTCGGTGAACGGAGACAGAAATAGACGAAACCGGTGGACGGCTCGATCTAGCGGTGCAGAACTGGACAGAGGGTCACACGGCGGTGGGCGGAAGGTCACGCAGCGGCCTTGCTTCGCAACAAAGACGGCGGCCGACGGTTGCAGCTGCGGTTTGGCTTGGCCTGACCGTCGACGTCGAACGAAAGAGGAAGAAAAGAAAAGAAGGGGCGGCGGTTGGACTGCGGCTGCGCACGAACGAAAAGAGAATAGATGGGGCGGCGGTTGCTGCGAACGGGAAGGAGAACGCACGGGGAGGAAGGAGAAGAGAGAAAAGAAAAGAAAAAGAAAATAAAAGAAAAAATATATATATATATATAAAAATTAAAAAAAATGTATATATATATATTTTTACCTTTGGGACTTTACAATATCACTACATAGACAGGTGATGTTATCAATATATACATTTATATAAATATAATAACACGTATTTTGTGACACATATATAGTTCAGTTTTTTTCCTTCACGTTTTGTATCATTTTCTTTATATTTTTCTATATTCGATTAGTATTTTATTTGATTTGTTACATACATACTAATGCATATATTCAATGATACAGTAATTGAAGTTGACATCATCCCATTGAATGTAAAACGTTCAGTTGGTCAACAAAAAAATATTAGAATTCATTCTAAAATGAAGTTTTAAATGTGGTTGTCATAAACGAAAGAGATGCAAGCTTTCCTTATTGAACTAATTTTTCTTTCTTATTATTAAACTTTTAGTATGTTGATTTATACTTTTATTTGAAATATTCATATTTCAGTTTTTAATTTAGTTATTTTATTTCTATATTTTTTCATAAATTTTCATCTACGGTACCAATCAAAGTTTTTCAATTTATTATATTTAATATACTATCCTTCATACATAACCACTCTTGTTTCAATCACGAGTTATTATTTATTATGTATAGAACTTTTTTTAAAAAATAATGTAAATTTTGAAACATATGTCAAAAGTAGGTGAATGCAAAACTATTGACAAAAATAGGTGAGTTGAGGTGAAGTTTTGTACCCCTACACAATTTTCATGCAGTGGACCCTACATAGTTTATTTTTTACTTTATATATATATTACATTGGGCCAACATTTTTTATTTTCTCATTATTTATATACGTGGGTCCCACACACTCTTCTTTTTTTCATTAGGTGTGTATATATAAATAATGACGTATATACTAGTACATGATACATATATCTTATGTGATTTGTTACATATATATACTACTTCATATTTTCAATAGTACATAAATGATGTCATCTTTGATGTACTCAATATATCATAGTATATTTCAAATACAAAATATAAAATTCTTACTAACCTTAAATGAACAATATATATTATGATATATCCTTATACTGCTGTTTCAAACATAACTTATTATTTATTACATATAAAATAAATATTTGAAATAAAATAAATAAACCAGTTTAACAAATTGATTGCATAACACTTCATTCATAAAATATATAATGTATTGTTTCATATACACTATTCATAAGTCAATTTAACATTCAACCATTTTTTTCGTAAAATTTTCTGAATCTTCAATTCTTTCATCAAAGTCCCTACATTACAAACATATTCAGTTGATCTCAACATTACATATTAGTGGTGTTCGCGATTCGGTTTAAAGCTAAAACCGCATCGAACCGCAAAATGATAAAAAAAATCTTCATTGAAACCGAACCGAACCGCTCATCTATGCCAAACCGAATGAAAACCGAACCACATATACATAAATAAAATCAAATCAAAAAACCGAACGGCTTATACAAAGTTATAAACATAGAAATTTCAAAATTACAGACATAGATGTTTCAAACATTGAAATTTGAAAGTCCAACAACACATAGAATTTTTAAAATCCACCTAAGATGAATAAAAGTCCTACAGTCATACAAACTTCGTCAAGACAACTTGTCATTTACGTTTTGATTATGTCATTCTTCTCCTTTTTGTTCCTCTCATTGATTTTTGCCTCTATACCCGTTTTGAAGTCTAAAAAAGTCTTATTATTAACATATATATATTTAGTTTTTAAAATAAAGCAATTCAGTTCGGTTTTTTTTTAGAATCGGTTCTTAACATCTTAAACTGAACCGAACCAAATTTTATGTGGTTTTTTTGAAATAGAAATCGAATCGAAGCGAACCATATGCATTCGATTTCGGTTCGATTAGTGATTCGATTCAGTTTTCAACTTCATTTTGAACACCCCTATTACATATACTAGAGAATAACAAATATTTTAATGACGTATATTACATATACTCATCATAATTATTTCTCATTCATGTTCTTGTAAACATAAACAACTTTCATATATAATTAATATTATTTCAAACATAATGTATTATTTACTACGTAAGATATGAATATTTAAATAAAATAAATAAATAAATTGATATAAGAACATTTCACTAATAAAATATACATTATATTATTCAATATATACTATAATTATATAAAATATATGAAAAGTTATGCAAAATAAAAAAGGACAATTTTTTAATAAAATCATAAAAAGCAAACTAAGGACAATTTTTATTATTAATATTACTTTAATAGAATTTAATCCATATTTTCATAGAATATTTAATAAATGAAAATCTTAAACGTGGTTCACTTTTCTTTTTATTTTTAATATATTATTAATAATAAAAAGAGTAAATTGGTCATTTTTACTCTATATTTGTATAAAATATTAGTCAATTTATGATATTTTTGAAAATTTTAAAAAATTTATTGCAATTTTGTAACATGGTATACAATTTGAGTACACTTAGATAAAGATTCAAAGAAAAAAAATAATTTCACATTATATAAGATCAAGTCTAAACGGTATAAATTGAACCGCTTGTTAAAACCGAATCAAACCACACCATTTATGTACAAAACAAAAAACACAGTTTGTTGCTGTCTCAAATAGTCCAAACCGAATTTAAATGGTTCGGTCTATTTCAGCTTCAGTCTTCTGGAATTCAAGGAAATTTTGATCTTCCAAGTCTTCAATATTTCAGAAGACGATGATCTCGAAGTTGATAAGAACTTGCACGTCTTGAGAGCTCTATAGAAGTTTGAATCTTCAATTCTTCAAAGCTTCAGTACTTCAGAGCTTCATTTCTTCCTTCAACAAAAGATCTCTCGAATGAATGACAAAGGTCTCTACTTATAGAGAAAATTTGTGGACTTTATGTGGGCTTGGACCCATTTGCTTGTTGAGTTGTTGAGCTTGGACTTGGGCTTGGGCCCATTTTTTTAGTGGGCTTAGGCCCCTTTGTTTGGCCTGATTTTTTATCAGGGGCTTGAATTGGGTTGGAAAACTTGACTACCCAAATCCAATCAAATTATAATCATCACAACTTGGGTGCGACGACGTGGTGTAATTTCATTGGTTGAAATTTCTTGCTCAATAATTACATTTATACTACTCCATAATACATATATATTATGTGATTTGTTACATATATACTACGTGTAATGCCCCAAAGGTATATATATTATATATATATATATATATATATATATATATATATATATATATATATATTTTGTAATTAATTTAAATAAAAAGAAAAGAAAAAGAAATATATATATTTTGTTTTTCTTTTCCTTTTTCTTTTCTTTTCCCTATTTCTCTTCTCCTCCCGTGCGTCGTGCGACCCACCTTCCCCTTCTCTCCGTTCGCGCAGCAACCGCCGCCGGCCATCTCCGTTCCTCTTCTCCTTCCGTTCGTGCCCAGTCCAGATCTGCGTCGCAGCCCAGCAACCGCCGCCCCTATTTCCTTCTTCCGCCGTGCGCCGCGACTCCCACCGATCCTTTCCCTTTCGTTTTCTTCCCGCCGCAGCCCAGCTGCAGCCCGCGCGCCGATCTGCCGTCTCCATCGTCGATTCTGTCTCCGTGGAAGCCGAACCCAACCGCCGTCTCTATCTCCGTCCGCGAGGCAAGTCGCACGCGCTCACGCCTCAGACGAACAGCCTCGCCGACGCAGGTCACGCCGCATCGCACGAGTTCGGCTACGTTGTCGGGCTACTCTCGTCCGCGCGTAACTGATGTTGAACGTCCGAACCGTTCTGCCTTCGTCGATACCCGCTGTCCCATTTACGAATCGCGGACCTGTTCACGTGCAGAAGTGTTTTGCACGATGTCTTTTGTGTAGATCCTGCGGCAACTTCTATTTAACGTCGATGGTCAAAGTCTTGTTACAAGATATTGGTAAGGATGAGATTGTTCGGTAAAAAGGTCTTACATTTGTAAATACATTAAGATGTGATGTTGTTTAATTGGTTGAATTGATCTTTGTTCTTGAAGGCGACATCGGTGATTTGGAGTTAGTGTCCTTGAGTTACGCCTTAAGCTTTGTTGGAGTTCGATTCTTTACTCTTGGGGTTTGTTTGTTGAAGTTAGTTCGACTAAGGAATTTTACATAAAGATCCAGGTAAGGGATTTTCTACTGGACTCAATTGTGATTGTGAACTGTGATTGTGAGCTGTATGTGTGTTGAATGTATACTGTGGGTTGACTGAAAATATATATGAATGTATATGAATTGAAGTAGACTTGACGTCGAATGTATGTCGTGATTGTCATGGAATCTATATATAAATGTGTGTATGTGGACAGGACGGAGATTGTAGATTGTGTTTGTATGAGATTCTCGTTTAGATTGGGTGTATGATTACGCTAAAGTATGACTGTGTGCTGGTGAACTGAGGGGTGCATTGACTGTATAGTGGATTGACTGATGTATTAGCATATTATTGACAGACATATGACTGTAGTAAAATAAGTTGACTGTTAGGATGTTGAAAGAAAGAACTTTGTGACTTGAAGTAACTGAAAGATGGGTTGAATGGAATGAGGGGAAAATTGTTAGATTGTATTGAGATGTTTACCTTGTAGGTGTCCCACGGGATCACCAATTTATTGTGCACCTTCGGGAGCATTAGACTGATATGTGTTTCTGCAGAACACTAGACTGTATGTACGTCCCTCGGGGTGTTAGACTGATATGTACGTCCCTCGGGGCGTTAGACTGAGATGTGTATCCTACGGGATCACAAGACTGCGACTGTACAAGGTGTCCCAATAGAACTTTAACAATTTATTTTCCCCTGACGAGACCAGTAGAGGGTCTCTTACTGAGTATTTAAATACTCACCCCTCTTATGTTTAATTTTCAGGCAAAGGTAATAAAGGCGGCAAACAGGCGAGGGGCAGGAAGGAAACGTGATGCCATAGGAAACGTGTTTTTGCTTCCGCTTATGGGTTCTTGTGAGGTTTAAAATGAATTGAAATTTAGTTTACAAACGTTTGTTGTAAATAGTATTATTTTATGTTTTCTTGAATGTTTAAAAATCAGGCCTGACTTGAAAATGTTTTTTTTTAATTGTTTACGTTTTGTTTTATATTAATCAAAGTCTTTATTTGTTAAAAATTTACGATCTCGACTTACTTAGAAAAGTTGGGTCGTTACACTACCTCATTATCTAATATTGCTTAGAGATATATACAATCAGACATATATAGTGACATACAATAATCGAAAATATTTTTCAATTCAATCTGTTCTTTATTTTTTTGTTTATCTTATAGTAATATTATGTTGTTAGTCATATAAACATTTATATCTTAAGTATGTTGTAACAACATGTAGTAAACTATATATTCATTAATAATTAATATTTAAAATATATATTTATATAGTAAATACTACTAAAACAGTAAAATACACATTCTTAGTGTATATATAATATGCAGTGAGAATATCATACATACATATTCTCACTTCGTATAATTATATACCTTCTATTTGTCATATATTTTTTAAATGAACAATATATACTATAATATACTCGTAAATTATAATATGTTTATGATGTGATTTAATATATAGATACACCTTATTTACAACATAAATATTTAGTGACATATAGTTCTACATAATTTATAGTTGAATTTCAATATATATCACTACATAGACAGGTGATGTTATCAATATATACATTTATATAAATATAATAACACGTATTTTGTGACACATATATAGTTCAGTTTTTTTTCTTCACGTTTTGTATCATTTTCTTTATATTTTTCTATATTCGATTAGTATTTTATTTGATTTGTTACATACATACTAATGCATATATTCAATAATACAGTAGTTGAAGTTGACATCATCCCATTGAATGTCAAACGTTCAGTTGGTCAACAAAAAAATATTAGAATTCATTCTAAAATGAAGTTTTAAATGTGGTTGTCATAAACGAAAGAGATGCAAGCTTTCCTTATTGAACTAATTTTTCTTTCTTATTATTAAACTTTTAGTATGTTGATTTATACTTTTATTTGAAATATTCATATTTCAGTTTTTAATTTAGTTATTTTATTTCTATATTTTTTCATAAATTTTCATCTACGGTACCAATCAAAGTTTTTCAATTTATTATATTTAATATACTATCCTTCATACATAACCACTCTTGTTTCAATCACGAGTTATTATTTATTATGTATAGAACTTTTTTTAAAAAATAATGTAAAGTTTGAAACATATGTCAAAAGTAGGTGAATGCAAAACTATTGACAAAAATAGATGAGTTGAGGTGCAGTTTTGTACCCCTACACAATTTTCATGCAGTGGACCCTACATAGTTTATTTTTTACTTTATATATATATTACATTGGGCCAACATTTTTTATTTTCTCATTATTTATATACGTGGGTCCCACACACTCTACTTTTTTTCATTAGGTGTGTATATATAAATAATGACGTATATACTAGTACATGATACATATATCTTATGTGATTTGTTACATATATATACTACTTCATATTTTCAATAGTACATAAATGATGTCATCTTTGATGTACTCAATATATCATATTATATTTCAAATACAAAATATAAAATTCTTACTAACCTTAAATGAACAATATGTATTATGATATATCCTTATACTGCAGTTTCAAACATAACTTATTATTTATTACATATAAAATAAATATTTCAAATAAAATAAATAAACCAGTTTAACAAATTGATTGCATAACATTTCATTCATAAAATATATAATGTATTGTTTCATATACACTATTCATAAGTCAATTTAACATTCAACCATTTTTTTTCATACAATTTCCTGAATCTTCAATTCTTTCATCAAAGTCCCTACATTACAAACATATTCAGTTGGTCTCAACATTACATATTAGTGGTGTTCGCGGTTCGGTTTGAAGCTAAAACCGCATCGAACCGCAAAATGATAAAAAAAATCTTCATTGAAACCGAACCGAACCGCTCATCTATGCCAAAGAAAATCGAACCACATATACATAAATAAAATAAAATCAAAACCGAACGGCTTATACAAAGTTACAGACATAGATGTTTCAAACATTGAAATTTGAAAGTCCAACAACACATAGAAGTTTTAAAATCCACCTAAGATGAATAAAAGTCCTACAGTCATGCAAACTTCGTCAAGACAACTTGTCATTTACGTTTTGATTATGTCATTCTTCTCCTTTTCGTTCCTCTCATTGATTTTTGCCTCTATACCCGCTTTGAAGTCTAAAAAAGTCTTATTATTAACACACACACACATATATATATATATATATATATATATATATATATATTTAGTTTTTAAAATAAAGCAATTCAGTTCGGTTTGAGAATCGGTTCTTAACATCTTAAACTGAACCGAACCGAATTTTATGTGGTTTTTTTGAAATAGAAATCGAATCGAACCGAACCATATGCATTCGATTTCGGTTCGATTAGTGATTCGATTCAGTTTTCAACTTCATTTTGAACACCCCTATTACATATACTAGAGAATAACAAATATTTTAATGACATATATTACATATACTCATCATAATTATTTCTCATTCATGTTCTTGTAAACATAAACAACTTTCATATATAATTAATATTATTTCAAACATAATGTATTATTTACTACGTAAGATATGAATATTTAAATAAAATAAATAAATAAATTGATATAAGAACATTTCACTAATAAAATATACATTATATTATTCAATATATACTATAATTATATAAAATATATGAAAAAGAATGCAAAATAAAAAAAGGACAATTTTTTAATAAAATCATAAAAAGCAAACTAAGGACAATTTTTATTATTAATATTACTTTAATAAAATTTAATCCATATTTTCATAGAATATTTAATAAATGAAAATCTTAAACGTGGTTCACTTTTCTTTTTATTTTTAATATATTATTAATAATAAAAAGAGTAAATTGGTCATTTTTACTCTATATTTGTATAAAATATTAGTCAATTTATGATATTTTTGAAAATTTTAAAAAATTTATTGCAATTTTGTAACATGGTATACAATTTGAGTACACTTAGATAAAAATTCAAAGAAAAAAAAATAATTTCACATTATATAAGATCATGTCTAAACGGTATAAATTGAACCGCTTGTTAAAACCGAATCAAACCACACCATTTATGTACAAAACAAAAAACACAGTTTGTTGCTGTCTCAAATAGTCCAAACCGAATTTAAATGGTTCGGTCTATTTCAGCTTCAGTCTTCTGGAATTCAAGGAAATTTTGATCTTCCAAGTCTTCAATATTTCAGAAGACGATGATCTCAAAGTTGATAATAACTTGCACGTCTTGAGAGCTCTATAGAAGTTTGAATCTTCAATTCTTCAAAGCTTCAGTACTTCAGAGCTTCATTTCTTCCTTAAACAAAAGATCTCTCGAATGAATGACAAAGGTCTCTACTTATAGAGAAAATTTGTTGACTTTATGTGGGCTTGGACCCATTTGCTTGTTGAGTTGTTGAGCTTGGACTTGGGCTTGGGCCCATTTTCTTAGTGGGCTTAGGCCCCTATGTTTGGCCTGATTTTTTATCAGGGGCTTGAATTGGGTTGGAAAACTTGACTACCCAAATCCAATCAAATTATAATCATCACAACTTGGGTGCGACGACGTGGTGTAATTTCATTGGTTGAAGTTTCTTGCTCAACAATTACATTTATACTTCTCCATAATACATATATATTATGTGATTTGTTACATATATACTACCTCATTATGTAATATTTGTAACGACCCAACTTTTCTGGGTAAGTCGAGGTCGTTAATTTTTAACAAAAGACTTTGGTTGATACAAAATGAAACGTAAGTCAATTTAAAAACAATTTATGTCAGGCCTGATTTTCAAATATTCAAGAAAACTTAAAAATAACACTATTTACAAATAAAAGTTTGTAAAACTAAGTTTTAGTACATCTTAAACCTCAAAAGAAACCATAAGCGGAAGCAAAATGACACATTTCCTATGGCAATCACGCTTCCTTCCTGCCCCTCGCCGGTTTGCCACCTTTATTTCCTTTGCCTGAAAATTAAACATAAGAAGGGTGAGTATAACAATACTCAGTAAGAGACCCTCTACTGGTCTCGTCAGGGGAAAATAAATTGTTAAAGTTCTATTGGGACACCCTGTACAGTCGCAGTCTTGTGATCCCGTAGGATACACATTTCAGTCTAACGCCCCGAAGGACGTACATATCAGTCTAACGCCCCGAGGGACGTGCATATCAGTCTAACGCCCCGAGGGACGTACATATCAGTCTAGTGTTCTGCAGAAACACATATCAGTCAAATGCTCCTGAAGGTGCAAAATAAATTGGTGATCCCGTGGGACACCTACAAGGTAAACATCCCAATACAATCTAACAATTTATCCCCTCATTCCATTCAATCCATCTTTCAGTTACTTCAAAACATAAAGTTCTTTCTCTCAACGTCCTAACAGTCAACTTATCTCACTTTAGTCATATGTCTGTCAATAATATACTAATATGTCAGTCAATCAAACTATACAGTCAATACACCCCTCAGTTCACCAGCACAAACCACAGTTCAGTATAATCCACATCCAACCGAAATAAATTCACTAGTTTACATCCAAATCTTTATACAACACAATCTATTAATATCATCATGTACACATAAGCATAATTTCAGTCATTCACATGTATACTTTCGGCAATCCACATCAATTCACACATCAATGTATATATATATGTTTCCAGTCAAATACAACATACACTAAACATTTAGTCTGCAACCAAACATGTACATCTTAATCATCATCCATACAGTCCAACACAACTCAAAAACTTTAGGTGAGTCCAGTAGAAAGTCCCTTACCTCAAAGTTGGGGAAGCTTCTTAATCAACTAACGTCCTCGAAACAATCCTAAGCACAACAACACAAAACTTCAATTACTTTCACGATACATATCTCACTTACTTTCCTCAACGTAAGTTCCAACTCACCGAAATATTGGCGAACTGAACCCTCAACAATTCACAAACTGATTGTGAATGTAAGGGAGTCTAACGATACTCCCAACACCTCAACGCACGAATGTCGAACTCGCAGCAAAAATCCTAAATGTGGGTCGGTTAGCGGTCGCGCGACAGTGCTGAAAACAGAGGAGAAAGGAAAGGAATGGATGGCGGCTGGCTTGGCTTCGACGGAGACAGGTGTTGCGCGGCGGAACTGGGCAGAGGTCACGCGGCGGCCGACGGTTACAACGGCAGTTGTGGATCCGAAGAAGAGAAGAAAACGACCGGAAAGAAAAATAGGGGCGGCGGCGGCGGTTGCTGGGCTGCGACGCAGATCTGGACCGGGCAGCGGCGGAAGAGCAACGGCGCGGTCCTGCTTTGCGAACGGAAATGGAGACGGCAGATCGGGCGTTCGGCTTCAGTAGGGGAGACGCGACGGTGAGGCTGGGTCTGGAAGGAGCGGAGAGGAGAAGAAAAGATGGAGATGACCGGCGGCGGTTGCTGCGCTGCGAACGGGGAGAAGGGGAAGGGCGCACGGGAGGAGAAGAGAAGAGAAAAGAAAAAAAGAAAAAGAAAAGAAAAAAAAGAAAAAAAATAATATATATACCTTTCCTTCTTTTCCTCTTTTTTCTTCCTCTCTTCTTGGGGCATTACAATATTGCTTAGAGATATATACAATCAGACATATATAGTGACATACAATAATCGAAAATATTTTTCAATTCAATCTGTTCTTTATTTTTTTGTTTATCTTATAGTAATATTATGTTGTTAGTCATATAAACATTTATATCTTAAGTATGTTGTAACAACATGTAGTAAACTATATATTCATTAATAATTAATATTTAAAATATATATTTATATAGTAAATACTACTAAAACAGTAAAATACACATTCTTAGTGTATATATAATATGTAGTGAGAATATCATACATACATATTCTCACTTCGTATAATTATATACCTTCTATTTGTCATATATTTTTTAAATGAACAATATATACTATAATATACTCGTAAATTATAATATGTTTATGATGTGATTTAATATATAAATACACCTTATTTACAACATAAATATTTAGTGACATATAGTTCTACATAATTTTATAGTTGAATTTCAATATATATCACTACATAGACAGGTTGATGTTATCAATATATACATTTATATAAATATAATAACACGTATTTTGTGACACATATATAGTTCAGTTTTTTTCCTTCACGTTTTGTATCATTTTCTTTATATTTTTCTATATTCGATTAGTATTTTATTTGATTTGTTACATACATACTAATGCATATATTCAATAATACAGTAGTTGAAGTTGACATCATCCCATTGAATGTCAAACGTTCAGTTGGTCAACAAAAAAATATTAGAATTCATTCTAAAATGAAGTTTTAAATGTGGTTGTCATAAACGAAAGAGATGCAAGCTTTCCTTATTGAACTAATTTTTCTTTCTTATTATTAAACTTTTAGTATGTTGATTTATACTTTTATTTGAAATATTCATATTTCAGTTTTTAATTTAGTTATTTTATTTCTATATTTTTTCATAAATTTTCATCTACGGTACCAATCAATTTTTTTCAATTTATTATATTTAATATACTATCATTCATACATAACCACTCTTGTTTCAATCACGAGTTATTATTTATTATGTATAGAACTTTTTTAAAAAATAATGTAAATTTTGAAACATATGTCAAAAGTAGGTGAATGCAAAACTATTGACAAAAATAGGTGAGTTGAGGTGAAGTTTTGTACCCCTACACAATTTTCATGCAGTGGACCCTACATAGTTTATTTTTTACTTTATATATATATTACATTGGGCCAACATTTTTTATTTTCTCATTATTTATATACGTGGGTCCCACACACTCTACTTTTTTTCATTAGGTGTGTATATATAAATAATGACGTATATACTAGTACATGATACATATATCTTATGTGATTTGTTACATATATATACTACTTCATATTTTCAATAGTACATAAATGATGTCATCTTTGATGTACTCAATATATCATAGTATATTTCAAATACAAAATATAAAATTCTTACTAACCTTAAATGAACAATATATATTATGATATATCCTTATACTGCTGTTTCAAACATAACTTATTATTATTATTACATATAAAATAAATATTTGAAATAAAATAAATAAACCAGTTTAACAAATTGATTGCATAACATTTCATTCATAAAAATATATAATGTATTGTTTCATATACACTATTCATAAGTCAATTTAACATTCAACCATTTTTTTTCATACAATTTCCTGAATCTTCAATTCTTTCATCAAAGTCCCTACATTACAAACATATTCAGTTGATCTCAACATTACATATTAGTGGTGTTCGCGGTTCGGTTTGAAGCTAAAACCGCATCGAACCGCAAAATGATAAAAAAAATCTTCATTGAAACCGAACCGAACCGCTCATCTATGCCAAACCGAATGAAAACCGAACCACATATACATAAATAAAATCAAATCAAAACCGAACGGCTTATACAAAGTTATAAACATAGAAATTTCAAAATTACAGACATAGATGTTTCAAACATTGAAATTTGAAAGTCCAACAACACATAGAAGTTTTAAAATCCCCCTAAGATGAATAAAAGTCCTACAGTCATGCAAACTTCGTCAAGACAACTTGTCATTTACGTTTTGATTATGTCATTCTTCTCCTTTTCGTTCCTCTCATTGATTTTTGCCTCTATACCCGCTTTGAAGTCTAAAAAAGTCTTATTATTAACACACACATATATATATATATATATATATATATATATTTAGTTTTTAAAATAAAGCAATTCAGTTCGGTTTGAGAATCGGTTCTTAACATCTTAAACTGAACCGAACCGAATTTTATGTGGTTTTTTTGAAATAGAAATCGAATCGAACCGAACCATATGCATTCGATTTCGGTTCGATTAGTGATTCGATTCAGTTTTCAACTTCATTTTGAACACCCCTATTACATATACTAGAGAATAACAAATATTTTAATGACATATATTACATATACTCATCATAATTATTTCTCATTCATGTTCTTGTAAACATAAACAACTTTCATGTATAATTAATATTATTTCAAACATAATGTATTATTTACTATGTAAGATATGAATATTTAAATAAAATAAATAAATAAATTGATATAAGAACATTTCACTAATAAAATATACATTATATTATTCAATATATACTATAATTATATAAAATATATGAAAAAGAATGCAGAATAAAAAAGGACAATTTTTTAATAAAATCATAAAAAGCAAACTAAGGACAATTTTTATTATTAATATGTAACGACCCAACTTTTCTAAGTAAGTCGAGGTCGTTATTATTTTTTTACAAATAAAAGACTTTGATTAATATAAAACAAAACGTAAGCAATTTAAAAAAAAACATCTTCAAGTCAGGCCTGATTTTTAAACATTCAAGAAAACATAAAATAATACTATTTACAACAAACGTTTGTAAACTAAATTTCAATTCATTTTAAACCTCACAAGAACCCATAAGTGGAAGCAAAAACACGTTTCCTATGGCATCACGCTTCCTTCCTGCCCCTCGCCTGTTTGTCGCCTTTATTACCTTTGCCTGAAAATTAAACATATATAAGAAGGGTGGGTATTTAAATACTCAGTAAGAGACCCTCTACTGGTTTCGTCAGGGGAAAATAAATTGTTAAAGTTCTATTGGGACACCCTGTACAGTCGCAGTCTTGTGATCCCGTAGGATACACATCTCAGTCTAATGCCCCGAGGGACGTACATATCAGTCTAACGCCCCAAGGGACGTACATATCAGTCTAGTGTTCTGCAGAAACACATATCAGTCAAATGCTCCCGAAGGTGCACAATAAATTGGTGATCCCGTGGGACACCTACAAGGTAAACATCCCAATACAATCTAACAATTTATCCCCTCATTCCATTCAACCCATCTTTCAGTTACTTCAAGTCACAAAGTTCTTTCTTTCAACATCCTAACAGTCAACTTATTTTACTACAGTCATATGTCTGTCAATAATATGCTAATACCGGCGAGGCTGTTCGTGACTAAGGCGTGCGATTTACCTCGCGAACGGAGATAAAGACGGCGGCTGGGTTGGCTTCGACGGAGACAGGTGTTGCGCGACAAAACTGGGCAGAGGCGGAAGAGCAATGGCAGTTACAGGTGGATGGGCGCGGCGGTTTCGATCCGAAGGAGAAAGAAAACGACCGGAAAGAAAATAAGGGCGGCGGTTTCTGGGCTACGACGCAGATCTGGATCAGACAGTTACGCCGCGGCTGCTGCAAGGCTGCTTCGCGAACGGAGATGGAGAACGGAGTGGAGAAGATGGATGGGGTCGCGGTCGCACGGGGAAGAAGATGGGAGAAAAGAAAAGAAAAAGAAAAAGAAGAAAAGAAGAGAAAAAAAATAAAGAAATTTTTTAATATTAAAATAAAAATAATATATATATATATATATATATATATATATATATATATATATATATATATATATTTACCTTTTCTTTGGGCATTACATTCTTCCCTCCTTAAGAAACTTTCGTCCTCGAAAGTTTTAATCCTGAAATAACTCTGGATAACGAGTCCTCATTTCTTCCTCTCGCTCCCATGTCGCCTCTTCAATTCGATGATTCCGCCACAAAACCTTTACTAATGGAATGCTTCTATTACGAAGCATCTTTACCTCTCTAGCCAGAATCTCCACAGGTTGTTCTACATAGCTCAAATGCTCATCAATCTCCAAGGGTTCATAGTCCACTACATGAGATGTATCGGCCACATACTTCCTCAACATCGGAACATGGAAAACATTATGAACTGCAGAGAGTGATGGTGGTAATGCCAAGCGATACGCCACAACACCAACCCTCTCTAAGATCTCAAATGGTCCAACAAATCGAGGACTTAACTTCCCTTTCTTCTCAAAACGCATAACACCCTTCATTGGTGCTACCTTCAAGAATACCTTTTCTCCCACATCGAACTTAAGGTCTTTTTCGCCGTACATCTGCATAACTCTTTTGTCTACTCTGCGCTGTTTGCATACGCGTTCTAATCGTTTGAATAGCCTCATTAGTAGACCAAACTAATTCAGGTCCCATCAACCTATGTTCACCAACCTCACCCCAACAAATAGGGGTTCTACAACATTTACCATACAAAGCTTCAAATGGCGCCATACCGATGGTAGCCTGGAAACTGTTGTTATAAGCAAACTCCATCAAATGTAGATGAGAGTCCCAACTACCTGGAAACTCTATAACACAAGCTCGTAGCATATCCTCTAAAACTTGGTTCAAACGTTCAGTTTGACCATCAGTCTGTGGATGAAAGGCTGTACTGAAATCCAATCTCGTACCCATAGCAGTCTGAAGTCCCTTCCAAAACTTGGAAGTAAACCGTGCATCCCTATCAGAAACAATCGATACAGGCACTCCATGCAGTCTCACAATCTCAGTTAAATACAACTCTGCCCACTTACTAGCAGTATAAGTGGATTTTCCTGGTACAAAATGTGCCGATTTCGTAAGCCTGTCTATGACAACCAAAATCACTGTGAAACCCTTCAGGGTCTTAGGCAGCCCTGAAATAAAATCCATCGACACATTCTCCCACTTCCACTCTGGCACACTTAAGGGTTGTAACAAACCTGCTGGTTTCTGTCTAGGTGCCTTAACTTGCTGACATACTAGACACTTACTAACAAATTCCGCCACTTCCCTTTTCATATTCCGCCACCAATAAAATCGTTTTAGATCCTGATACATTTTCGTGCTACCATGATGCATGGAAAATGAGGAATTATGGGCTTCATCTAGTAAGTCAATCTTAACTGTACTGTTCGCTGGCACACATAAACGTCTCTCAAACATCAACCCACCATCAGAGGATATGGAGAACTCATCAATCTGCCCTGTTTCAACAAGGCGACGTCTCTCCATCAAATAAGGATCATTACTCTGAGCATCAACAATCTTCTGTCTCAGTGTTGGTTGCACCGTTAATTGAGCTAGCTGTGAGGTGACTCTCCCCACAGACACTGCAATCTCAGCTCTCTCCAAGTCTCGATGCAATGGTACCTGTCTAGTAATGAGTGCTGCCGAATGTGATACTTTTCTACTAAGAGCATCAGCCACCACATTCGCCTTACCAGGATGGTACAATATCTCACAGTCATAATCTTTTACCAACTCGAGCCACCTTCGCTGTCTCATATTCAACTCCTTCTGAGTGAAGAAGTACTTTAGGCTCTTATGGTCAGTAAAGATTTGTATCTTTTCACCGTACAAGTAATGTCTCCATATCTTCAATGCAAAAACCACTGCTGCCAACTCCAAATCATGTGTGGGGTAGTTCTGCTCGTGACTCTTCAACTGACGAGAGGCATAAGCAACCACCTTACCTTTCTGCATCAAAACACAACCCAGTCCTTTCTTGGAAGCATCACTGTAAATCACAAAACTTCCAGATCCATCTGGTACAGTAAGGACCGGTGCAGTAACTAACCTTTGCTTAAGGTTCTGAAAACTATCCTCACAAGCTGGACTCCAAACAAACGGAGTTCCCTTCCTTGTCAACTGAGTCAAGGGAGTAGCCAAACGTGAAAAATCCTCCACAAACCTCCGGTAGTACCCTGCTAAACCCAGAAAACTACGAACCTCACTAACTGTAGAGGGTCGAGACCAACTGGTAACCGCTTCTATCTTTGCAGGGTCTACTGAAACTCCCTCACTGGAAACCACATGACCAAGAAAAGCCACCTGCTTCAACCAAAATTCGCACTTAGAGAACTTAGCATACAGTTTATTGACTCGAAGAGTCTCTAACACCTTATGTAAGTGTTCCTCATGTTCGGCTTCAGTCTTGGAATAAACCAAAATATCATCAATGAAGACTATCACAAAAGTGTCTAAGAAATCCTTAAACACCCTGTTCATCAAATCCATAAATACAGCAGGTGCATTAGTCAAACCAAAAGACATTACTATGAATTCATAATGTCCATACCTCGAACGAAAAGCAGTCTTAGGAATATCACGGTCTCTAATCCTCAACTGGTGATAACCTGACCGTAAGTCAATCTTAGAGAACACCGTGGCTCCCTGTAACTGATCGAACAAATCATCGATTCTGGGTAAAGGATATCTGTTCTTGACTGTTACTTTATTCAACTCTCTATAGTCAATGCAAAGACGCATCGACCCATCCTTCTTCTTCACAAACAATACTGGTGCACCCCAAGGTGACACACTAGGTCGAATAAAGCCTTTGTCAAGCAATTCCTGTAACTGTACCTTCAGTTCTTTCAACTCAGCAGGAGCCATCCTATAAGGGGCTCTAGAAATAGGAGTAGTGTTTGGCTCCAACTCAATGGCAAAATCAACCTCTCTATGTGGCGGTAGTCCTGGAAGATCTTTTGGAAATACATCTGGGTAGTCTCTTACCACAGGTTCTGAAGT
The DNA here is from genome assembly GCF_000004075.3 of Cucumis sativus. NCBI lineage: Eukaryota > Viridiplantae > Streptophyta > Magnoliopsida > Cucurbitales > Cucurbitaceae > Cucumis > Cucumis sativus. The sequence continues at coordinate 15,077,870 of NC_026655.2, read as the reverse complement.
TAAAGAAGTCTCACCTTCCCTAGTATCCACCACACTTGCCAAAATACTCCAAGTACCCTGGTTGAGTAGTTTACTAGCTTTCATAGCTGAGATTACTTTAGGCAGTACTACTGTTCCTACCCCTTGAATTTAAAGCTAGATGCAGTAGGGGGACTGAACACAACTTCCTTACGAGAACAATCAATACTAGCATGATTAGTAGCTAGCCAATCCATACCTAAAATTACATCAAAGTCACGCATATCTAATACCAACAAGGTTACGTCCAGCACACGACCAGCTATCTCAATTTCACATGCTTTAATCTTTTCCTTAGACAACATAATTTCTCCAGACGGTGTAGACACTGACAAAACATAGTCTAAGGGTTCCACCTCTAAGCATGCATGCGTCACAAAAAGCGATGAAATAAATGAATGAGAAGATCCCGAGTCAAACAAGGTCAAGGCAAAATGCCCTAACACTGGTAATGTACCTGTCACTACTGTGCCGGCCTTCTCTGCCTCTGATCTATTAGTGGCAAAGATTGTACCCCGCTGTGGAGGTCTCTCTCCCTGACTGCTCGATCCAGCCCCAGTAGATCTCAAGGGACACCTATCAGCCATGTGTCCCTCTTGCTTGCACTTATAACAGACTCTCGTTCCCATCAAACAACGACCCAGGTGGCGTTTCCCACACGTATTACATACTGGCCTCTCTCGAGTAGTGTCTCCTGCACCGCCAGAACTCTGCTGGAAACTGCGAAAAGGAATCGCCTGGTCTCAAGTTCCTCTGAGGAACTCCTACAGTTCTCTGCTCTACTTTTCTCTTTTGACCCGACGACGATCCCTTATCAAAGCTCCTTGGCTGTATTTCATCCTTCCCAACGCTCATATCCACTGCCCGACGCAGTGCTTCAGCTTGGGTAGTGGGCTTTAGTGCTCGCACAAAGCCCCTAATTTCATATCTCAATCCCTTGACGAACCTATCAGCTCTAGCCTGCTCATTACTAACAAGCTCAGGGGCAAAACGTGACAGCATATCAAACTCCTGGTCGTACTCCTCGACTGTCATATATCCTTGCTTTAACTCCAAGAATTCCTGGCTTTTGGCATCTCTAAGGTTAGCCGAGAAAAACTTGGTATAGAAGCAGTCCTTAAACTGATCCTAGGTAATTTGCCTCACATCTCCACCTAGCATGCGCATTGTAGTCCTCCACCAGATAATGCCTCTGTCCCTTAGTAGAAAAGCAGCACACTGAACTCTGTGCTCCTCGCGACATCTCATGTAATTAAATATGGTTTCCACAGAGGACAACCACATTTCAGCTTTAGTAGGATCCTCCAGTGACCCATCAAACGTCTGAGGGTCATACTTCCGAAAGTCCCTCAAATGTTTCGCCTCAGCAGAAAGTTGGTTCGGTAATTCTTGTGCAGGAGGGGCTGCTGGTGCAGGGGGAACTACAGGTGCAGGTGGAACCGCAGGTGCCTGCTGGTTTTGAGCTATAGCTGTCATAAGTTCTGTAAACCTCTGCTCCATGTGAGCAGACAGTGCATCAAACTCAACGTGAGTCACGGGTGCAGCAGGAATTCGCTGTTCAGCTTGACCCTCAGTAGGCTGATTACGACCTGCTCCTCTACCTCGGCCTCCTACTCCTCTACCTCGGCCTCTACGACCTCCTCTACGTACACCTTCCCTTGGCGGCATAATTCCTATTATCCACCAACAACACTCTTTAACAAAATCTTAATCATACGCATAAGCAAGTCTTTATCGTCATGCAATCTAGTTTAATTTAGGCAAGGTCATGCAAATAAACCATACATATAAGCATCAAGCATACATGACGAGATACGAAGGGTCGTGTTAGCCATAGGAAAACAAAAACATAGACTTACATCATAAGTCAGTCTACAGAACCTAAAACTTAGGCTCTGATACCAACTGTAACGACCCAACTTTTCTAAGTAAGTCGAGGTCGTTATTAGTTTTTTACAAATAAAAGACTTTGATTAATATAAAACAAAACGTAAGCAATTTAAAAAAAACATCTTCAAGTCAGGCCTGATTTTTAAACATTCAAGAAAACATAAAATAATACTATTTACAACAAACGTTTGTAAACTAAATTTCAATTCATTTTAAACCTCACAAGAACCCATAAGTGGAAGCAAAAACACGTTTCCTATGGCATCACGCTTCCTTCCTACCCCTCGCCTGTTTGCCGCCTTTATTACCTTTGCCTGAAAATTAAACATAAGAAGGGTGAGTATTTAAATACTCAGTAAGAGACCCTCTACTGGTCTCGTCAGGGGAAAATAAATTGTTAAAGTTCTATTGGGACACCCTGTACAGTCGCAGTCTTGTGATCCCGTAGGATACACATCTCAGTCTAACGCCCCGAGGGACGTACATATCAGTCTAGTGTTCTGTAGAAACACATATCAGTCAAATGCTCCCGAAGGTGCACAATAAATTGGTGATCCCGTGGGACACCTACCAGGTAAACATCCCAATACAATCTAACAATTTTCCCCTCATTCTATTCAACCCATCTTTCAGTTACTTCAAGTCACAAAGTTCTTTCTTTCAACATCCTAACAGTCAACTTATTTTACTACAGTCATATGTCTGTCAATAATATGCTAATACATCAGTCAATCCACTATACAGTCAATGCACCCCTTAGTTCACCAGCACACAGTCATACTTTAGCGTAATCATACACCCAATCTAAACGAGAATCTCATACAAACACAATCTACAATCTCCGTCCTGTCCACATACCCACATTTATACATAGATTCCATGACAATCACGACATACATTCAACGTCAAGTCTACTTCAATTCATATATATTTTCAGTCAACCCACAGTATACATTCAACACACATACAGTTCACAATCACAGTTCACAATCACAATTGAGTCCAGTAGAAAATCCCTTACCTCGATTTTATGTAAAATTTCTTGGTCGAACTAATTCCAACAAACAAACCCCAAAGAGTAAAGAATCGAATTCCAACAAAGCTTAAGGCGTAACTCAAGGACACTAACTCCAAATAACCGATGTCGCCTTCAAGAACAAACATCAATTCAACCAATTAAACAAACATCACATCTTAATGTATTTACAAATGTAAAACCTTATTACCCAACAATCTCATCCTTACCAATAACTTATAACAAGACTTTGACAATCGACGTTAAAATAGAAGTTGCCGCAGCAGGATCTACACAAAAGAAATCGTGCAAACAAATCTGCACGCGAATCGGTCCACAATTCGTAAATGGACAGCGGGTATCGACGAAGGCAGAATGGTTCGGACGTTCAACAGCAGTTACGCGCAGACGGGAGTAGCCCGGTAACGTAGCCGAACTCGTGCGATGCGGCGTGACCTGCGTCGGCGAGGCTGTTTGTGACTGAGGCGTGCGATTTGCCTCGCGAACGGAGATAGAGACGGCGGCTGGATTGGCTTAGACGGAGACAGGTGTTGCGCGGCAAAACTGGGCAGAGGCGGAAGAGCAACGACAGTTACAGGTGGATGGGCGTGGCGGTTTCGATCCGAAGGAGAAAGAAAACGACCGGAAAGAAAATAAGGGCGGCGGTTTCTGGGCTGCGACGCAGATCTGGATCAGACAGTTACGCGGCGGCTGCTGCAAGGCTGCTTCGCGAACGGAGATGGAGAACGGAGTGGAGAAGATGGATACGGGTCGCGGTCGCACGGGGAAGAAGATGGGAGAAAAGAAAAGAAAAAGAAAAAGAAGAAAAGAAGAGAAAAAAAATAAAGAAATTTTTTAATATTAAAATAAAAGTAATATATATATATATATATATATATATATATATATATATATATATATATTTACCTTTTCTTTGGGCATTACATAATATTACTTTAATAGAATTTAATCCATATTTTCATAGAATATTTAATAAATGAAAATCTTAAACGTGGTTCACTTTTCTTTTTATTTTTAATATATTATTAATAATAAAAAGAGTAAATTGGTCATTTTTACTCTATATTTGTATAAAATATTAGTCAATTTATGATATTTTTGAAAATTTTAAAAAATTTATTGCAATTAATTTTGTAACATGGTATACAATTTGAGTACACTTAGATAAAAATTCAAAGAAAAAAAAATAATTTCACATTATATAAGATCAAGTCTAAACGGTATAAATTGAACCGCTTGTTAAAACCGAATCAAACCACACCATTTATGTACAAAACAAAAAACACAGTTTGTTGCTGTCTCAAATAGTCCAAACCGAATTTAAATGGTTCGGTCTATTTCAGCTTCAGTCTTCTGGAATTCAAGGAAATTTTGATCTTCCAAGTCTTCAATATTTCAGAAGACGATGATCTCGAAGTTGATAAAAACTTGCACGTCTTGAGAGCTCTATAGAAGTTTGAATCTTCAATTCTTCAAAGCTTCAGTACTTCAGAGCTTCATTTCTTCCTTCAACAAAAGATCTCTCGAATGAATGACAAAGGTCTACTTATAGAGAAAATTTGTGGACTTTATGTGGGCTTTGGACCCATTTTCTTGTTGAGTTGTTGAGCTTGGACTTGGGCTTGGGCCCATTTTCTTAGTGGGCTTAGGCCCCTTTGTTTGGCCTGATTTTTTATCAGGGGCTTGAATTGGGTTGGAAAACTTGACTACCCAAATCCAATCAAATTATAATCATCACAACTTGGGTGCGACGACGTGGTGTAATTTCATTGGTTGAAATTTCTTGCTCAACAATTACATTTATACTACTCCATAATACATATATATTATGTGATTTGTTTACATATATACTACCTCATTATGTAATATTGCTTAGAGATATATACAATCAGACATATATAGTGACATACAGTAATCGAAAATATTTTTCAATTCAATCTGTTCTTTATTTTTTTGTTTATCTTATAGTAATATTATGTTGTTAGTCATATAAACATTTATATCTTAAGTATGTTGTAACAACATGTAGTAAACTATATATTCATTTATAATTAATATTTTAAAATATATATTTATATAGTAAATACTACTAAAACAGTAAAATACACATTCTTAGTGTATATATATATATGCAGTGAGAATATCATACATACATATTCTCACTTCGTATAATTATATACCTTCTATTTGTCATATATTTTTTAAATGAACAATATATACTATAATATACTCGTAAATTATAATATGTTTATGATGTGATTTAATATATAGATACACCTTATTTACAACATAAATATTTAGTGACATATAGTTCTACATAATTTATAGTTGAATTTCAATATATATCTGTAACGACCCAACTTTTATAGGTAAGTCGAGGTCATTAATTTTTAACAAAAGACTTTGGTTGATACAAAATGAAACGTAAGTCAATTTAAAAACAATTTATGTAAGGCCTGATTTTCAAATATTCAAGAAAACTTAAAAATAACACTATTTACAAATAAAAGTTTGTAAACTAAGTTTTAGTACATCTTAAACCTCAAAAGAAACCATAAGCGGAAGCAAAATGACACATTTCCTATGGCAATCACGCTTCCTTCCTGCCCCTCGCCGGTTTGCCACCTTTATTTCCTTTGCCTGAAAATTAAACATAAGAAGGGTGAGTATAACAATACTCAGTAAGAGACCCTCTACTGGTCTCGTCAGGGGAAAATAAATTGTTAAAGTTCTATTGGGACACCCTGTACAGTCGCAGTCTTGTGATCCCGTAGGATACACATCTCAGTCTAACGCCCCGAGGAACGTACATATCAGTCTAACGCCCCGAGGGACGTACATATCAGTCTAGTGTTCTGCAGAAACACATATCAGTCAAATGCTCCCGAAGGTGCAAAATAAATTGGTGATCCCGTGGGACACCTACAAGGTAAACATCCCAATACAATCTAACAATTTATCCCCTCATTCCATTCAATCCATCTTTCAGTTACTTCAAAACATAAAGTTCTTTCTCTCAACGTCCTAACAGTCAACTTAACTCACTTTAGTCATATGTCTGTCAATAATATACTAATACGTCAGTCAATCAAACTATACAGTCAATACACCCCTCAGTTCACCAGCACAAACCACAGTTCAGTATAATCCACATCCAACCGAAACAAATTCACTAGTTCACATCCAAATCTTTATACAACACAATCTATTAATATCATCATGTACACATAAGCATAATTTCAGTCATTCACATGTATACTTTCGGCAATCCACATCAATTCACACAACAATGTATATATATATGTTTCCAGTCAAATACAACATACACTAAACATTTAGTCTGCAACCAAACATGTACATCTTAATCATCATCCATACAGTCCAACACAACTCAAAAACTTTAGGTGAGTCCAGTAGAAAGTCCCTTACCTCAAAGTTGGGGAAGCTCCTTAATCAACTAACGTCCTCGAAACAATCCTAAGCACAACAACACAAAATTCAATTACTTTCACGATACATATCTCACTTACTTTCCTCAACGTAAGTTCCAACTCACCGATATATTGGCAAACTGAACCCTCAACAATTCACAAATTGGTTGTGAATTTAAGTGATCCAAAGTTACCTTTCACACCTTCAAGAATAATTTATCAAATTAGTCAATTAACCCATCCGTAACGTTTGAACACCTTGAAAACATCACAACCCATACTTAAATTGTTTTGTAAACGACTACAATTTCATAACTTCAATCTTACCAACAAAACTTCGACAGAGACAGAGACGATTAGGATGGGGCACGGCGACGCAGATCTGGGTAACGGCGCAGAGACAGAGGTCGCGCGGCGGTGCTGGGCAGAGGTCACGCGGCGGCTGACGGTTGCAGCGGCAGTTTTTGGATCGAAGAAGAAAAGAAAGGGTGGCGGTTGGGTTCGACTTCGGTGAACGGAGACAGAAACAGACGAAACCGGTGGACGGCTCGATCTAGCGGTGCAGATCTGGACAGAGGGTCACACGGCGGTGGGCGGAAGGTCACGCGGCGGCCTTGCTTCGCAACAGAGACGGCGGCCGACGGTTGCAGCGGCGGTTTGGCTTGGCCTGACCGTCGACGTCGAACGAAAGAGGAAGAAAAGAAAAGAAGGGGTGGTTGGACTGCGGCTGCGCACGAACGGAAAGAGAATAGATGGGGCGGCGGTTGCTGCGAACGGGAAGGAGAACGCACGGGGAGGAAGGAGAAGAGAGAAAAGAAAAGAAAAAGAAAAGAAAAGAAAATATATATATATATATATATATAAATTAAAAAAAATGTATATATATATATATATTTTTACCTTTGGGACTTTACATTCTTCCCCCCTTAAGAAACTTTCGTCCTCGAAAGTTCTAATCCTGAAATAACTCTGGATAACGAGTCCTCATCTCTTCTTCTCGCTCCCATGTCGCTTCTTCAATTCGATGATTCTGCCACAAAACCTTTACTAATGGAATGCTTCTATTACGAAGCATCTTTACCTCTCTAGCCAGAATCTCCACAGGTTGTTCTACATAGCTCAAATGCTCATCAATCTCCAAGGGTTCATAGTCTACTACATGAGATGTATCCACCACATACTTCCTCAACATCGAAACATGGAAAATATTATGAACTGCAGAGAGAGATGGTGGTAATGCCAAGCGATACGCCACAACACCAACCCTCTCTAAGATCTCAAATGGTCCAACAAAACGAGGACTTAACTTTCCTTTCTTCTCAAAACGCATAACACCCTTCATAGGTGCTACCTTCAAGAATACCTTTTCTCCCACATCGAACTTAAGGTCTTTTCGCTGTACATCCGCATAACTCTTCTGTCGACTCTGCGCTGTTTGCATAAGTGCTCTAATATTTTGAATAGCCTCATTAGTAGACCGAACTAATTCAGGTCCCATCAATCTATGTTCACCAACCTCACTCCAACAAACAGGGGTTCTACAACATTTGCCATACAAAGCCTCAAATGGTGCCATACCGATGGTAGCCTGAAAACTGTTGTTATAAGCAAACTCCATCAAATGTAGATGAAAGTCCCAACTACCTAGAAACTCTATAACACAAGCTCGTAGCATATCCTCTAAAACTTGGTTCAAACGTTCAGTTTGACCATCAGTCTGTGGATGAAAAGCTGTACTGAAATCCAACCTCGTACCCATAGCAGTCTGAAGTCCCTTCCAAAACTTGGAAGTAAACCGTGCATCCCTATCAGAAACAATCGATACAGGCACTCCATGCAGTCTCACAATCTCAGTTAAATACAACTCTGCCCACTTACTAGCAGTATAAGTGGATTTCCCTGGTACAAAATGTGCCGATTTCGTAAGTCTGTCTATGACAACCAAAATCACTGTGAAACCCTTCAGGGTCTTAGGCAGCCCTGAAATAAAATCCATCGACACATTCTCCCACTTCCACTCTGGCACACTTAAGGGTTGTAACAAACCTGCTGGTTTCTGTCTAGGTGCCTTAACTTGCTGACATACTAGACACTAACTAACAAATTCCGCCACTTCCCTTTTCATATTCCGCCACCAATAAAATCGTTTTAGATCCTGATACATTTTCGTGCTACCAGGATGCATTGGAAATGGGGAATTATGGGCTTCATCTAGTAAGTCAATCTTAACTGTACTGTTCGCTGGCACACACAAACGTCTTTCAAACATCAACCCACCATCAGAGGATATGGAGAACTCATCAGTCTGCCCTGTTTCAACAAGGCGACATCTCTCCATCAAATAAGGATGACTACTCTGAGCATCAACAATCTTCTGCCTTAGAGTCGGTTGCACCGTTAATTGAGCCAACTGTGAGGTGACTCTCCCCACAGACACTGCAATCTCAGCTCTCTCCAAGTCTCGATGCAATGGTACCTGTCTAGTAATGAGTGCTGCCGAATGTGATACTTTTCTACTAAGAGCATCAGCCACCACATTCGCCTTACCAGGATGGTACAATATCTCACAGTCATAATCTTTTACCAACTCGAGCCACCTTCGTTGTCTCATATTCAACTCCTTCTAAGTGAAGAAGTACTTTAGGCTCTTATGGTCAGTAAAGATTTGTATCTTTTCACCGTACAAGTAATGTCTCCATATCTTCAATGCAAAAACCACTGCTGCCAACTCCAAATCATGTATGGGGTAGTTCTGCTCGTGACTCTTCAACTGACGAGAGGCATAAGCAACCACCTTACCTTTCTGCATCATAACACAACCCAGTCCTTTCTTGGAAGCATCACTGTAAATCACAAAACTTCCAGATCCATCTGGTACAGTAAGGACCGGTGCAGTAACTAACCTTTGCTTTAAGTTCTGAAAACTGTCCTCGCAAGCTGGACTCCAAACAAACGGAGTTCCCTTCCTTGTCAACTGAGTCAAAGGAGTAGCCAAACATGAAAAATCCTCCACAAACCTCCGGTAGTACCCTGCTAAACCCAGAAAACTACGAACCTCACCAACTGTAGAGGGTCGAGACCAACTGGTAACCGCTTCTATCTTTGCAGGGTCTACTGAAACTCCCTCACTGGAAACCACATGACCAAGAAAAGTGTCTAAGAAATCCTTAAACACCCTGTTCATCAAATCCATAAATACAGCAGGTGCATTAGTCAAACCAAAAGACATTACTATGAATTCATAATGTCCATACCTCGAACGAAAAGCAGTCTTAGGAATATCACGGTCTCTAATCCTCAACTGGTGATAACCTGACCATAATTCAATCTTAGAGAACACTGTGGCTCCCTGTAACTGATCGAACAAATCATCGATTCTGGGTAAAGGATATCTGTTCTTGACTGTTACTTTATTCAACTCTCTATAGTCAATGCAAAGACGCATCGACCCATCCTTCTTCTTCACAAACAATACTGGTGCACACCAAGATGACACACTAGGTCGAATAAAGCCTTTGTCAAGCAATTCCTGTAACTGTACCTTCAATTCTTTCAACTCAGCAGGAGCCATCCTATAAGGGGCTCTAGAAATAGGAGTAGTGTTTGGCTCCAACTCAATGGCAAAATCAACCTCTCTATGTGGCGGTAGTCCTGGAAGATCTTTTGGAAACACATCTGGGTATTCTCTTACCACAGGTTCTGAAGTTAAAGAAGTCTCACCTTCCCTAGTATCCACCACACTTGCCAAAATACTCCAAGTACCCTGGTTGAGTAGTTTACTAGCTTTCATAGCTGAGATTACTTTAGGCAGTACTACTGTTCCTACCCCCTTGAATTTAAAGCTAGATGCAGTAGGGGGACTGAACACAACTTCCTTACGAGAACAATCAATACTAGCATGATTAGTAGCTAGCCAATCCATACCTAAAATTACATCAAAGTCACACATATCTAATACCAACAAGGTTACGTCCAGCACACGACCAGCTATCTCAATTTCACATGCTTTAATCTTTTCCTTAGACAACATAATTTCTCCAGACGGTGTAGACACTGACAAAACATAGTCTAAGGGTTCCACCTCTAAGCATGCATGCATCACAAAAAGCGATGAAATAAATGAATGAGAAGATCCCGAGTCAAACAAGGTCAAGGCAAAATGCCCTAACACTGGTAATGTACCTGTCACTATTGTGCCGACCTTCTCTGCCTCTGATCTATTAGTGGCAAAGATTGTACCACGCTGTGGAGGTCTCTCTCCCTGACTGCTCGATCCAGCCCCAGTAGATCTCAAGGGACACCTATCAGCCATGTGTCCCTCTTGCTTGCACTTATAACAGACTCTCGTTCCCATCAAACAACGACCCAGGTGGCGTTTCCCACATGTATTACATACTGGCCTCTCTCGAGTAGTGTCTCCTGCACCGCCAGAACTCTGCTGGAAACTGCGAAAAGGATCGCCTGGTCTCAAGTTCCTCTGAGGAACTCCTACAGTTCTCTACTCTACTTTTCTCTTTTGACCCGACGACGATCCCTTATCAAAGCTCCTTGGCTGTATTTCATCATTCCCAATGCTCATATCCACTGTCAGACGCAGTGCTTCAGCTTGGGTAGTGGGCTTTAGTGCTCGCACAAAGCCCCTAATTTCATCTCTCAATCCCTTGACGAACCTATCAGCTCTAGCCTGCTCATTACTAACAAGCTCAGGGGCAAAACGTGACAGCATATCAAACTCCTGGTCGTACTCCTCGACTGTCATATATCCTTGCTTCAACTCCAAGAATTCCTGGCTTTTGGCGTCTCTAAGGTTAGCCGAGAAAAACTTGGTATAGAAGCAGTCCTTAAACTGATCCCAGGTAATTTGCCTCACATCTCCACCTAGCATGCGCATTGTAGTCCTCCACCAGATAATGCCTCTGTCCCTCAGTAGAAAAGCAGCACACTGAACTCTGTGCTCCTCGGGACATCTCATGTAATTAAATATGGTTTCCACAGAGGACAACCACATTTCAGCTTTAGTAGGATCCTCCAGTGACCCATCAAACGTCTGAGGGTCATACTTCTGAAAGTCCCTCAAATGTTTCGCCTCAGCAGAAAGTTGGTTCGGTAATCCTTGTGCACGAGGGGCTGCAGTGCAGGGGGAACTACAGGTGCAGGTGGAACCGCAGGTTCCTGCTGGTTTTGAGCTATAGCTGTCATAAGTTTTGTAAACCTCTGCTCCATGTGAGCAGACAGTGCATCAAACTCAACGTGAGTCACGGGTGCAGCAGGAATTCGCTGTTCAGCTTGACCCTCAGTAGGCTGATTACGACCTGCGCCTCTACCTCGACCTCCTACTCCTCTACCTCGGCCTCTACGACCTCCTCTACGTACACCCTCCCTTGGCGGCATAATTCCTATTATCCACCAACAACACTCTTTAACAAAATCTTAATCATAAGCATAAGCAAGTCTTTATCGTCATGCAATCTAGTTTAATTTAGGCAAGGTCATGCAAATAAACCATACATATAAGCATCAAGCATACCTGACGAGAGACGAAGGGTCGCGTTAGCCATAGGAACACAAAAACATAGACTTACATCGTAAGTCAGTCTACAGAACCTAAAACTTAGGCTCTGATACCAACTGTAACGACCCAACTTTTCTATGTAAGTCGAGGTCGTTATTATTTTTTTTACACCTCACAAGAACCCATAAGTGGAAGCAAAAACACGTTTCCTATAGCATCACGCTTCCTTCCTGCCCCTCGCCTGTTTGGCGCCTTTATTACCTTTGCCTGAAAATTAAACATAAGAAGGGTTAGTATTTAAATACTCAGTAAGAGACCCTCTACTGGTCTCGTCAGGGGAAAATAAATTGTTAAAGTTCTATTGGGACACCCTGTACAGTCGCAGTCTTGTGATCCCGTAGGATACACATCTCAGTCTAACGCCTCGAGGGACGTACATATCAGTCTAACGCCCCGAGGGACGTACATATCAGTCTAGTGTTCTGCAGAAACACATATCAGTCAAATGCTCCCGAAGGTGCACAATAAATTGGTGATCCCGTGGGACACCTACAAGGTAAACATCCCAATACAATCTAAAAATTTTCCCCTCATTCCATTCAACCCATCTTTCAGTTACTTCAAGTCACAAAGTTCTTTCTTTCAACATCCTAACAGTCAACTTATTTTACTACAGTCATATGTCTGTCAATAATATGCTAATACATCAGTCAATCCACTATACAGTCAATGCACCCCTCAGTTCACCAGCACACAGTCATACTTTAGCGTAATCATACACCCAATCTAAACGAGAATCTCATACAAACACAATCTACAATCTCCGTCCTGTCCATATACACACATTTATATATAGATTCCATGACAATCACGACATACATTCGACGTCAAGTCTACTTCAATTCATATACATTCATATATATTTTCAGTCAACCCACAGTATACATTCAACACACATACAGTTCACAATCACAGTTCACAATCACAATTGAGTCCAGTAGAAAATCCCTTACCTCGATTTTATGTAAAATTTCTTGGTCGAACTAATTCCAACAAACAAACCCCAAAGAGTAAAGAATCGAATTCCAACAAAGCTTAAGGCGTAACTCAAGGACAGTAACTCCAAATCACCGATGTCGCCTTCAAGAACAAACATCAATTCAACCAATTAAACAAACATCACATCTTAATGTATTTACAAATGTAAAACCTTATTACCCAACAATCTCATCCTTACCAATAACTTATAACAAGACTTTGACAATCAACGTTAAAATAGAAGTTGCCGCAGCAGGATCTACACAAAAGAAATCGTGCAAACAAATCTGCACGCGAATCGGTCCACAATTCGTAAATGGACAGCGAGTATCGACGAAGACAGAATGGTTCGGACGTTCAACAGCAGTTACGCGCGGACGGGAGTAGCCCGGCAACGTAGCCGAACTCGTACGATGCGGCGTGACCTGCGTCGGCGAGGCTGTTCGTGACTGAGGCGTGCGATTTGCCTCGCGAACGGAGATAGAGACGACGGCTGGGTTGGCTTCGACGGAGACAGGTGTTGCGCGGCAAAACTGGGCAGAGGCGGAAGAGCAACGGCAGTAACAGGTGGATGGTCGTGGCAGTTTCGATCCGAAGGAGAAAGAAAACGACCGGAAAGAAAATAAGGGCGGCGGTTCCCGGGCTGCGACGCAGATCTGGATCAGACAGTTACGCGGCGGCTGCTGCAAGGCTGCTTCGCGAACGGAGATGGAGAACGGAGTGGAGAAGATGGATAGGGGTCGCGGTCGCACGGGGAAGAAGAAGGGAGAAAAGAAAAGAAAAAGAAAAAGAAGAAAAGAAGAGAAAAAAATAAAGAAATTTTTTAATATTAAAATAAAAATAATATATATATATATATATATATATATATATATATATATATTTACCTTTTCTTTGGGCATTACATAATATTACTTTAATAGAATTTAATCCATATTTTCATAGAATATTTAATAAATGAAAATCTTAAACGTGGTTCACTTTTCTTTTTATTTTTAATATATTATTAATAATAAAAAGAGTAAATTGGTTTAGAGGATATGCTACGAGCTTGTGTTATAGAGAATATCATACATACATATTAACATATATATATATATATATATTTAGTTTTTAAAATAAAGCAATTCAGTTCGGTTTGAGAATCGCGTTCTTAACATCTTAAACTGAACCGAACCGAATTTTATGTGGTTTTTTTTAAATAGAAATCGAATCGAACCGAACCATATGCATTCGATTTCGGTTCGATTAGTGATTCGATTCAGTTTTCAACTTCATTTTGAACACCCCTATTACAGATACTAGAGAATAACAAATATTTTAATGACATATATTACATATACTCATCATAATTATTTCTCATTCATGTTCTTGTAAACATAAACAACTTTCATATATAATTAATATTATTTCAAACATAATGTATTATTTACTACGTAAGATATGAATACTTAAATAAAATAAATAAATAAATTGATATAAGAACATTTCACTAATAAAATATACATTATATTATTCAATATATACTATAATTATATAAAATATATGAAAAAGAATGCAAAATAAAAAATGACAATTTTTTAATAAAATCATAAAAAGCAAACTAAGGACAATTTTTATTATTAATATTACTTTAATAGAATTTAATCCATATTTTCATAGAATATTTAATAAATGAAAATCTTAAACGTGGTTCACTTTTCTTTTTTATTTTTAATATATTATTAATAATAAAAAGAGTAAATTGGTCATTTTTACTCTATATTTGTATAAAATATTAGTCAATTTATGATATTTTTGAAAATTTTAAAAAATTTATTGCAATTAATTTTGTAACATGGTATACAATTTGAGTACACTTAGATAAAAATTCAAAGAAAAAAAATAATTTCACATTATATAAGATCAAGTCTAAACGGTATAAATTGAACCGCTTGTTAAAACCGAATCAAACCACACCATTTATGTACAAAACAAAAAACACAGTTTGTTGCTGGCTCAAATAGTCCAAACCGAATTTAAATGGTTCGGTCTATTTCAGCTTCAGTCTTCTGGAATTCAAGGAAATTTTGATCTTCCAAGTCTTCAATATTTCAGGAGATGATGATCTCGAAGTTGATAAGAACTTGCACGTCTTGAGAGCTCTATAGAAGTTTGAATCTTCAATTCTTCAAAGCTTCTGTACTTCAGAGCTTCATTTCTTCCTTCAACAAAAGATCTCTCGAATGAATGACAAAGGTCTCTATTTATAGAGAAAATTTGTGGACTTTATGTGGGCTTGGACCCATTTGCTTGTTGAGTTGTTGAGCTTGGACTTGGGCTTGGGCCCATTTTCTTAGTGGGCTTAGGCCCCTTTATTTGGCCTGATTTTTTATCAGGGGCTTGAATTGGGTTGGAAAACTTGACTACCCAAATCCAATCAAATTATAATCATCACAACTTGGGTGTGACGACGTGGTGTAATTTCATTGGTTGAAATTTCTTGCTCAACAATTACATTTATACTACTCCATAATACATATATATGTTGTTAGTCATATAAAAACATTTACTGTAACGACCCAACTTTTCTAAGTAAGTCGAGGTCGTTATTTTTTTTTTTTTCAAATAAAGACTTTGTTTAATATAAAACAAAACGTAAGCAATTTAAAAAAAACATCTTCAAGTCAGGCCTGATTTTTAAACATTCATAAAATAATACTATTTACAACAAACGTTTGTAAACTAAATTTCAATCCATTTTAAACCTCTCAAGAACCCATAAGCAGAAGCAAAAACACGTTTCCTATGGCATCACGTTTCCTTCCTGCCCCTCGCCTGTTTGCCGCCTTTATTACCTTTGCCTGAAAATTAAACATAAGAAGGGTGAGTATTTTAAATACTCAGTAAGAGACCCTCTACTCGTCTCGTCAGGGGAAAATAAATTGTTAAAGTTCTATTGGGTCATCCTGTACAGTCGCAGTCTTGTGATCCCGTAGGATACACATCTCAGTCTAACGCCCCAAGGGACGTACATATCAGTCTAACGCCCCGAGGGACGTACATCTCAGTCTAACGCCCCGAGGGACGTACATATCAGTCTAACGCCCCGAGGGACGTACATATCAGTCTAGTGTTCTGCAGAAACACATATCAGTCAAATGCTCCCGAAGGTGCACAATAAATTGGTGATCCCGTGGGACACCTACAAGGTAAACATCCCAATACAATCTAACAATTTATCCCTTCATTCCATTCAACCCATCTTTCAATTACTTCAAGTCACAAAGTTCTTTCTTTCAACATCCTAACAGTCAACTTATTTTACTACAGTCATATGTCTGTCAATAATATGCTAATACATCAGTCAATCCACTATACAGTCAATGCACCCCTCAGTTCTCCAGCACACAGTCATACTTTAGCGTAATCATACACCCAATCTAAACGAGAATCACAAGTTCATATCTACATCTCATACCAACACAATCTAAAATCTTCGTCCTGTCCACATACACACACTTATATATATGTTCCATGACAATCACGATATACATTCGACGTTAAGTCTACTTCAATTCATATGCATTCATATATATTTTCAGTCAAACCACAGTATACATTCAACACACATACAGTTCACAATCACAATTGAGTCCAGTAGAAAATCCCTTACCTGGATCTTTATGTAAAATTCCTTAGTCGAACTAACTTCAACAAACAAACCCCAAGAGTAAAGAATCGAACTCCAACAAAGCTTAAGGCGTAACTCAAGGACACTAACTCCAAATCACCGATGTCGCCTTCAAGAACAAAGATCAATTCAACCAATTAAACAACATCACATCTTAATGTATTTACAAATGTAAGACCTTATTACCGAACAATCTCATCCTTACCAATATCTTGTAACAAGACTTTGACAATCGACGTTAAATAGAAGTTGCCGCAGGATCTACACAAAAGACATCGTGCAAAACACTTTTGCACGCGAACTGGTCCGCGACGGTGGGTATCGACGAAGGCAGAACGGTTCGGACGTTCAACAGCAGTTACGCGCGGATGGGAGTAGCCCGGCAACGTAGCCGAATTCGTGCGATACGGCGTGACCTGCGTCGGCGAGGCTGTTCGTGACTGAGGCGTGCGACTTGCCTCGCGGACGGAGATAGAGACGGCGGAGACGGTTGCAGAACCGTGGCTTCGACAGAGACAGAACCGGCTGAGACGGTTGGGCAGCGGCGGAAGAGCAACGGCGCCGCAGATCTGGACTGGCAGCGGCGTGGTCTTGCTTCGCGGCAGGGCTGCGGACGGAAGAAGAAAATGGAAGGAAAGGATCGGCGGCTGGCTGCAGTTGGCTGCGGCGGGACGGGAAGAAGAAGATAGAGGTGGTGATTGCGGCTGGGCTGCGGCTGGGCACGAACGGAAGGAGAAGAGGACGGTTAGGGCGGTTGCTGCACGAACGGAGAGAAGGGGAAGGAGGGTCGCGGCGCACGGGAGGAAGAAGAAAAGGGAAAAAAAGAAATTTTCATTTTCTTTTTCTTTTTATTTAAAAAAATATATAAAATAATTATAATAAAAAATATATAAATATATATATATATATATATATATATATATATATTTAAAATTTTCATTTTCTTTTCTTTTATTTAATAAAATGTAGAATAAATATAATAATAAAAATATAATTAAATACATATATATTTAATTATATTAATACATTTTCAAATCTTCTTTCTCCCCTTCAACATATTTAAAAAAAAAATCTTGAACAAATCGAAATAATTCTCTCAAAATAATTTACCTTCAAGTTTGGGGCGTTACATTCTTCCCTCCTTAAGAAACTTTCGTCCTCGAAAGTTCTAATCCTGAAATAACTCTGGATAACGAGTCCTCATCTCTTCCTCTCGCTCCCATGTCGCCTCTTTAATTCGATGATTCCGCCACAAAACCTTTACTAATGGAATGCTTCTATTACAAAGCATCTTTACCTCTCTAGCCAGAATCTCCACAGGTTGTTCTACATAGCTCAAATGATCATCAATCTCCAAGGGTTCATAGTCCACTACATGAGATGTATCGGCCACATACTTCCTCAACATCGAAACATGGAAAACATTATGAACTGCAGAGAGTGATGGTGGTAATGCCAAGCGATACGCCACAACACCAACCCTCTCTAAGATCTCAAATGGTCCAACAAAACGAGGACTTAACTTCCCTTTCTTCTCAAAAATCATAACACCCTTCATAGGTGCTACCTTCAAGAATACCTTTTCTCCCACATCGAACTTAAGGTCTTTTCGCCGTACATCTGCATAACTCTTCTGTCTACTCTGCGCTGTTTGCATACGTGCTCTAATCTTTTGAATAGCCTCATTAGTAGACCGAACTAATTCAGGTCCCATCAACCTATGTTCACCAACCTCACTCCAACAAACAGGGGTTCTACAACATTTGCCATACAAAGCCTCAAATGGTGCCATACCGATGGTAGCCTTGAAACTGTTGTTATAAGCAAACTCCATCAAATGTAGATGAGAGTCCCAACTACCTGGAAACTCTATAACACAAGCTCGTAGCATATCCTCTAAAACTTGGTTCAAACGTTCAGTTTGACCATCAGTCTGTGGATGAAAGGCTGTACTAAAATCCAATCTCGTACCCATAGCAGTCTGAAGTCCCTTCCAAAACTTGGAAGTAAACCGTGCACCCCTATCAGAAACAATCGATACAGGCACTCCATGCAGTCTCACAAATCTCAGTTAAATACAACTCTGCCCACTTACTAGCAGTATAAGTGGATTTTCCTGGTACAAAATGTGTCGATTTCGTAAGCCTGTCTATGACAACCAAAATCACTGTGAAACCCTTCAGGGTCTTAGGCAGCCCTGAAATAAAATCCATCAACACATTCTCCCACTTCCACTCTTGCACACTTAAGGGTTGTAACAAACCTGCTGGTTTCTGTCTAGGTGCCTTAACTTGCTGACATACTAGACACTTACTAACAAATTCCGCCACTTCCCTTTTCATATTCCGCCACCAATAAAATCGTTTTAGATCCTGATACATTTTTGTGCTACTTGGATGCATGAGAAATGGGAAACTATGAGTCTCAACCAATAACCTTGTCTTAATTGCATTTTCTGTTGGCTCACATAATTCTCTCTCAAACATAAGTTCATCATCAAAGGATATGGAAAACTCCTTAACTTGCCCTACTTCTACTAGGCAATGCTTCTCAATCAAATAAGGATCAATGAATTGAACCACAAGAATTCTTTGTCTCAAGATCGGATGTACTGACAACTGAGCTAACTTTGAGGTGACTTCCCCCACTAAAACTACAATCTCAGCTCTCTCGTGGTTTTTGTCTAATGAAACCTGTCTGGTAATAAGTGCTGTCAAAATGTGATACTTTTCTACGAAGAGCACCAACTTCCACATTCGCCTTACCTAGATGGTACAAAATCTCACAATCATAGTCATTTACTAACTGAAACCATCTTTGCTATCTCATACTCAACTTCTTTTGAGTGAAAAAGTATTTTATACTCTTTTGGTTAGAAAATATCTATATCTTTTCATCATACATATAGTGTCTTCAAATCATTAATGTAAAAACCACAACTGTCAATTCCATATCATAAGTTGGACAATTTTCCTCATGACTCTTCAACTGACGAGGAGTACAAGCAACTACTTTAACTTGTTGAATCATAATACCTTTTAAACTTTCCTAAAAGCATCACTATAAATTACGAAACTTTCTGAACCATCATGTACGGTAAGCACGAGAGTTGTACAAGCTTCTGCTTAAGATCCTAAACACTATCCTCATAGGCTTTGTCCCAAACAAACAGAGTCCCTTTTCTTAGTTAACTGAGTCAAAGGAGTAGCTATACGAGAAAATTCTTATACAAACCGTTAGTAATAACCTGCTGAACCCAAAAAGACTACGAACCTCACTGACTATGAAAGGTTGAGGCCAACTGGTAACGACTTCAATCTTTTATGAGATCCACATAAATGTCATCTCTAGATACCACATGGCTTGGAAAGATACTTGGCCTCATCCGAAACTCACATTTTGAAAACTTTGCATACAATTTGTTGACTCGAAGAGCCTCTAAAACCATGTTAAATGCTCCTCATGCGCTGTCTCTATTTTGGAATAAATTAAGATATCGTCAATAGATACAATCACGAAAGTGTCTAAGAGATCGTTAAACACTTTGTTCATCAAGTCGTAAACATTGTTTGAGCATTTGCCAACTCAAAAGACATCATAATGAACTCATGATGTCCATATCACGAACGAAAATCTGCCATAGGAATGTCACTGTTCTCTAATCCTCAACAAGCCATAACCTGAATGTAATTCAATCTTAAAGAACACGGACTTATTGCAGTTGATCAAACAAATCCTCATTCATTGGTAAAAAATATTTATTCTTAACTGACACCTTATTCAACTTTCTACAATCAAAACATAAGTGCATCGACCCATCTTTCTTCTTAATAAACAAAAATTGGTGCACCCCAAGATAACATACTTCGTCGAATGTAGTCCTTGTCAAACATTTCTTTCAATTGCACCTTCAAATCTTTCAACTCTGTTGGGGCCATTTTGTATGAAGCTTTAGATATAGGAACGAGTCTAACTCTATCTCAATAGCAAGACCAATTTCTGTTTAGCGCGGTAATCTTAGAAACTCTTCTAGAAAAATATCATAATACTTTTTCACCACTGATTCAAATAACAAAGAAACATCGACTTCTCTGGTGTCTACCACACTAGTCAAATACAACAGGTACCCTGGTCAAGCAACTTACTAACCTTCATAGCTGGGATAACTTTTAGCGAAACGATAATTCCAACCTCTTTGTACTTGAAACTAGCCCATGGTTAAACTACATTCCAATTTTCAAACTCCAAACTAGTAACTTTTCATTCACGAGAAACTCAAAATTCTTTCTTAAAGTCACATCAAGACAACCATGCTCATCTTCCTTGTTTCTTTTCCAATACCTCCATTCTAAAACTATTTAATGTGTTTCGTATAAACTTGACCGTGTATTTAGTCCTCGTTAAAACCACCTACATAACTTATTTTTCTTAGATTTCCAATCACAAAACAGACAATTTCGCTAACAACGTCTTACTTTTCTACTACTCGACAACTCCTTTGAACACCTCTACATGGCAACATTTTTCCTAAATTTCACCATTAAATCCTTCACCATTAAATCATAACATTCATGTAATTCTAGTTTAACTTAGGCAAGGTCATATACATAAACCATACATATAAGCATAAAGCATACCTGACGAGAGACGAAGGGTCGCGTTAGCCATAGGGACACAAAAACATAGACTTACATCGTAAGTCAGTCTACAGAACCTAAAACTTAGGCTCTGATACCAACTGTAACGACCCAACTTTTCTAAGTAAGTCTTATTTTTTTTTTTCAAATAAAAGCTTTGTTTAATATAAAACAAAACGTAAGCAATTTAAAAAAAACATCTTCAAGTCAGGCCTGATTTTTAAACATTCAAGAAAACATAAAATAATACTATTTACAACAAACGTTTGTAAACTAAATTTCAATCCATTTTAAACCTCACAAGAACCCATAAGCGGAAGCAAAAACACGTTTCCTATGGCATCACGTTTCCTTCCTGCCCCTCGCCTGTTTGCCGCCTTTATTACCTTTGCCTGAAAATTAAACATAAGAAGGGTGAGTATTTTAAATACTCAGTAAGAGACCCTCTACTGGTCTCGTCAGGGGAAAATAAATTGTTAAAGTTCTATTGGGACACCCTGTACAGTCGAAGTCTTGTGATCCCTTAGGATACACATCTCAGTCTAACGCCCCGAGGGACGTACATATCAGTCTAACGCCCCGAGGGACGTACATATCAGTCTAACGCCCCGAGGGACGTACATATCAGTCTAGTGTTCTGCAGAAACACATATCAGTCAAATGCTCCCGAAGGTGCACAATAAATTGGTGATCCCGTGGGACACCTACAAGGTAAACATCCCAATACAATCTAACAATTTATCCCCTCATTCCATTCAACCCATCCTTCAGTTACTTCAAGTCACAAAGTTCTTTCTTTCAACATCCTAACAGTCAACTTATTTTACTACAGTCATATGTCTGTCAATAGTATGCTAATACATCAGTCAATCCACTATACAGTCAATGCACCCCTCAGTTCTCCAGCACACAGTCATACTTTAGCGTAATCATACACCCAATCTAAACGAGAATCACAAGTTCATATCTACATCTCATACCAACACAATCTACAATCTTCTTCCTGTCCACATACACACACTTATATATATGTTCCATGACAATCACGATATACATTCGACGTTAAGTCTACTTCAATTCATATGCATTCATATATATTTTCAGTCAAACCACAGTATACATTCAACACACATACAGTTCACAATCACAATTGAGTCCAGTAGAAAATCCCTTACCTGGATCTTTATGTAAAATTCCTTAGTCGAACTAACTTCAACAAACAAACCCCAAGAGTAAAGAATCGAACTCCAACAAAGCTTAAGGCGTAACTCAAGGACACTAACTCCAAATCACCGATGTCGCCTTCAAGAACAAAGATCAATTCAACCAATTAAACAACATCACATCTTAATGTATTTACAAATGTAAGACCTTATTACCGAACAATCTCATCCTTACCAATATCTTGTAACAAGACTTTGACAATCGACGTTAAATAGAAGTTGCCGTAGGATCTACACAAAAGACATCGTGCAAAACACTTTTGCACGCGAACTGGTCCGCGACGGTGGGTATCGACGAAGGCAGAACGGTTCGGACGTTCAACAGCAGTTACGCGCGGACGGGAGTAGCCCGGCAACGTAGCCGAATTCGTGCGATACGGCGTGACCTGCGTCGGCGAGGCTGTTTGTGATTGAGGCGTGCGACTTGCCTCGCGGACGGAGATAGAGACGGCTGAGACGGTTGCAGAACCGTGGCTTCGACAGAGATAGAACCGGCTGAGACGGTTGGGCAGCGGCGGAAGAGCAACGGCTCCGCAGATCTGGACTGGCAGCGGCGCGGTCTTGCTTCGCGGCGGGGCTGCGGACGGAAGAAGAAAATGGAAGGAAAGGATCGGCGGCTGGCTGCGGTTGGCTGCGGCGGGACGGGAAGAAGAAGATAGAGGTGGTGATTGCGGCTGGGCTGCAGCTGGGCACGAACGGACGGAGAAGAGGACGGTTGGGGCGGTTGCTGCACGAACGGAGAGAAGGGGAAGGAGGGTCGCGGCGCACGGGAGGAAGAAGAAAAGGGAAAAAAAGAAATTTTCATTTTCTTTTTCTTTTTATTTAAAAAAATATATAAAATAATTATAATAAAAAATATATAAATATATATATATTTAAAATTTTCATTTTCTTTTCTTTTATTTAATAAAATGTAGAATAAATATAATAATAAAAATATAATTAAATACATATATATTTAATTATATTAATACATTTTCAAATCTTCTTTCTCCCCTTCAACATATTTAAAAAAAAATCTTGAACAAATCGAAATAATTCTCTCAAAATAATTTACCTTCAAGTTTGGGGCGTTACATTCTTCCCTCCTTAAGAAACTTTCGTCCTCGAAAGTTCTAATCCTGAAATAACTCTGGATAACGAGTCCTCATCTCTTCCTCTCGCTCCCATGTCGCCTCTTCAATTCGATGATTCCGCCACAAAACCTTTACAAATGGAATGCTTCTATTACAAAGCATCTTTACCTCTCTAGCCAGAATCTCCACAGGTTGTTCTACATAGCTCAAATGCTCATCAATCTCCAAGGGTTCATAGTCCACTACATGAGATGTATCGGCCACATACTTCCTCAATATCGAAACATGGAAAACATTATGAACTGCAGAGAGTGATGGTGGTAATGCCAAGCGATACGCCACAACACCAACCCTCTCTAAGATCTCAAATGGTCCAACAAAACGAGGACTTAACTTCCCTTTCTTCTCAAAACGCATAACACCCTTCATAGGTGCTACCTTCAAGAATACCTTTTCTCCCAAATCGAACTTAAGGTCTTTTCGCCGTACATCCGCATAACTCTTCTGTCTACTCTGCGCTGTTTGCATACGTGCTCTAATCTTTTGAATAGCCTCATTAGTAGACCGAACTAATTCAGGTCCCATCAATCTATGTTCACCAACCTCACTCCAACAAACAAGGGTTCTACAACATTTGCCATACAAAGCCTCAAATGGTGCCATACCGATGGTAGCCTGGAAACTGTTGTTATAAGCAAACTCCATCAAATGTAGATGAGAGTCCCAACTACCTGGAAACTCTATAACACAAGCTCGTAGCATATCCTCTAAAACTTGGTTCAAACGTTCAGTTTGACCATCAGTCTGTGGATGAAAGGCTGTACTAAAATCCAATCTCGTACCCATAGCAGCCTGAAGTCCCTTCCAAAACTTGGAAGTAAACCGTGCATCCCTATCAGAAACAATCGATACAGGCACTCCATGCAGTCTCACAATCTTAGTTAAATACAACTCTGCCCACTTACTAGCAGTATAAGTGGATTTTCCTGGTACAAAATGTGCCGATTTCGTAAGCCTGTCTATGACAACCAAAATCACTGTGAAACCCTTCAGGGTCTTAGGCGGCCCTGAAATAAAATCCATCGACACATTCTCCCACTTCCACTCTGGCACACTTAAGGGTTGTAACAAACCTGCTGGTTTCTGTCTAGGTGCCTTAACTTGCTGACATACTAGACACTTACTAACAAATTCCGCCACTTCCCTTTTCATATTCCGCCACCAATAAAATCGTTTTAGATCCTGATACATTTTCGTGCTACCAGGATGCATGGAAAATGGGGAATTATGGGCTTCATCTAGTAAGCCAATCTTAACTGTACTGTTCGCTGGCACACATAAACGTCTCTCAAACATCAACCCACCATCAGAGGATATGGAGAACTCATCAGTCTGCCCTGTTTCAACAAGGCGACGTCTCTCCATCAAATAAGGATCATTACTCTGAGCATCAACAATCTTGTGCCTCAGAGTCGGTTGCACCGTTAATTGAGCTAGCTGTGAGGTGACTCTCCTCACAGACACTGCAATCTCAGCTCTCTCCAAGTCTCGATGCAATGGTACCTGTCTAGTAATGAGTGCTGCCGAATGTGATACTTTTCTACTAAGAGCATCAGCCACCACATTCGCCTTACCAGGATGGTACAATATCTCACAGTCATAATCTTTTACCAACTCGAGCCACCTTCGCTGTCTCATATTCAACTCCTTCTGAGTGAAGAAGTACTTTAGGCTCTTATGGTCAGTAAAGATTTGTATCTTTTCACCGTACAAGTAATGTCTCCATATCTTCAATGCAAAAACCACTACTGCCAACTCCAAATCATGTGTGGGGTAGTTCTGCGCGTGACTCTTCAACTGACGAGAGGCATAAGCAACCACCTTACCTTTCTGCATCAAAACACAACCCAGTCCTTTCTTGGAAGCATCACTGTAAATCACAAAACTTTCAGATCCATCTGGTACCGTAAGGACCAGTGCAGTAACTAACCTTTGCTTTAAGTTCTGAAAACTATCCTCACAAGCTGGACTCCAAACAAACGGAGTTCCCTTCCTTGTCAACTGAGTCAAGGGAGTAGCCAAACGTGAAAAATCCTCCACAAACCTCCGGTAGTACCCTGCTAAACCCAGAAAACTACGAACCTCACTAACTGTAGAGGGTCGAGACCAACTGGTAACCGCTTCTATCTTTGCAGGGTCTACTGAAACTCCCTCACTGGAAACCACATGACCAAGAAAAGCCACCTGCTTCAACCAAAATTCGCACTTAGAGAACTTAGCATACAGTTTATTGACTCGAAGAGTCTCTAACACCTTATGTAAGTGTTCCTCATGTTCGGCTTCAGTCTTGGAATAAACCAAAATATCATCAATGAAGACTATCACAAAAGTGTCCAAGAAATCCTTAAACACCCTGTTCATCAAATCCATAAATACAGCAGGTGCATTAGTCAAACCAAAAGACATTACTATGAATTCATAATGTCCATACCTCGAACGAAAAGCAGTCTTAGGAATATCACGGTCTCTAATCCTCAACTGGTGATAACCTGACCGTAAGTCAATCTTAGAGAACACCGTGGCTCCCTGTAACTGATCGAACAAATCATCGATTCTGGGTAAAGGATATCTGTTCTTGACTGTTACTTTATTCAACTCTCTATAGTCAATGCAAAGACGCATCGACCCATCCTTCTTCTTCACAAACAATACTGGTGCACCCCAAGGTGACACACTAGGTCGAATAAAGCCTTTGTCAAGCAATTCCTGTAACTGTACCTTCAGTTCTTTCAACTCAGCAGGAGCCATCCTATAAGGGGCTCTAGAAATAGGAGTAGTGTTTGGCTCCAACTCAATGGCAAAATCAACCTCTCTATGTGGCGGTAGTCCTGGAAGATCTTTTGGAAATACATCTGGGTATTCTCTTACCACAGGTTCTGAAGTTAAAGAAGTCTCACCTTCCCTAGTATCCACCACACTTGCCAAAATACTCCAAGTACCCTGGTTGAGTAGTTTACTAGCTTTCATAGCTGAGATTACTTTAGGCAGTACTACTGTTCCTACCCCCTTGAATTTAAAGCTAGATGCAGTAGGGGGACTGAACACAACTTCCTTACGAGAACAATCAATACTAGCATGATTAGTAGCTAGCCAATCCATACCTAAAATTACATCAAAGTCACGCATATCTAATACCAACAAGGTTACGTCCAGCACACGACCAGCTATCTCAATTTCACATGCTTTAATCTTTTCCTTAGACAACATAATTTCTCCAGACGGTGTAGACACTGACAAAACATAGTCTAAGGGTTCCACCTCTAAGCATGCATGCGTCACAAAAAGCGATGAAATAAATGAATGAGAAGATCCCGAGTCAAACAAGGTCAAGGCAAAATGCCCTAACACTGGTAATGTACCTGTCACTACTGTGCCGGCCTTCTCTGCCTCTGATCTATTAGTGGCAAAGATTGTACCCCGCTGTGGAGGTCTCTCTCCCTGACTGCTCGATCCAGCCCCAGTAGATCTCAAGGGACACCTATCAGCCATGTGTCCCTCTTGCTTGCACTTATAACAGACTCTCGTTCCCATCAAACAACGACCCAGGTGGCGTTTCCCACACGTATTACATACTGGCCTCTCTCGATTAGTGTCTCCTGCCCCGCCAGAACTCTGCTGGAAACTGCGAAAAGGATCACCTGGTCTCAAGTTCCTCTGAGGAACTCCTACAGTTCTCTGCTCTACTTTTCTCTTTTGACCTGACGACGATCCCTTATCAAAGCTCCTTGGCTGTATTTCATCCTTCCCAATGCTCATATCCACTGCCAGACGCAGTGCTTCAGCTTGGGTAGTGGGCTTTAGTGCTCGCACAAAGCCCCTAATTTCATCTCTCAATCCCTTGACGAACCTATCAGCTCTAGCCTGCTCATTACTAACAAGCTCAGGGGCAAAACGTGACAGCATATCAAACTCCTGGTCGTACTCCTCGACTGTCATATATCCTTACTTCAACTCCAAGAATTCCTGGCTTTTGGCGTCTCTAAGGTTAGCCTAGAAAAACTTGGTATAGAAGCAGTCCTTAAACTGATCCAAAGTAATCTGCCTCACATCTCCACCTAGCATGCGCATTGTAGTCCTCCACCAGATAATGCCTCTGTCCCTCAGTAGAAAAGCAGCACACTGAACTCTGTGCTCCTCGAGACATCTCATGTAATTAAATATGGTTTCCACAGAGGACAACCACATTTCAGCTTTAGTAGGATCCTCCAGTGACCCATCAAACGTCTGAGGGTCATACTTCCGAAAGTCCCTCAAATGTTTCGCCTCAGCAGAAAGTTGGTTAGGTAATCCTTGTGTAGGAGGGGCTGCTGGTGCAGGGGGAACTACAGGTGCAGGTGGGACTGCAGGTGCCTGCTGGTTTTGAGCTATAGCTGTCATAAGTTCTGTAAACCTCTGCTCCATGTGAGCAGACAGTGCATCAAACTCAACGTGAGTCACGGGTGCAGCAGGAATTCGCTGTTCAGCTTGACCCTCAGTAGGCTGATTACGACCTGCTCCTCTACCTCGGCCTCCTACTCCTCTACCTCGGCCTCCTACTCCTCTACCTCGGCCTCCTGCTCCTCTACCTCGGCCTCCTACTCCTCTACCTCGGCCTCTACGACCTCCTCTACGTACACCTTCCCTTGGCGGCATAATTCCTATTATCCACCAACAACACTCTTTAACAAAATCTTAATCATAAGCATAAGCAAGTCTTTATCGTCATGCAATCTAGTTTAATTTAGGCAAGGTCATGCAAATAAACCATACATATAAGCATCAAGCATACCTGACGAGAGACGAAGGGTCGCGTTAGCCATAGGAACACAAAAACATAGACTTACATCGTAAGTCAGTCTACAGAACCTAAAACTTAGGCTCTGATACCAACTGTAACGACCCAACTTTTCTAAGTAAGTCGAGGTCGTTATTATTTTTTTACAAATAAAAGACTTTGATTAATATAAAACAAAACGTAAGCAATTTAAAAAAAACATCTTCAAGTCAAGCCTGATTTTTAAACATTCAAGAAAACATAAAATAATACTATTTACAACAAACGTTTGTAAACTAAATTTCAATTCATTTTAAACCTCACAAGAACCCATAAGTGGAAGCAAAAACATGTTTCCTATGGCATCACGCTTCCTTTCTGCCCCTCGCCTGTTTGCCGCCTTTATTACCTTTGCCTGAAAATTAAACATAAGAAGGGTGAGTATTTAAATACTCAGTAAGAGACCCTCTACTGGTCTCGTCAGGGGAAAATAAATTGTTAAAGTTCTATTGGGACACCCTGTACAGTCGCAGTCTTGTGATCCCGTAGGATACACATCTCAGTCTAACGCCCCGAGGGACGTACATATCAGTCTAACGCCCCGAGGGACGTACATATCAGTCTAGTGTTCTGCAGAAACACATATCAGTCTAATGCTCCCGAAGGTGCACAATAAATTGGTGATCCCGTGGGACACCTATAAGGTAAACATCCCAATACAATCTAACAATTTTCCCCTCATTCCATTCAACCCATCTTTCAGTTACTTCAAGTCACAAAGTTCTTTCTTTCAACATCCTAACAGTCAACTTATTTTACTACAGTCATATGTCTGTCAATAATATGCTAATACATCAGTCAATCCACTATACAGTCAATGCACCCCTCAGTTCACCAGCACACAGTCATACTTTAGCGTAATCATACACCCAATCTAAACGAGAATCTCATACAAACACAATCTACAATCTCCGTCCTGTCCACATACACACATTTATATATAGATTCCATGACAATCACGACATACATTCGACGTCAAGTCTACTTCAATTCATATACATTCATATATATTTTCAGTCAACTCACAGTATACATTCAACACACATACAATTCACAATCACAATTCACAATCACAATTGAGTCCAGTAGAAAATCCCTTACCTCGATTTCTATGCAAATTCTTCAATCTACTAAATCCAATGAATCAAATCCTAAACATAATCAATCATAATTAATATTTAAAATATATATTTATATAGTAAATACTACTAAAACAGTAAAATACACATTCTTAGTGTAATATAATATGCAGTGAGAATATCATACATACATATTCTCACTTCGTATAATTATATACCTTCTATTTGTCATATATTTTTTAAATGAACAATATATACTATAATATACTCGTAAATTATAATATGTTTATGATGTGATTTAATATATAGATACACCTTATTTACAACATAAATATTTAGTGACATATAGTTCTACATAATTTATAGTTGAATTTCAATATATATCACTACATAGACAGGTGATGTTATCAATATATACATTTATATAAATATAATAACACGTATTTTGTGACACATATATAGTTCAGTTTTTTTCCTTCACGTTTTGTATCATTTTCTTTATATTTTTCTATATTCAATTAGTATTTTATTTGATTTGTTACATACATACTAATGCATATATTCAATAATACAGTAATTGAAGTTGACATCATCCCATTGAATGTAAAACGTTCAGTTGGTCAACAAAAAAATATTAGAGTTCATTCTAAAATGAAGTTTTAAATGTGGCTGTCATAAACGAAAGAGATGCAAGCTTTCCTTATTGAACTAATTTTTCTTTCTTATTATTAAACTTTTAGTATGTTGATTTATACTTTTATTTGAAATATTCATATTTCAGTTTTTAATTTAGTTATTTTATTTCTATATTTTTTCATAAATTTTCATCTACGGTACCAATTAAAGTTTTTCAATTTATTATATTTAATATACTATCCTTCATACATAATGTAACGACCCAACTTTTCTAAGTACGTCGAGATCGTTAATTTTTAACAAATAAAGACTTTGATTAATATAAAACAAAACGTAAGCAATTTAAAACAAAACATCTTCAAGTCAGGCCTGATTTTTAAACATTCAAGAAAACATAAAATAATACTATTTACAACCAACGTTTGTAAACTAAATTTCAATTCATTTTAAACCTCACAAGAATCCATAAGCGGAAGCAAAAACACGTTTCCTATGGCATCACGCTTCCTTCCTGCCCCTCGCCTGTTTGCCGCCATTATTACCTTTGCTGAAAATTAAACATAAGAAGGGTGAGTATAACAATACTCAGTAAGAGACCTTCTACTGGTCTCGTTAGGGGAAAATAAATTGTTAAAGTTCTATTGGGACACCCTGTACAGTCGCAGTCTTGTGATCCCGTAGGATACACATCTCAGTCTAACGCCCCGAGGGACGTACATATCAGTCTAGTGTTCTGCAGAAACACATATCAGTCAAATGCTCCCGAAGGTGCAAAATAAATTGGTGATCCAGTGAGACACCTACAAGGTAAACATCCCAATACAATCTAACAATTTATCCCCTCATTCCATTCAATCCATCTTTTAGTTACTTCAAAACATAGAGTTCTTTCTCTCAACGTCCTAACAGTCAACTTATCTCACTTTAGTCATATGTCTGTCAATAATATACTAATACGTCAATCAATCAAACTATACAGTCAATACACCCCTCAGATCACCAGCACACAGTCATACTTTAGCGTAACGTACACCCAATCTAAACGACAATCACAAGATCGCATCTGCATCTCATACAAGCACAATCTACAATTTTCGTCCTGTCCACATCCACACACATATATATATTCCATGACAATCACAATATGCATTCAACATTAAGTCTACTTCAATTCATATGCATATATATATTTTCAGTCAATCCACAATATACATTCAACACCGAATCTACATCCATACGTGTGTATATATATATCATCTCATCATCTTTACTCAGTCAGAGATAATCATACA
This sequence comes from Cucumis sativus, assembly GCF_000004075.3. NCBI lineage: Eukaryota > Viridiplantae > Streptophyta > Magnoliopsida > Cucurbitales > Cucurbitaceae > Cucumis > Cucumis sativus. Next base: position 15,046,456 of record NC_026655.2, on the reverse strand, counting down.
GACATACAATTCACAATCATAAGTGAGTCCAGTAGAAAATCCCTTACCTCGATTTCTATGCAAATTCTTCAATCTACTAAATCCAATGAATCAAATCCTAAACATAATCAATCATAAAATCAACATCGTTCTAAATAGTTTCAACCTTTCAAATTACTCCATATGTAAATTCCACAACTTACCGAAATACTGGCGAACTGAACCCTCAACAATTCACAAATTTGTTGTGAATTTAAGGGAGCCCAAGGTTACTCCCAACACCTCAACGCACGACTGTCGACTCGCAGCAAAATCCTAAGTGTGGGTCGGTCAGCGGTCGGCTAAAGAAGACGTGGCTGGAGAATCGCGCGGCAGTGCAGCGGTTGGAACGAAGGTTGCGCAGCTGGCTTCACGAACCGGCCGACGGTTACGAGCGGCAGTTGTGATGCAGATCTGGACGGCGGTTTCGATCCGAAGGAGAAAAGAGAGGGTGGCGGTTGGGTTCGGCGAGCGGCGGCAATTTTGCTTCGCGAACGGAGATGGAGACGGCAGATCGGCGCGCGGGACAACTGCAACGCAGATCTGGACTGGCAGCGGCACGGTCTTGCTTCGCGGCGGGGCTGCAGACGGAAGAAGAAAATGGAAGGAAGGGACCGGCGGCTGGCTGCGGCTAGGCTGCGGCGGGAAGGAAACGGAAGGGAAAGGATCGGCGGCTGGGCTGCGGCTGGGCACGAACGGAAGGAGAAGAGGAACGGAGATGGCCGACGGCGGTTGCTGCGCGAACGGAGAGAACGGAAGGGATGGGCGTACGGGAGGAAGAAGAAAGTAAATTTTTTTTTTCATTTTCTTTTCTTTTATTTAATAAAATGTAAAATATATATAATAATAAAAATATAATTAAATACATATATATATTTAATTATATTAATACATTTTCAAATCTTCTTTCTCCCCTTCAACATATTTTTAAAAAAAATCTTGAACAAATCGAAATAATTCTCTCAAAATAATTTACCTTCAAGTTTGGGGCGTTACATTCTTCCCTCCTTAAGAAACTTTCGTCCTCGAAAGTTCTAATCCTGAAATAACTCTGGATAACGAGTCCTCATCTCTTCCTCTCGCTCCCATGTCGCCTCTTCAATTCGATGGTTCCGCCACAAAACCTTTACTAATGGAATACTTCTATTACGAAGCGTCTTTACCTCTCTAGCCAGAATCTCCACAGGTTGTTCTACATAGCTCAAACGCTCATCAATCTCCAAGGGTTCATAGTCTACTACATGAGATGTATCGGCCATATACTTCCTCAACATCGAAACATGGAAAACATTATGGACTTCAGAGAGAGATGGTGGTAATGCCAAGCGATACGCCACAACACCAACCGTCTCTAAGATCTCAAATGGTCCAACAAAACGAGGACTTAACTTTCCTTTCTTCTCAAAACGCATAACACCCTTCATAGGTGCTACCTTCAAGAATACCTTTTCTCCCACATCGAACTTAAGGTCTTTTCGCCGTACATCCGCATAACTCTTCTGTCTACTCTGCGCTGTTTGCATACGTGCTCTAATCTTTTGAATAGCCTCATTAGTAGACCGAACTAATTCAGGTCCCATCAACCTATGTTCACCAACCTCACCCCAACAAACAGGGGTTCTACAACATTTGCCATACAAAGCCTCAAATGGTGTCATACCGATGGTAACCTGGAAACTGTTGTTATAAGAAAACTCCATCAAATGTAGATGAAAGTCCCAACTACCTGGAAACTCTATAACACAAGCTCGTAGCATATCCTCTAAAACTTGGTTCAAACGTTCAGTTTGACCATCAGTCTGTGGATGAAAGGCTGTACTAAAATCCAATCTCGTACCCATAGCAGTCTGAAGTCCCTTCCAAAACTTGGAAGTAAACCGTGCATCCCTATCAGAAACAATCGATACAGGCACTCCATGCAGTCTCACAATCTCAGTTAAATACAACTCTGCCCAATTACTAGCAGTATAAGTGGATTTCCCTGGTACAAAATGTGCCGATTTCGTAAGCCTGTCTATGACAACCAAAATCACTGTGAAACCCTTCAGGGTCTTAGGCAGCCCTGAAATAAAATTCATCGACACATTCTCCCACTTCCACTCTGGCACACTTAAAGGTTGTAACAAACCTGCTGGTTTCTGTCTAGGTGCCTTAACTTGCTGACATACTAAGCACTTACTAACAAGATCTTCCATTTCTCTCTTCATATTACGCTAGTAACAAACTCTTTTCAGATACGGATACATTTTTGTGCTACTTGGATGCATGAGAAATGGGAAACTATGAGTCTCAACCAATAACCTTGTCTTAATTGCTTTTTCTGTTGGCACACATAATTCTCTCTCAAACATAAGTTCATCATCAAAGGATATGGAAAACTCCTTAACTTGCCCTACTTCTACTAGGCGATGCTTCTCAATCAAATAAGGATCAATGAATTGAACCACAAGAATTCTTTGTCTCAAGATCGGATGTACTGACAACTGAGCTAACTGTGAGGTGACTTCTCCCACTAAAACTACAATCTCAGCTCTCTCGTGGTTTTTGTCTAATGAAACCTGTCTGGTAATAAGTGCTGTCAAAATGTGATACTTTTCTACGAAGAGCACCAACTTCCACATTCGCCTTACCTAGATGGTACAAAATCTCACAATCATAGTCATTTACTAACTGAAACCATCTTTGCTATCTCATACTCAACTTCTTTTGAGTGAAGAAGTATTTTATACTCTTTTGGTTAGAAAATATCTATATCTTTTCATCATACAAATAGTGCCTTCAAATCATTAATGTAAAAACCACAACTGTCAATTCCATATCATAAGTTGTATAATTTTCCTCATGACTCTTCAACTGACGAGGAGCACAAGCAACTACTTTAACTTGTTGAATCATAACATTCATGTAATTCTAGTTTAACTTAGGCAAGGTCATATACATAAACCATACATATAAGCATAAAGCATACCTGACGAGAGACGAAGGGTCGCGTTAGCCATAGGGACACAAAAACATAGACTTACATCGTAAGTCAGTCTACAGAACCTAAAACTTAGGCTCTGATACCAACTGTAACAACCCAACTTTTCTAAGTACGTCGAGATCGTTAATTTTTAACAAATAAAGACTTTGATTAATATAAAACAAAACGTAAGCAATTTAAAAACAAAACATCTTTAAGTCAGGCCTGATTTTTAAACATTCAAGAAAACATAAAATAATACTATTTACAACCAACGTTTGTAAACTAAATTTCAATTCATTTTAAACCTCACAAGAACCCATAAGCGGAAGCAAAAACACGTTTCCTATGGCATCACGCTTCCTTCCTGCCCCTCGCCTGTTTGTTGCCTTTATTACCTTTGCCTGAAAATTTAACATAAGAAGGGTGAGTATTTTAAATACTCAGTAAGAGACCCTCTACTGGTCCCGTCAGGGGAAAATAAATTGTTAAAGTTCTATTGGAACACCATGTACAGTCGCAGTCTTGTGATCCCGTAGAATACACATCTCAGTCTAACGCCCCGAGGGACGTACATATCAGTCTAGTGTTCTGCAGAAACACATATCAGTCAAATGCTCCCGAAGGTGCACAATAAATTGGTGATCCCGTGGGACACCTACAAGGTAAACATCCCAATACAATCTAACAATTTATCCCCTCATTCCATTCAACCCATCTTTCAGTTACTTCAAGTCACAAAGTTCTTTCTTTCAACATCCTAACAGTTAACTTATTTTACTACAGTCATATGTCTGTCAATAATATGCTAATACATCAGTCAATCCACTATACAGTCAATGCACCCCTCAGTTCACCAGCACACAGTCATACTTTAGCGTAATCATACACCCAATCTAAACGAGAATCTCATACAAACACAATCTACAATCTCCGTCCTGTCCACATACACACATTTATATATAGATTCCATGACAATCACGACATACATTCGACGTCAAGTCTACTTCAATTTATATACATTCATATATATTTTCAGTCAACCCCAGTATACATTCAACACACATACAGTTCACAATCACAGTTCACAATCACAATTGAGTCCAGTAGAAAATCCCTTACCTCGATTTCTATGCAAATTCTTCAATCTACTAAATCCAATGAATCAAATCCTAAACATAATTCAATTCATAAAATCAAACATCGTTCTAAATAGTTTCAACCTTTCAAATTACTCCATATGTAAATTCCCCAACTTACCGAAATACTGGCGAACTGAACCCTTAACAATTCACAAATTGGTTGTGAATTTAAGTGACCCAAAGTTACCTTTCACACCTTCAAGAATAATTTATCAAATTAGTCAATTAACCCATCCGTAACGTTTGAACACCTTGAAAACATCATAACCCATACTTAAATTGTTTTGGAAACGACTACAATTTCATAACTTTAATCTTACCAACAAAACTTCGACGGAGACAAAGACGATTTAGGACGGGGCACGACGACGCAGATCTGGTCGTAGTAACGGTAACGCGCGGAGACAGAGGTCGCGCGGGGCGGTGGGCAGAGGGTCACACGGCGCTGGGCGGAGGGTCACGCGGTGCTGGGCAGAGAACAGAGGAGAAAGGAGAGGGGAAGACAGCCGGCGGTTACATGTTCACGCGACGAACGGAGAGAAGGAAACGGATGGGGCGGCTGAGCTGCGGCGGGAAGAGAACGGAAGAGAAAGGATCGGCGGCGGTTGCGGCTGGGCTGTGACGGGAAGAAAACGGAAGGGAGAAGAGAAAAGAGAAAGGAAAAGAGAAGAGAACGGGGGGGGGGTCGCGGCGCGCGAGGGAGAGAGAAAGAGAGATTTTTTCTTTTTTTTTCTCCTTTCTTTCTTTATTTTTTCTTTTTCCTTTTTATTTAAATTAAATATAAATAAATAAATATATATATAAAAATAAAAAACAAAATATATATATATATATATATATACCTTTGGGGCATTACACATAACCACTCTTGTTTCAATCACGAGTTATTATTTATTATGTATAGAACTTTTTTTAAAAAATAATGTAAATTTTGAAACATATGTCAAAAGTAGGTGAATGCAAAACTATTGACAAAAATAGGTGAGTTGAGGTGAATTTTTGTACCCCTACACAATTTTCATGCAGTGGACCCTACATAGTTTATTTTTTACTTTATATATATATTACATTGGGCCAACATTTTTTATTTTCTCATTATTTATATACGTGGGTCCCACACACTCTACTTTTTTTCATTAGGTGTGTATATATAAATAATGACGTATATACTAGTACATGATACATATATCTTATGTGATTTGTTACATATATATACTACTTCATATTTTCAATAGTACATAAATGATGTCATCTTTGATGTACTCAGTATATCATAGTATATTTCAAATACAAAATATAAATTTTTACTAACCTTAAATGAACAATATATATTATGATATATCCTTATACTGTTGTTTCAAACATAACTTATTATTTATTACATATAAAATAAATATTTGAAATAAAATAAATAAACCAGTTTAACAAATTGATTGCATAACATTTCATTCATAAAATATATAATGTATTGTTTCATATACACTATTCATAAGTCAATTTAACATTCAACCATTTTTTTTCATACAATTTCCTGAATATTCAATTCTTTCATCAAAGTCCCTACATTACAAACATATTCAGTTGATCTCAACATTACATATTAGTTGTAACGACCCAACTTTTCTGGGTAAGTCGAGATCGTTAATTTTTGACAAAAGACTTTGGTTGATACAAATTGAAACATAAGTCAATTTAAAAACAATTTATGTAAGGCCTGATTTTCAAATATTCAAGAAAACTTAACAATAACCCTATTTACAAATAAAAGTTTGTAAACTAAGTTTTAGTACATCTTAAACCTTAAAAGAAATCATAAGCGGAAGCAAAATAACACATTCCCTATGGCAATCACGCTTCCTTGCTGCCCCTCGCCGGTTTGCCACCTTTATTTCCTTTGCCTGAAAATTAAACATAAGAAGGGTGAGTATAATAATACTCAGTAAGAGACCCTCTACTGGTCTCGTCAGGGGAAAATAAATTGTTAAAGTTCTATTGGGACACCCTGTACAGTCGCAGTCTTGTGATCCCGTAGGATACACATCTCAGTCTAACGCCCCGAGGGACGTACATATCAGTCTAACGCCCCGAGGGACGTACATATCAGTCTAGTGTTCTGCAGAAACACATATCAGTCAAATGCTCCCGAAGGTGCAAAATAAATTGGTGATCCCGTGGGACACCTACAAGGTAAACATCCCAATACAATCTAACAATTTATCCCCTCATTCCATTCAATCCATCTTTCAGTTACTTCAAAACATAAAGTTCTTTCTCTCAACGTCCTAACAGTCAACTTAACTCACTTTAGTCATATGTCTGTCAATAATATACTAATACGTCAGTCAATCAAACTATACAGTCAATACACCCCTCAGTTCACCAGCACAAACCACAGTTCAGTATAATCCACATCCAACCGAAACAAATTCACTAGTTCACATCCAAATCTTTATACAACACAATCTATTAATATCATCATGTACACATAAGCATAATTTCAGTCATTCACATGTATACTTTCGGCAATCCACATCAATTCACACAACAATGTATATATATATGTTTCCAGTCAAATACAACATACACTAAACATTTAGTCTGCAACCAAACATGTACATCTTAATCATCATCCATACAGTCCAACACAACTCAAAAACTTTAGGTGAGTCCAGTAGAAAGTCCCTTACCTCAAAGTTGGGGAAGCTCCTTAATCAACTAACGTCCTCGAAACAATCCTAAGCACAACAACACAAAATTCAATTACTTTCACGATACATATCTCACTTACTTTCCTCAACGTAAGTTCCAACTCACCGATATATTGGCGAACTGAACCCTCAACAATTCACAAATTGGTTGTGAATTTAAGTGATCCAAAGTTACCTTTCACACCTTCAAGAATAATTTATCAAATTAGTCAATTAACCCATCCGTAACGTCTGAACACCTTGAAAACATCACAACCCATACTTAAATTGTTTTGTAAACGACTACAATTTCATAACTTCAATCTTACCAACAAAACTTCGACAGAGACAGAGACGATTAGGACGGGGCACGGCGACGCAGATCTGGGTAACGGCGCGGAGACAGAGGTCGCGCGGCGGTGGGCAGAGGGACACACGGCGCTGGACGGAGGGTCACGCGGTGCTGGGCAGAGAACAGAGGAGAAAGGAGAGGGGAAGACAGCCGGCGGTTACATGTTCACGCGACGAACGGAGAGAAGGAAACGGATGGGGCGGCTGACCTGCGGCGGGAAGAGAACGGAAGAGAAAGGATCGGCGGCGGTTGCCGCTGGGCTGCGACGGGAAGAAAACGGAAGGGAGAAGAGAAAAGAGAGAAAGGAAAAGAGAAGAGAACGGGGGGGGGGGGGGGGTCGCGGCGCGCGAGGGAGAGAGAAAGAGTGATTTTTTCTTTTTTTTTTTCTTTCTTTCTTTATTTTTTATTTTTCCTTTTTATTTAAATTAAATATAAATAAATAAATAAATAAATATATATATATATATATATATATATATATAAAATAAAAAACAAAAAAAATATATATATATATATATATACCTTTGGGGCATTACACATAACCACTCTTGTTTCAATCACGAGTTATTATTTATTATGTATAGAACTTTTTTTTAAAAATAATGTAAATTTTGAAACATATGTCAAAAGTAGGTGAATGCAAAACTATTGACAAAAATAGGTGAGTTGAGGTGAAGTTTTGTATTGTACCCCTACACAATTTTCATGCAGTGGACCCTACATAGTTTATTTTTTACTTTATATATATATCACATTGGGCCAACATTTTTTATTTTCTCATTATTTATATACGTGGGTCCCACACACTCTACTTTTTTTCATTAAGTATGTATATATAAATAATGACGTATATACTAGTACATGATACATATATCTTATGTGATTTGTTACATATATATACTACTTCATATTTTCAATAGTACATAAATGATGTCATCTTTGATGTACTCAATATATCATAGTATATTTCAAATACAAAATATAAAATTTTACTAACCTTAAATGAACAATATATATTATGATATATCCTTATACTACTGTTTCAAACATAACTTATTATTTATTACATATAAAATAAATATTTGAAATAAAATAAATAAACCAGTTTAACAAATTGATTGCATAACATTTCATTCATAAAATATATAATGTATTGTTTCATATACACTATTCATAAGTCAATTTAACATTCAACCATTTTTTTTCATACAATTTCCTGAATCTTCAATTCTTTCATCAAAGTCCCTACATTACAAACATATTCAGTTGATCTCGACATTACATATTAGTGGTGTTCACGGTTCGGTTTGAAGCTAAAACCGCATCGAACCGCAAAATGATAAAAAAAATCTTCATTGAAACCGAACCGAACCGCTCATCTATGCCAAACCGAATGAAAACCGAACCACATATACATAAATAAAATCAAATCAAAACCGAACGGCTTATACAAAGTTATAAACATAGAAATTTCAAAATTACAGACATAGATGTTTCAAACATTGAAATTTGAAAGTCCAACAACACATAGAAGTTTTAAAATCCACCTAAGATGAATAAAAGTCCTACAGTCATGCAAACTTCGTCAAGACAACTTGTCATTTACGTTTTGATTATGTCATTCTTCTCCTTTTCGTTCCTCTCATTGATTTTTGCCTCTATACCCGCTTTGAAGTCTAAAAAAGTCTTATTATTAACATATATATATATATATATATATATTTTTGTTTTTAAAATAAAGCAATTCAGTTCGGTTTGAGAATCGGTTCTTAACATCTTAAACTGAACCGAAACCGAATTTTATGTGGTTTTTTTGAAATAGAAATCGAATCGAACCGAACCATATGCATTCGATTTCGGTTCGATTAGTGATTCGATTAAGTTTTCAACTTCATTTTGAACACCCCTATTACATATACTAGAGAATAACAAATCTGTTAATGACATATATTACATATACTCATCATAATTATTTCTCATTCATGTTCTTGTAAACATAAACAACTTTCATATATAATTAATATTATTTCAAACATAATGTATTATTTACTACGTAAGATATGAATATTTAAATAAAATAAATAAATAAATTGATATAAGAACATTTCACTAATAAAATATACATTATATTATTCAATATATACTATTATTATATAAAATATATGAAAAAGAATGCAAAATAAAAAAGGACAATTTTTTAATAAAATCATAAAAAGCAAACTAAGGACAATTTTTATTATTAATATTACTTTAATAGAATTTAATCCATATTTTCATAGGATATTTAATAAATGAAAATCTTAAACGTGGTTCACTTTTCTTTTTATTTTTAATATATTATTAATAATAAAAAGAGTAAATTGGTCATTTTTACTCTATATTTGTATAAAATATTAGTCAATTTATGATATTTTTGAAAATTTTAAAAAATTTATTGCAATTAATTTTGTAACATGGTATACAATTTGAGTACACTTAGATAAAAATTCAAAGAAAAAAAAAATAATTTCACATTATATAAGATCAAGTCTAAACGGTATAAATTGAACCGCTTGTTAAAACCGAATCAAACCACACCATTTATGTACAAAACAAAAAACACAGTTTGTTGCTGTCTCAAATTGTCCAAACCGAATTTAAATGGTTCGGTCTATTTCAGCTTCAGTCTTCTGGAATTCAAGGAAATTTTGATCTTCCAAGTCTTCAATATTTCAGAAGATGATGATCTCGAAGTTGATAAGAACTTGCACGTCTTGAGAGCTCTATAGAAGTTTGAATCTTCAATTCTTCAAAGCTTCAGTACTTCAGAGCTTCATTTCTTCCTTCAACAAAAGATCTCTCGAATGAATGACAAAGGTCTCTACTTATAGAGAAAATTTGTGGGCTTGGACCCATTTGCTTGTTGAGTTGTTGAGCTTGGACTTGGGCTTGGGCCCATTAGTAATTTCTCTTCCAATCCTCACTCATTTCTTTTTTTCTTAAATTTAATTTATATTTGTTAAGTTGCTTGATTATTTAGCAGCTATTTTGTTTTTGGTGTTTGGTTTTTTAAAAGTAAGGTTACTTTTTTTTTTTGAATCGTGGTTTGAAATTCAATTTCAAAAGTAAGGTTACTTTTTTTTTTTTGAATCATGGTTTGAAATTCAATTTCAAGTATAAAAGTTCCATTTTTGGTCCAACTTCATTAAAGAAAGAATAAAATTTGAATAACTATTTTTTCTTCTATATTTTGGTTTGGTTTTTATGAAAGAGATTTAGGAGTTTTGGCTTAGTTTTTGAACATGAATAAAAAGTAGAAGAGATTTAGGAGTCTATATTCATGAGTTTAATTTTAAAGAAACTGTAAATAAATTTCATCTAGTACCAAAATATCTGTAATTAATAGTGCAGAAAATCCAGGAAGCTGAAGATGAAACATAATAGAACTTAGGTAACTGACAGTGGATGAAATTCCTTTGCAGTGGAAAGCAAATGAACTAACCCCACTTGCTCTTATGAAATCTATACATAGGGAGGGAAGGGGAGGGGTGTTGCTTTTTTTCTCTTTTTTTTTTTTTTTTGTTGGGTGTAACAAAAAAAATGGTCATATAACCCTTGAAGGATAGGTTTAACCAAATTTTTTTGCTAGTGTATAGAAGGAGAAAAAAAGGAAAACAAAAAAGGATGGTAATTAGTTTGGTGAAGGCTTGTGGAGGAAGAAAGTGTTTGGATAAAGAAAGCTTTCCAAAATTTTGTTCTCGGTTTTAAATTCCATAGTGTATTTTGCTATGACTTTATTGGTGTTTTTTTTTTTTTTTTTTTTGCATCCAGATGATGTAATTCTTTGAATTTGTGATCATGGATGTTTTAAATTTGAACATGATTGTGGGTTTGAAGAGAGAAATTGAATATCAATGTTAAATATGTAGAAAACATTTTGTTTGCCATTGTTCTAAAAGGACGTTCTGTTAGTAAGATGAATAGATAACTCTTGAAGGTACAAATTTAATATTTAAACGGTAATTCATATGTGGTAGGAGGGGATCGAACCTCTGCAACCTTTGAAGAGACGTGTCATTTACCATCAAGTTATACTCTTTTTTAGATATAAGCTGCAATAATTGTGGAACGTTTGCTCATTATGCCTTTTTAATTCAAGTTTTTTGTTTGTTAGAAAATCGAAAAAAAGTTAAAAACTTTTGGAAGTTATATACAAACATTTTTAGAAGCTATTAGGGAAGAGGAAAAAATATGAGTTCCGTTTACTTTTCCGTCAGCTAAAATACTTTAAAGTACAAAATTAAAAAGAAAAAATTCCTTACTGCGATACATGTGGCTAAAAATGATTGGCCGACTTTGAATTTCGTTTACGTATTTATATAAATAATATGCCCTTTCGTCAGGTTCTGAAGCCCTAGTTGAGGCTTAAGTTCACTATTCGTACATTGCTTCATTTCCCCGATCAAAACCATTGAATCTGCTTCGTTGTATTGTAATTCTCTCTGCAAGACGAATGCCACACAGTGATAGATGGATCAGATTCAGTACTCTGAGAAGTACTTCGACGACATTTATGTGTACAGGTATTGTGTTCTTACTCTTAGTTTCCAACTCCATTGTTACTCGTTGTCTTGAAGGATTGTTTGGATTTGGAAGTGTTCATTCTATTTATGGATTATTGTATGCAATAATATCATGTTTTATATAACTCGAAAATATAGTATGGGACTCATTGCTTTATTTTAGGGCCAAAGAATATTCCTTTGCTATCTAATTTTAAGCTAAGGTTGGTTTAGGTTTAAAAAATTACTCTCATAATTACCTTTGATTTTGATGAGTTTTAATTTCTACTATGCTCCTCGGTATTCAATGTATTGCACTGATTTTGCTCCTTGATTTTGGAGTTTTAATTTTATTTAGTCTATATGTTTCAAGATTTAATTTACATTTTTTTTATACTTTATTTTTCAATAAATACTCACTTTTAGTTAGGGGTCGGTTTTAGTCTATTGAAGATAAGGAGGGATGGAGTCACCGTTCCTCTTGGTTTGAGAAAATCCAAACTAACATTAATTTAAAACAAAAATTCAAAAGCCTAAACTGACCTAAATCGATAGACAACCAATAGTCGATTTGTACGCTTTGATTTGTACTCTTTCATGGTCAAAGTCGGTTCGAAGATTTATGAAACTGACTAAGTTAGTTGACGGTGTATTGGCCTACAAATCGACTCCAAATTACTCATGCTCACTTTTAATTATGAATGTTAATAATGGCCTTCACGACCCATGATTCGACCTCATCATCATTGATCTGAAGCACAAATAAGACCCATATAAAAAAAATCTCAAATGTTGCAAGTTCAATAGGCAATAGAAACAAGAGTGATTGTCATTGGTCGTTTTAATTTCAATATTTGGATTCAAGAACATCGAATCATTAACTCCAAAGTTAGAATACAAAACAATGGATGAAGGAAAGTAAAGCTTACCATTCAAAGCATTCTTGATCCTCCCCATCCAAAAGAATGGATCTACAAAAGTTCGACGAAAATCCAAAAATTATCAACGTTGTTCTTTGCTCTCTCAACCTCAACTTACTCATGTGGAAAAAAAACCATAATTTCGCCAAACCCTTAAAATTTTGTATTCATAAAAGAATGATGAAAACCTAGAATGAGAAGGATGAAACAAATTCGCTAACCTTTTAACGTCAACGAGATAAGCGTTTGAGAATGTAGAAATTGAGTGAAGAAGAAAGCATATGTGGAACGAGCGGTGGCGTCGAACCCTTTCTTCTCCCCTTCGCATTACCTTTTTTGCAACCCATTTCCCTTTGCAGATCTATGAATCAGAAATGGGGGCAAACGTTTAAAGGATAACTCTCGATGCATTAAAACGTGCGTCAAAAAATCCCTGCTATTTCCTGACGCCACCAACGATGCATCGAGAGTTTTTTGATCTTCTGAAGCTCTCTAGTTATTTCATCGGAAGATACCATCTCTCCCGACAGTCTAAATTGACGTGTCAGGAGATCCAAAAATTCTTGTAGTGTAATATGAAATAGAATGTCTTATTCATGTTGTGTGATCTTGATTAGAAAGCCTCATACTTGCTGTGTAATTTGGTATGGGATGCACATTTTCTTGTTGTGTGATCTAACATGGAAAGTCATGTTATGCGTAGGAAAATTTATGGTACTTACCAGTACGTTGAGATTTCTCTGCATGGCTACATCTTAACTAAAGAGTGTGGTAAACGTTTGAGTTAGGGAGAGGGTACACAAAAACGAAATAAATTGTATAAAATGAATCCACGAAATAGTTGATTTACATTTTAAAGTAAATAGATTTAAGAAATGATTGTGTGGTGAGAAGGCGATTAATTTACATAAAGCACTTGTTAAAGAGATTCCACACTCACTAGACGTTTCTTCCAACTCTTTCCATGTTTGTTTTACTCCCCATAGTTAGGGAAAGACATCTGACATAGAACTTGTTGTCTTGATCGCCCACCATGCCACCAGAATCCCATTGTTTTGGTAGTGGCCACTTTTATCTCATGTACTATATAGAGAAGCTAAGCAGAGAAAGTGAAGTCGTTGTTTGAGTCTGTATTTATTTTTTAAACAATTTGTGTACTAGAAATCAAATGTACTCTCTGAAATTGTCTATCAATGAAGTTCTCTTTAATTCCTTAAAGTATGAATTCAGCGTTTAACTCTATGTTGTAAGAAGTTGTTCTGCTTATGAGGCGTTCAGCATACCATCTCACATAAAATGAACATTGAAGAGTTATTTATTTAGAATTATCTTAGTCCTTAGTTTATGATAATTTGTTCGAAGTGTTAGTTTGCTACTAACGTTTGTTAGTTGGAAATGTTAGATAGATTTTATAGTTTAAACTTAGATATAGTGAAAGTTGAAATATTGGATACTTGTGAGATGTGACTTATTCAAGAAGAAAATTTAGAATTTATGAGGTGTAACTTTTAATTTATGTTCAGGTCTTACAACTCTTCCCCTCTTGGAGATTTCATCCTTGAAATTTAGACAAAAGACAGTACTTTGAAGAAATGTACTGCTTTTATTATTTAACTTTTGGAGTTACAACTTTACAATACCAAAAATAAAAGCTATAACTATTACATTTTCTTATTTGGACATTCACTTCTATAATGCCCTTCCTTGCAACAGATATATCAAGTAACAAGTAACACTTTTTCTCCTACAAACTCCCGTGTGGTTTCTCTCGCAATCATTACACTTAACCACTTGACTTAAGGTGGTTTTAGCTTTCTTGCCCATACTTTCTTTTTCCCTCCTTCTTCGCTTAAGTCAGAACTTGATCTTTTTAAGCCCAAACTCATTTCTACTTGCAGGGCTACATCTAGTAGCTATGTGTAATCACTTCTTATCAAAATCGAAACAATAGGGGTTTTGATCTCCTCTCGCAAACCATTGACAAAACAACTACATCTTCTGTCCGTCCAAAATTAACATCAAAGCATACTTTGCTAATTCTATATAGTTCTTTTCATATTACGCAACTGAGAGTTTTGCACATTTTAGATTGAGGAACTCATCTCTTTTTTCTTCTATATAGATCGACGAGAAATATTTACTATAAAATATTTCTTTGAATTCCTCCCAAGTCACCCTTCCTCGTCTGCCTTCCTCTAGAGTCCACCAATCTTCAGCTTCTCCTTGTACTAAAAATAATTGATTAACTCAAATTTCCTTTCCCCTGTACACTGCATAATGTGGAAGAACTTTTTCAATGTTTTTAACCATATTTTCAGCTTCTTTGGGTCTAGTGGTTCCACTAAACTCAATAGCTCCCAACACTTTCAGTCTTTCATCTCCAAATTTCTCCTTGGGCTGTTGAGTTAAAACGTCAATCAACCTTTCCGCAACTTTATTATACAGAGCTTCTTCTAGCTCTCTTCTTGCATTGAAGTTTACAGAATTAGCCTATAAGTTCATTGTTGTTTCAATTCTTCCAGAACATACTCAACTTAACTCAAATTTACTTATGCTTTTCCAAAGAACATATTACTCTGGTACCAATTTGTCACACCCCAAACAGCCAAAGTAATAAGAATAGGATGCGATTTAGTTACAACCTTCAAATTTTCTTATCGACTAATTCAACCTCAATTCTTTTTAAACTACCAAGAGAAAACATTACGCAACAGAATTCGTATCGAATGTCAAACACATTCAAAGACATAATTGATGCGTAAAACTTAACGTGATCAATTCAGCCAAAACTTACACTTTACTAATATCAGGAGTTTAGATGAATGTAACTTACAACACTTTGACCTAAAATTACATTATTAAATAAACTCTTAAACACCTAGTAGTTTTCTCATCTCGTTGCAAATCCTTCAACCTCTTCTCTACTTGGTATAAACGTCTGGTAATGGAAGATAGATTTTGAAAACATCAGTCGAAAGACTCGGGAGGTTTTATGAAAACCTTTCGCAATACCTTTTCATAATCATTTCGTAAAAATAATATCAAATCATTTAAACACACCAACAAATAATTTCATTTCACATAAACCTTTCTTTATGCTTAACAAATCATTTCGCAACTATTTCATTTCGCCAAGGATCCTAAATCACTTTCTACGCTAGGTCATGGAACATTTGACATAAAATATTAAGGAAAGCACATAAACATTAAGATCAAATCATGCTTTAGACTACTGAATCATCAGCATCCGATAGTATCTCGATTCGTCCTTGTTGCTCAGACCGCTAAGCATTATACGCTTCTTTCAACGCATAAGTCACCTTCATCACCAAGTAGTCTCGTACACTCATGGTGGCCTTTAACTCTTTATGTGCACATAAAAGTTAGCTTATTCAAAGGAAGTAACTAATGATTTGCAAACATTAAGATCAAATCATGCTTTAAACATCATAACATTTTTTCCTATTAATCTCTTTTAGAAATCATTTTGAATCGAAATCATTAACTCAAATCAGTAGATATTTATAAGAAAACATTTGACATAAATATTAAGGAAAGCACTCACAAAAGTTTGAAAGAAAAGCACTCACTCTTTAACTTTCCTCCTCTCACAAAGTTTTCTTGTGGAGACCAAGTGACAGTACTTTAGCATTTCAACGAAATTCTCATCATCCTCTACTTAGTTACCCAAATCCTCTATTTATACTACTCTTTTAACATGGATTAGTCATCCTTAGTTCTTTATCTGATTACTAGCTCCTACTTCAACCTTACACTTGTAAAATATCTATTTGTTTTAGCCATGCTTAAAACCTTAATGTTACACGTTAACCCTTGTCAAATCATATTTGACATTTTCTCGCCAAACTTTTCTTCTCGCCTAATACCATTTCGCGAATAACTTCAACCACTTAACAGCTTCTCAAGGTCTTATCGCATAACTTCTTTTACGAACTGCCCACTTTTCTCCCGAAGATTTATTCTCTTTTGAGTGTTTAGACTTAGAGGTCTTACCATAAATCCCTCTCACGGACTATCTTACCTTAAGCTCTTAACACGTACTCGAACTAAAACGCCTTCTTGTTCAAAACACCAAGTAACATATTTAGTCAAAATTTTATCTTTTAACTTTTAATTTATCTTTGGGTCTTACACAACTGATGCAAATGGATAATGGAAGCATTTTGATTATGAATTTTCAGAGTTTGCTTCAGATCCACAAAACGTTCATTTGGGATTAGCTTCTGATGGGTCCAATCTGTTTGGACATATCAGTACCACCTACAGTATATAACATTTGAGGTTAATTCCTTACAATTTGCCACCTTAGAAATGCATGAAAGAGTCTAACTTCTTCATGTCTTTGCTAATGCCCAGTCAAACATCTCCTGGTAGAAAAATTGATGTTTACCTCCAACCATTGATTGAGGAACTAAAAGAATTATGGAATCTTGGTGTTTGTACGTATGATTCTCTTACCTGTCAGTTTTTTCACTTGTAGCAACTTTGTTGTGGACGATTAATAGCTTTTCGGTGTATGGTAACTTATTTGGATGGAGTACGAAAGGGTATCAGACATGTCTCATATGCATGGGAGATAAATCTTCCAGATAGTCATTCAGAATAAGTAGAAAAATAGCTTACATGCGATACCGATCTTATCTTCCAAATAATCATGTTTGGTGTAGAAGTAAGCTACATGATCACTACTACAAAAGAGGGCTTTCTTGACGTTTGTAGTTTTAATTACTTGACGGCTTTTGAAAAAAACGTCAAGAAATAGGTTATTTTAAAGACAAAACGTCAAAAAAATTTATGAAACGACAGAGATAAGCAAATTTTCAATTTTCTTGACATTTTTTAAACGTGAAGCGAAAAATATTTGTTCTTGACGTTTTAAAAATGTCAAGAAAAATCTATTAAATTCTTGACGTTTTCTAAACATCAAGTTGAGATAATTTTCTTGACATTTTAAAAACGTCAAGTTGATTAAATAACTTTAAAAAAATAAAAAGAAAGAAACACGCGCGTGGATTGATGTAGAAATACTTCTTCACACCTCTCCTTCGAAATAAATCGCTGCTCGATATCCTTCACTCCTCTCGTTCGAAAATGAAACGTCATTTGTCATGCTCCGTTCAAAATCACCATCGGAGAAGAACTTCATTTGTATTTCGTTTGAAATCACTGCCTAATCAATTCGAAAACAACGCTTCTTGACCGCCATGCTCCGTTCGTCGTGCATCGTGCTTCGTTTGTCGTGCTGTGATCTTGAAAAATCACAGAGCTTTATATTCCCAGAAAATGGTTCGTACGTAACACAACTATTATTTGTCTGACTTCGATGGTTCTGTCGTTAACTTTCATATGGGTTGAACTTTTTTAATGGGTTAATGTGTCGTTGATGCAGCTCCGCAACGAATCCCCTGATTACTTCCAAGGACCATGTTTCTGTTCAGATCAACATTGGGCATTTGGATGAGAATGACATCTACACTGGACAATTTTCTACATTGAGAAAGACGCTCCTCCAAAGGAGATGGGGGCTGATGTGCTTTTTGGTATCTCTTTCTATTCCTAATGGCTTCTTAATTGACTTTTCCTGGACTATTCAAGAATTTAACAGATGAAGAAAAGTTATTGGACTTTTCATTAATGCTTATGGAAAAGGCTTGAAGTTGATTTCGTAAACACCCTCATCTTAGAGGAGTCAATAGCTTTGCTGGAATGGCATATTGTGCTGATTTTATTCTTCCAATGAATTAAGGTTCAGGTTTGACATTGAATAGAATGAATGCAAGTGATGGATGAGAAGGTATTCCACATTTGATGAGTTTATTTGCTTTTGATTTTTTTGATTAAGCTTTACTCACAAAATGAGTGGTATTTTTAACCAATTTAAATCAATTTTCAGACTTTTTTTTTTTATACTTTTTAGGGCTTAACTTTGAGTACAAAGTTATTGATATTTTGAAGGGGGGCATTTGACTCATGGTAAGTTTAATGTTGTATATTATATGTGTACATATAACATATATAGTTTTCAAAATCGAGAACATGTACAGTGGTGGAATTTGGATATTGATTTTTTAGATTCTCAATTTGACGCAAGTTTTCTATTTTAACTTTTTTCCACATCCAAAACAATTTGTACATGTGATATTATTAAGTTTCATCATTTTATCTTCACGAGGTTTTTTTAACCTCCTAATTCTAGTTTTCTTCTTATTTGTTTTTATCTCTTGGTCATTCTGGACTTTGAGCTGATGAACATGATTTCTTCACTTCACACGAAGAAGAATTTTATGACAGTTTTGATTTTATGGGCCAGCAAGAAAATTAAACCATCTCATAGGTATCTATGCCTAAGGTTGGTATATAGCACTATTTATTTTCTTTGTTTTCTTTTTATATTTATTAATTAATAATTAATCAATCTCTATTAATTTTTAAGTAGTAGTGTGAACTATTTGTTACTCTGACTAATTTGCAATGTTCTGTATAGTAATTTTAATGTCATCATTTTATGTTCTTTGGATAAATATTTATTGTAGTATTGATATACTACACAACACTAACTCTACATGCTCACACTGAACAGTAACACTGCTTTCTATTGTGATAAAAGTTTTTTTTTCCACAATAGACTACAAATTTTTTTACATGGGCAGCAATTTTTTATCCGATGCTTTGATGTTCTTTTAACACGTTCTTACCCAATTTTTGTTAGCACATACATACTTAAATCATTGTGAACTATACCAATCAAGGATGCTCTTACAGCCAAAATTTGTGGTTGAATGACTGATCATGCTTGAAAAACAGTAAGTTGTGAATATGTAATAATGTAGTTCTGTCATCCATATGAGGTGTCAATTCTCTTTTTGTTTAATCATTCATAGCTAGCATTACAACCAGTAGGAACACATGGTATAAGTTTGATTAATCCATGACTAAGGTATAATGCATCTTGTAATGAGCGGGTATATTTCTTTATTGCTTTTATTGTTCTTTGCTCGAATCCAACCTGACTGTTTGAATATATATTTGATGCATGCAGATCCAGTTATATATACGTGTGTGACATTTTACTCTTTGAATTTTGTGGATTAATCATAATGATAATTATTCATTAAATTGTACTCACGTTGAGATGCTTGAAATATGCAGATTGCAGCAAGTGTTCACATCATCCTCCATTGCAGGAAGTGTTCGATGTGCGAAGCGAAAATCAACCTTCAACCATGATAACATCAGCAATAGCATTTGGAGATGCTGAAATGCTTGAGAATATGCATATCTGAAAGTGGTTGAAGTCGGATGACAATGCCCTCATCGATGACAACGATGTCGTCATCGTCAACAAAAAGCTTAAACAAGAGGTGTCACTCAAGCTCCAAAATGTTGATTGGTACACTTAAGAAGACTACCATAATATTGATTGTTATACTTTTGAAACTAGATTTATTGTAGCTAGATAGTTTTGGGATAAGTTAGTTGATTGGGATGTTGAGTTGAATTAGTGTGGCAATTTGATGGAGTTATTTATATTGTTTTTGTGAATTATATGAAATATTCATATATATATATATATATATATGTAAAGTTTTGGAAATGATTATATATATATATATAGTGAAAGATTTTATTTATATATATTCAAGTTTTGAAACTATATTAATATTGTTGTCCAACTATACAGGACTATGGGAGCATAATACAGGAACAAAAATGTCATTGAATTAATTTTTTAAAAAAAATTGAAACATGCTTGACGGTTTTTAAATATCATAAACAAGTGCATTTTTTACGGTTTTAAAATGTCATAAATAAGTGCATTCTTGACGGTTTTAAAATGTCATAACCAATGAATTTCTTGATGGTTATTAAATGTCATGAACATTCATACACTTGACGGTTTTTAACTGTCATGAAAATTTGTATTTTTGACGTTTATAAAACGTCAACGTTAACTATTCTTGACGTTTTTTTCAATCGTCAAGAACTTTGGCTTTCTTGACGCTGGCTTCAAGGACGGTTTTACAACCGTCAAGAATAGTGATTCTTGATAGTTTAAAAACGTCAAGAGAGCCTGTTTTTGTAATAGTAGATGGAAGTGTTGAGCGTAGGTCTTGTCCAATTGTACTAAATGGCCATGATATCTTCAAACAGCTGGAGTCCCTGGAGTTTCTAGTAATGAGTAAACATCCATCACTGAAAGAGAAAAAGAAAAAGAAAAAAAAAAAGAGAGAGAGCTCTGAATTGGACGAAGAGAAGTATCTTTTTTGAAATCCCTTACTGACCAAGTCTGTTATTACGTCATAAATTGAATGTAATGCATATTGAAAAGAACATTTGTGATAACTTGGTCGGTATATTGTTGAATATAGAAGGGAAAATGAAAGATACTATGAATAACTAGTCTTGCAACAACAATCCAACCATTGTATTTTTCAATGACAGAATTAAAGAAAGATGACAAAATTATTACCTACTTAGTCTATATCCACTACTACATAAGAACCTCCACATTTCACAATTTTTCTCAAACATACTAAACAAAGAATTCTCTTATTCTTTCAATTTTCACACTCATTTTTCTAAAAAAAATAAAATAAATAAATAAAGCCAATGAAGAACTAGGGTATGAGCACCTCCATAATGAAGATATCGCTTACATTATTTCTAGTAAGCATGGCCATTTTGGCATCATCAGCCAAGGCTAGCATGGAGGCAGCAACACCTAGTACATTAGCACTAGAAGATCTATCTTTCTCCAACTGCACACCATTTCTTTTAGATGCCACAATGTGTGTAGTAGGTGTGATAAAATTCTAAGTTGCTCCTCTTCCTTCTTGTTGCAAAGTTATTTTTGATCTTAACCATTGTTCTTCTAAAACTTATCAACATATTCCTGACATGGATATTATTAAAAAAAATTATAGTTTGTGAAGCATTTTCTGTCTTGACAATCAAAAGGTTCTTTAGGCTAATTATGAACTATTTTGAATAAAAAAGTTTTCTTTTTTTCTACGGTACTTTTATATTGTTAGAAAGTTATAATGGAGATTAATGTTTTTATATTTCTGCTCCAGTTTTCTTATTAAAAATAAATCAGTTAACAACCTCCTTCTAGCACACATTATTAATAAATGACAAAACAATTGGAAGAGCAATAAGTAAAAATAACTATAGAAACGCTAAGCATGGTTGTTTTTTAACAAGATACTATTGATCAGTTGGGTGTACCCGAACATCTCTATTAGGTGGATACCTCAACTTTTGTCAATTATTAAGTAGTTTATGATTACCATCATATTATTATATGATTACGTTCAATATTTTGTCAAGTGTGGTAAGGATTTTTGTTTACTGCATTATGATTATTTTCATTTACTTATCTTACACAAAAAAAAATTGTCAATTACTAAGCAGTTTCTGGTTACCATCCATTTTTGTAATCTACATAACATATTGTCGATCATCTCATTGCCACTATGAAAAATGAGCATAGGAAGCTTAACCAGAACAATAAAATACTGAGATTGTCATTTGGTTACCTTCTTATTGACATTTGAATTATTTTATTAAGTTATTGTAATTTTTTATATTGCTCTACTACCTTCAAATTGTTATTTGGTTAGTTTTTTTTTTTTTTTTTTTGACAAATTTGATGATTTTTTTTTTTGTAATAATGTTTTGTCATAATAATAAAATATTAATTAGATAACAACCACACAATAAAAATGTAATGAATATCTCAAATCACATCTATCTTTTCATATAACTCAACCAATTAGTCCATCAACTATTCTACCAAAATGCAATCAATCAAATTGACATATTAACATGTGATTGCTATTTGAGGTAGTATTTAAATATTAAAGACATTTAATTAAATTAAAATTGTTTATTTATTTTCTGTAAGTAAATAAATTCATCTTTATAAATTTTAGGACTCCACCCGATTCACATCAAAATAGAAGGAAATTAGTGCTGCTACATTACAAAAGCTCACAATTAGAAACACCAAATAACTTCTTTCCTTTTTTTTCTTTTTTTTTCCTAATAGTAAACACTAAAATTTATTTTTGACAAATTAGAAAAGTTAGAAAAAATTTCAAAAATAACAAAGCTTACCAAATATATATAACTTACAATAAATTATATCACTAATAGTCATCGATATACTATAGTGATAAAAGACTAACATTAGTGACAGAATTCAAAATTTTGCTATAGCTTGTAAATATTTTAATTTATTTTACTACTTTTAAAATTGTCTCTATATATTAACTATTGAATGACATTGTTGTTCACAACCAAAGTTGCACGGGACATGTTTTATAATCCATTGAAATCATACCAAAATATATTTTCAAACTATCTTTTGAAAGAAAAGCTTGTCAAAGTAGATTGCTAACACATTATAGTACAAGGTTAAAATTGTCAGGGTTATTTAAGTTTGGAGATCAATTTACTTTTAAAAAAGAGTAATTTATTTATTCAAAGTTTAATTTTAATTGGAATTGATTAAAAAAAAATAATAAGAGTATTTTCAAAAACAGAATAAATAAGCATAATATTTAGCAAAATTTTAACCCATTATGTAGCCGCTCAAAACAAAGGGTAAAATACCAAAAAGCTCATAAAAACTTAAATCATCCAAATTAATCGCGATTTTTTTCTTTCTACACTCGGCATACAAAATTTTGAGGCTAATCACTATGTTTCTCGGTCTAGTTGAAGAACAAAAAGCTTTAGAAATTGAGTTCTCAGGCTAATCTCAAAGCTTGTCCGACCGAGATGGAAGACAAAGAAGTTAAGAAGTATAAAACTTGGACAATCTCAGGCGAAATACAAGAAAGATGTGAAATTACGAGGCTAGTCTCAATGTTTTCCAACCAAGATAAAGAACAGAAAACTTTAGACATTGAGTTCTCGGGCTAATACAGATGCTTGCATGACTGGAATGGAAGGCAAAGAAGTTAAGAGGCCTCGATTTCAAACCATCTCGGGGCTGAGTTTAACTGTGATTGGAAACATGGAGTTTCTTTCTATTGGTATCTATTAGTGATAAACACTTATAGAAATGTATCAGTTTCTATGATATCAATGTGTATCTTAGTGCGATATGTAGTCTATATATCACATGATTTAATTCTATAGGATTTAATTTGAAAAATATACATGGAGTTTCGGTATGATAACTTTGGTAGATACTAATATAACTAGAGTTTCGATGTTGGAGAGATATGTCAGTGTGATCATCAAGTAGAGACCATGTCACCAAAAAAAAAAATGAAGAAGATCATAAGAAAACTAAAGGAAGAAGACAATGAAGTCGTCAAAAAAAATGATCACGTGCGAATATTTTAGTGTGCTAAGGAATATAAAAGTAATATATGTTCTTCATTTTTTTTTTTTGCTATAAAATATAAATACTCTGTATTTTCTTCTATTTATTTAAATTTTCCTTTCAACAATTTTATTTTTTGTATGCTGTTTTCAAAATATTTTCTCAATTTTAATTTACAGTTTTCAAACATTTTGAAGTTTAAAAACTTGATTGGGTTTTTTAAAACAAAAAATAAAACATTGTGGTGTATTTCACGTTTTTTTTTTAATTATTAAAGGTTAAGCAAATAAACCAAATTATACTCATAATAAAGTTTCATTTTTTTTCTTTTGTTACTAAATTTTTCACTGTTGTTTAAAAAACTAAAGAAATTTTAAAACATTCAAAAAACAATTCTTTGTAGTTTTTCAAAAATAATATTTGACTAAAAATTCAAATATTAATTTAAAAATGAGGTTGTTTCAAAAATAGAATAAAGCATGACAATATTTAATCGTATAGAATAGTTTTAAAAAAGGAAAAAGTTCACATGAAATAACAAAAATACTTCATCGATTAATCGGTCACACACGCATGAAAAAATAATTTTATACCTCATCTAAACAAACTCGTACCAAGTTTAAACGATCTTTTACAAATCTAAACAGTTTATTAGTGATAGTGATCTATCTCTGTCTATCTAAGATAAACAACTTATCGTTTAAATATTGGTACACGATCGTTTAGATCTTGTACCAATATCATTTAGATTTTGTATCAATATCATTTAGATTTTGTACTAAGATGAAAAATGAAAGAAATTCTCTTAAAAAGAGAAGAATAAATAACAAAGAAATATAACAGAAAGAATTGAAAAATCGTACTACAATAATAACAATCAAAACTAATAAGAATAAATATGAAATTTATGAATAAGTAATTTGGTTCATGAATTTTTGTTAATTGTTATATGACGGCAGATATTTAGCACTTTTCTTATATTTATTTTTTATCTTAAAAAATCTCAAACCAAATAATTATGAGGCATTTATAGCAAAATAAATTAAAGTAAAATTTGTTATTGTAAATATTTTGTAAAATCTATTATTTCTTAAAAAATCTCAAACCAAATAATTATGAGGCATTTATAGCAAAATAAATTAAAGTAGAATTTGTTATCGTAAATATTTTGTAAAATCTATTATTTTTTAAAAAAATTCTAATGGAATATTTTGTGGAAATTTTATAGTTATTTTTGTATGCATTGAGAAAGAAAAAAAAAAATCCAATTATACCGAGTCAGCTCCCCCACCTCTCTCCGTTAAGACAACGATAACACACCGGAAAGCAGCTGCCGCCAAAGCCGCCACAGCGACAGGGGCGCAATCGAATACTCAACCGCCATCTAACCTTCGTTCGAGTTACAGAAACGCTCCGGTCGCTGAAATTTTTCCAAATTAAACACTAAATTCTGTAACTCCAAAGTTTCGTTACCAGAATTGCAGTTTTTCAATTCCCATAAACATACCAGACGTTTTCAAACTCAATTCTTCTTCCCATATATAACCTTCGTACTCCTCAATTTTCTCACAGAAACCAAAAAAAAAATCCCCTAATTCAACCCTTCTCTGAGCTTTTACATCAAAAATTTTCACTAACAATGGCGGCGAAATCACTAAAAACACCTACAATGAAGCTAATCCTCGTATTCATATGCTGTACAGCCATTTTCGCACCACCAGCGGCGGCGATGAAGGTCGCAATGGCGCCAACACAACCTCAACCATTCCCAACAGAGGATATCTCTTTTTTCCCCTGCTTTTCGTTTGTTCCAGAGGCGACGAAATGTATGATCGATGTGTTTAAACACCCAATTGCTGCTCACCCCACTTGTTGCAAGGCCATTTCGAAGCTCAAAAGTTGTTCCTCTTCGTTTTTTAATGGAATTCCTTCTGCTGATATGATTGTGATTAAGAGTGTTTGTACTTCGTGGGGCGCTTCAATTTCTTAGAATAATAAGAAATTTATGATAATAAGATCTGTTCTAGAATAGATTTTCGTTAAATTGTTGATTGAAAAGTCTAATTCAATTTCCTCATTTTTCCTGTAGTCTTTAATATTATACTTTATAATATTATAAGGCTCCGATTCAACATTCTGTATTTCTCGAGACTGCTGCTGATAACTCCAACATTAATTCTAAACCCATTTCTTTATTTTTCTTTGAAAATGATTCTAAACCCATTTCATTCACTCTGTTTTGCGATCGGAATTACATTTAACGCCGCCGTTTCTAAACTGCCTGCCATGGCCGTTACTAACCCTTCCGGCAATGTTCAAGATGCAGCTTCTAAAGGGGAAGTCCCTGAAAGATACATCCATAAAGAAAGCGATCGAGGAGCTCGAAATGCTCCGACAATGGCAGCTCCTGTAATCGACATTGCTCTCCTCTCCTCTTCCTCCAAATCCGGACCGGAACTGGAGGAACTCCGACATGTACTTCAATCATGGGGCTGCTTTCAGGTTCGATCTCTCTTCATTTTGCTCTCTAAAACACTAATTTGTAAAGGGGGTTAGGAATTTCTGATTTCTGTGCCTCTGTATTTCGATCCCATTAAAGATTAAATTGAAGATATTCATAAATGTTTGTGATGTTCTCATAAGCTATAAATCATGGAATGACAAGTGAACATCTTGATGAAGTTCGTGGATTAACGAAACAATTATTTGGTCTTTCAATGGAAGAGAAATTAAAATACTCAAGAGAAGATCATGAAATAGAAGGATATGGGAACGACATGATTTTTTCAAACCAATAAATTCTTGATTGGGAACGACATGATTTTTTCAAACCAATAAATTCTTGATTGGACTGATCGATTATACCTTACTATATATCCACACCAAAGTGGTCGTTTCAAGTATTGGCCAACAAATCCTCAAAGATTTAGGTTACTTTTTCTTTCTTAAATCTTGTTTTGCTTGTGATTTTGTTTATGAATCTACATAAACATATCTGATCTTGGATTCATTGTAGGGAAGTTATTGATGAGTACACTACTAATGTGAAGCTGATAAGTGAGAAAATCTTCAAGGCCATGGCAAGATCATTGGATTTAGATGAGAGTAGTTTTCTTAAGCAATATGGCGAGCAAATTAAACTCGGCGCACGGTTCAACTTCTACCCTCGATGTCGAAATCCCGATCTTGTTCTCGGTGTTAAGCCGCACGCCGATGGATCGGCAATCACCATTTTGTTGCAGGATAAGGAAGTAGAAGGTCTTCAGTTCATGAAAGACAATGAGTGGTTCAATGCTTCGATTGTTCCGGACGCTCTTCTCGTCAATGTGGGGGATCAAGTAGAGGTAAAAGAAGAAACACTCGTTTATTCTAAAATCACTGTGAAACATGTTTGTAAACAGAGTGGTGATTTGATAGTAGATCACAAGTAATGGGATATTCAAGAGTCCAGTTCATAGAGTATTGACAAACTGAGAGGGGGAGAGGGTATCATTGGCAGTGTTTTAGGTTCCAGATTCAGAAAAAGAAATTGAACCATTAGAGGAGGTGATTAATGAAACTCTTGTACAACATTGAGTTGAGGTTGATTAAGGGAGGTTGCGCATCAGACAGTCCGTTTCCAAAATTATTAATCCAAAGAGAAACCGTATCTCAAACAATTCCCTCACTAACAACACATTAATTTTGTCTCCAAAGCTCTCCATATCTAAATTCATTTTGATTTTGATTAATCCGGCAGGGGGCTTTCTCCAGACTGAATTGATTGAAGTTTGAATGTTTTCTTTTCTTTTCTTTTCCTTTTTGGAAAAAAGAAAAGTTATATTATAATCTCAATTCATTTTTAAATAGTTTTAAGATGAAATTCTGATTAAAACAACGGTTTTGGTTTAATTCTTCAATTTTTTTCCCTTAAAAATGCTCTAGTTTTGGAAGAAAAAAAAGAGAGAAAATATGTCTTTCTCCTCCCTTTATGTTTTTGTTTGTTTTCTAAGCATTTTTTCATCAATCCCATTCCATTCTTTGACCAGCAAGCTTCAAAGATCGGGAGTTGGGTTAATTTTGGAGAGCGCTTGATGATTTAGAACTTATTCACCAAGTTGTGTCGCGTCTCGCTCTGAAACACAACAATCGATACTTGAGTACTTACAAAAAAACATGTGTATATATTATTGATGCAGTGGATTGAGATGTTAGGCCAAATTCACAGCCATGAAAAAGAAAAGTTTATCCAAATGGAGAGAAATCTTTATAAGAACAATTTTGATAGGCATATAAGGATGAAAAGTCAACCCTAATTTAACTATTTATAATCTTACTCTAAAACAACCTCACAAACTTAATCTTGGTGCATCCTATAAATCTTTCTATTATAGCTTAGGTGTGTTTGTTTTGCATGGAAAAATTGTTCATAATTTCTTCCCTCGTTTCCTATCTTTGGAGAGGGAAATTAAATTACTATATTGGTAGAGTTAAGGTTGGTTGGTTGGATATATTGGTTGTCATTTGTAAGTTGCAACTATCACTAAAGTTGTTGGAGGGCTAATTATTATGGGATAGATATATGAGTGGAGGCTTATAATTTAATTTGTGAGGGTTGAATATTTGGGTTGTTTGTGTATTATGTGATAGAAAAATAAATAACATGGCTCAATAATTAATGCTTGAATTGAAAAGACATAAGTGTAATAAATTAAAATGAAAAGGGCAGTTTAGTCTTAAAAATGTTTAATAAAAAAGAATATAAATATATATATGTGGATATGTGAAGCTCATCAACATAAACAATAATGGCACAAAATTCTCAGAACACACAAACACAAACACTCCAACAACAACTTCTCATCAACGGCGGCCACACGCCGGAAAGTTATATTTACAAAGGCGGCTACCACGGCGGAGGTTCCAACAATAATACTCCACTTCCACTGGCAGAGATTCCGGTCGTTGACCTTTCTCAACTTTCATCGCCGTCTGCCGGCGAGGGTCCGTTGAACGACCTCCGTTTGGCTCTTAGTACTTGGGGATGCTTTCAGGTGAGCTTTCATGAACCTCAACACTGCCCTTTTCATATCAACTTTATTTTTAATTCTATTTTCTTCTAATTTTCTGCTTCAAACTTTTAATTATACATTTCGACTTTTTTTAAAAATATATTTGAGTTTTTAGCTAAATTTTGAGAGGAAAGATTAGTAAATGGAGACAATTATTTTTAAGTTTCAAAACTTATTATTAATATTATGTTTGTGGTTTTTAAAAGATGGGATAATATAAAGAAATACATTATTAGATATACTTTTGTTTATTTGCTTGTGTCCAAACACATATCTGTTTGTTTTTTTGTATGTTAATTCTATATATTTTTAGACGAAAGTTATGAATAATCAATAATATAGACTTTCACTTTCCCAATTGTATTTCAAAAATACAAATTCATTATGGGTACAAATAGATTAAAATCAAGAATATAATATATATATATATATGGTATGGTAGGCAACTAATTAAATCTATTTTTTTTCTATTTTGTTGCCGTAATTTAAAGTTGAATTCTAGCTAATTCAAAAATAAATAAATAATCCTTTGGTTTTCAAAATTGAACTTTATTTTTTAAAACAGTAATTTTAAAAATTATATCACAAAACAAAATAAGAATGGAAATGGCTTTTATCAATAAATTTATTATTTTATTATCTACTGACCATCTTAATATTTCCAAAAATTAGCTCTAATTTGAAAAGTCTATCAATTTCTATCCTTAATAAAAGTCTATCAGTTTTTATCACGGATAGAATCAAAAAATTTTGGGACGCTTATAAATATTTTAGTTTATTTTATAATTTTTAAATTTGTTTCTATGAATTATAGTTTTAAATAAATTGAAATAAAATAGCCATCTCTAAATGGTCTATAAAATGGGCAAATATGAAATGATTATTTAAAACTAA
Organism: Cucumis sativus; assembly: GCF_000004075.3. Taxonomy (NCBI): domain Eukaryota; kingdom Viridiplantae; phylum Streptophyta; class Magnoliopsida; order Cucurbitales; family Cucurbitaceae; genus Cucumis; species Cucumis sativus. The sequence continues at coordinate 15,016,530 of NC_026655.2, read as the reverse complement.
TTGAGATTAATTAATCTGAGAGTGAGGTTTCAGGCTACTAATCACAGCATTTCAAGTTCATTTTTGGAGAAGTTGAGAAAAATAAGTGAGCAATTTTTCTCACTGCCCATTGAAGAGAAGATGAGATATGGAAGAGAAGTTGATGGAATGGAAGGATATGGGAATGATTTAACTTTTTCGAACCAACAAACTCTAGATTGGTCTGATCGTTTATATTTCGTGACAAGTCCGGAGGATGAAAGACGTCTCGATCTTTGGCCTCTAAATCCTCCATCTTTCAGGTTGGTTTTAAACTCTAAATTTTCATAGGTTTAAATCAATTCAACTTTCTCTAAAATTATTTTTCAAAACTGAAATTTCTGGTGAATGAGCAGGAAAATATAGAAAAAGATAAGAGGAAGAGAAGTAAATGAAAATGGTTCAAATTTTTAGTAAAAGGTTGCTGCCATCTATATTTTAATTTATACAAGCAACAATGATCCGATCCCTTTCATTTTAATATATGAACATACCCATGTGATGTGATTCCATTAACAATTTTTTAGTTCAAATTCTGCCATGTGATTTCTTTAATAATTTTAGATTGAAATCTTATGATTCCATGGAGGATTTTAAATTGAAATTCTACAATTGTAATTCCATTCATGATTTAAAATTAAGATTTTATATGATTCCATTAACGTTTTTAAATTGAAATTGTGTTTGTATGTGTGCACGTGTGTGCTTGTATATGTGTATATATATCAAGTTAACTTTAGTGATAGAATAATAGTTTCTTAGTTTTGACATAAGCTTCCCTAAGTTTGAGATTCTATTACTTTTGCAAAAGCTCTTCCAGCTATGTTCGAGATCTCCTCAAACACACTTACTTTAGCTCCTCTCAAGTATAAAGTCTTGTCATCTCTATGATATAACAACTCACATCAAAGGAGTGAGAGTGTAATGTTAGCTTAGGCTTCACTAAGTAATGGTGTGAACTGTAGTGAATCGCAATTCACAGTGTAAACACTTCACCTTAGTCTAAATGAGTATTGCCAAACATATCCCGATAACAACACCAACACAAAGTTTGTAGGATTACATAATGCGGACCTTGGCGACCCCCTACTTCGTATAGAAATATATCAATAATAATAAGCTCTAAAAACATTAACCCTAAAACTATGCAATAACACATCATGTGGATGGATATTTTCATCCTTTTCAACAACCCAAAAACAAATAAATAGGAATTAGTATTGAGTGCTTACCCTTATTCAAGCAGAGAAGATCTACATGAGTATACAGTAAAAATAATGGAAATAATTGAGACGGTGCTGATAGCCATGGCAAGATCCCTAAACGTGGAGCCCAATAGCTTTACCGATCAGGTAGGGGAGCGACCAACATTATTCACAAGGTTTAATTTCTATCCACCATGTTCGACGCCACATCTTGTTCTTGGACTCAAAGAACACTCCGATGGTTCAGCTATCACCATTCTTCTACTCGACAAACAAGTTGAAGGCCTCCAATTGCGAAAGGATGATCAGTGGTATAGAGTCCCTGTTCCTGCCATTGCTGATTCTCTTCTCCTCGTCATTGGGGAACAAGCCGAAGTAACAATATTAAATACTTAATTTTTATCTTTTTATTTTTGATGTTGCATACTGGGTTTTTAAAGGATCATTAATGCCATGTGTTATGTGTATGGAGGTTATGAGTAATGGAATCTTCAAGAGCTCTGTTCATCGGGCGGTGACGAATTCAGAGAGACAGAGGATTTCAGTGGTGTGTTTCTGCTGCCCAGAAAAAGATATTGAGATCAAGCCAGTGGAGGGGCTGATCGACGAGAAGAGACCAAGATTGTTCAGAAGTGTGAAGAACTATTTGGAAACTTATTTCCAGAACTACCAAGAGGGACAGAGAACAGTTGATGGATTGAGGATTTAGAGTCCTCCTGTTTCTGTGTGTTTCATGGTGTTTGTAAGATGGAACATATAACTTATTTCATGGTGATTCATGTGCTTTTACCACGTTAGAATAAACAGTTTCAAAAACTGACAAGGTTGTCTCCCACTATCAACACCTATATCTTTGCTTCCAAAAACTATATTTGGTTGGCCTTTGAAAATCTCAATGATTATATTATGTACTTGAAACTGGTATTTCAATTAAAATTTCATTGGACACTCAATTCAAACAAGACTTTCAAATGTATTATCATCCAGATCCAAACATGTTTGTTTTAAAAAGCTGAGAACTTCGGAAAAACGATTTTCTAAATAAACTAAAAGCAAGACTAAAACGATCAGGTTTAATGAAAAATAAATAAAAATAAAAGGTACCAGACAGGTTCTTCAAATAAGAGAATGTTTTGGATCAAGAATAGTTACCAACCACAGCTTGCTTTAAATTAGATAAATGAAAAAGGCAAAGATTTTCAACAAAGACAAAACCCATGAATGCGTTTGGTATAAGATCCTCAAAATTCAAAATTGAACTCAGCATTCAACAGAGAGAAAGAGAAAGGGAGGAAAAGGAGTGAGAATAACAATAATAGCCTGTTCTCAATTGGGAAAAAGAGAATTTTAACTTCGCAGTCTCATTTCACAAGATTTGACCAATTTATCTTCTTATCTTTCTTCTTCTTCATCATCATCACAACCGATGAAAGGGTAAAAGGCTCTGCCACTTGAAACTACAAGTTTCTCAAAAGGGAATCAAAGCTACAGACTTGAATATATGATAATATGAAGTCTAAAAAAAGCATTGAAAATTTCGTAGAGGAGAGGTTATGTCAATGGAAGGAAGAGAGGATGATGTAATGGCAAAGATTCATTCCTCTTTCATTCTTAGAAGATCTTGAACAGAATGCCACCGTGGCTGGCAAAGAAAGGAGCAAACACGAGTGACTCCACAGCCATCAACTTGATGAGAATGTTGAGAGAAGGTCCAGATGTATCCTTGAGTGGGTCTCCGATTGTGTCCCCGATAACAGCAGCTTTGTGTGGATCTGATCCTTTCGGGCCAAGGGTTCTTGCGTGCTCAGAGGTACCAGCCTGTCCACGACAGTTAAGACCGACTTGTCATTACATCTTGTACTATAAAATTATTGTAACATTGTAAAGATGACTCTTATGGATTCAACATACCTCGATGTACTTCTTAGCATTGTCCCAAGCACCTCCGGTGTTGGATGCGGAAATGGCAATCTACAGTTGAGAAAAACAAGAATCAATCAGTTAGGTATTGTAAGGTTGAAGCAAAAATTTTAAACATTTAACTAGCATTTCCAGGAATCACATACCTGGACACCAGAAACAAGGGATCCAGCAAGGACGCCAGAAAGAGTTTCAACTCCGAATAGGATACCAACAATGAGGGGTGTCAACATGACAAGGGCACCAGGTGGGATCATCTCCTTAATAGATGCATCAGTTGAGATCTTGACACACGTAGCATAGTCGGGCTTGGCAGTACCTTCCATGAGACCTGGGATTGTGTTGAATTGCCTTCGGACCTCCTCAACCATCTTTAGGGCTGCACTCCCAACACTCTTCATTGTCATGGCAGAAAACCAGTATGGCAGCATAGCACCAACGATCAAGCCAATGAAAACTTTGGGTGTCAAGAGGTCAACAACGACAACACCAGCACGGCTAACAAAGGCACCAAAGAGGGCAAGGGACACGAGAGCAGCTGAACCAATGGCAAAACCCTGGAAAATGCAAACGAAGAATCAAGTTTTGACTTGGGTTATTTTTACTAATGATGGCAAGCATTGTTTCCACGCACAAAATTAATGTTATTATCATTGGAAGGCTTTGGAGGAAAGACTGAAAACGAAATATTGAGACAATGTTGCCTTCTGGACATTCTAAGAAGACCAAGGCCAATGCCAATAAAGGAACGATCCACACAGTACGTCCAAACACAAAGAACAAAAAAATAATAATAATAAATTACCTTTCCAATTGCTGCAGTTGTGTTTCCAGCAGCATCAAGGGCATCGGTTCTCTCCCGAATTCTGTGGCTCATGCCAGCCATCTCAGCAATGCCTCCAGCATTGTCACTGATTGGACCATATGCATCGATGGCCAAACCAGTAGCAATTGTACTCAACATTCCAAGGGCAGCAACGGCAATGCCGTACATTGCAGCAAAGGAGAAACTCACAAAAATACTAGCTGCAATTGCAAAGATAGGGATAATGACAGATTTGTATCCCAAGGCCAAGCCAAAAATAACATTTGTAGCAGCTCCAGTTCGGCAAGAATCAGCAACGTCTTGCACAGGGCTGAAAAGGCAAACCAAATGAGTGATAAGATTTTCATTTTTATACAATAAGTTAAATCATTAAGAACTGACTAGATAAATGCCAATATATCAATTACCTGTATGCATTGCTAGTATAGTACTCTGTCACAAATCCTATTATCAGCCCAGCCCAAAGACCAACAGCAACGCACAAGAAAAGTTCCCTGAAGGCCAAATATTTTCCGGTGGATCAAACCACTAGTGATAAATAAAAGAAATTGTAATAAGACAATAATTCAAGAAGCACTAACCAGTTCTGTACAACTTTTTGAGTTCCAAAGTTGAAGATGGTGAATTTTGCTGGAACACTCACCCAAGTAACAATTGCAATTCCAAAGGTCATTATAACAGTGGAAATTATGAGTTGATTCTTCAATGCTGGCTCAATTTCCTTAACAGCCTTGATCTCAAAGAAATCCGTTGCAAATAAAGTGGTGATCAGACAGACAAGGATACCCATAGAACTAACGATGAGTGGATAGAGCATTGCTGTGAACTCATGGTTGTTGCCGAAAGAGGAGATAGATGCAACAACGAGAGCAGCACAGGATGACTCAGCATATGAACCAAAAAGATCAGATCCCATACCGGCAATATCCCCAACATTGTCACCCACATTATCAGCAATCACCTGCCAAAACATTGAGTGATTAAATTAAGAGACAGAAGTATCAGCAGAAAATGAAATACAAAATGATATCTAGAGCATCAGTCATTACAGCTGGATTTCTTGGGTCGTCCTCAGGAATGTTTCTTTCCACTTTACCCACAAGGTCGGCACCAACATCAGCAGCTTTGGTGTAGATACCACCACCAACTCTACCAAAGAGAGCCATGGAGGATCCACCAAGACCATACCCAGTGATAGACTCGAAAAGACCACCCCAATCTTCACCATAGTACAATTTGAAGAGGTTAATGGCAATAAACAAAACCAAGAGACCGTTGGCAGCTAGGAGGAAGCCCATGACAGCACCAGACCTAAAAGCAGTAATAAATGCCTTTCCAACACCTTTTCTTGCCTCCAAGGTGGTTCTGGCATTTGCATATGTAGCAATTTTCATTCCAAGGAAACCAGAAACCACTGAAGTCACTGCACCAAGCAAAAATGATATAGTACTGAATGTAGCCGTTGCCAAAGCTGGCTTACAAGTCTTTGTTTTGTCATATGAGCATGGTTGGGGCTTGGTACTAAAACCCTCTACTGATCCAAGGAATACAAAAATCAATGCTGCAAACAATATCATAAAGATGCCAACATACTTGTACTCCGTGAAAAGGAAGGAGGTTGCCCCTAAATCATCAAACAATTAAAAAGGTTAGAAATAGCTCCAAATCAACACAATGAGAGAGTATATGGCTATAAGGTTGTAAAGAACAAACATTCTGATCGACTAGAGAGAAAGAAACTGGTGAAACCATCTTACACCTTTCATATTCCTACATATTAGTCTAAGACGAGACTACAATACTTCTCACCGTTTCTTCATTGCAATGGAAACAAATTCTTCTTATTTCTGTAAGATGCATCTTTAATAAAAGGAATCCATAAATATCGAAGGTCAATAAAAATATTTCTAAAAGCCACCAACAAAGAAACTTCAACAAAAACAACTCATAGAAATGTTTCCAATTTCTGAGATAAAGAAAATACATGTATTGATATTATTTTATGTACGGATATGTATACAAAAACAACAATTACATCAATTTATCACACAGGACAAACAAAAGACTTAACGTAGAATCTGATTCAAAGAAACAGGTAATCTCATGAACTAGGCTAGAAAGAAATGTTCATCAGCTCTAGATATTGTGATGAACTTATCTCTATCCACTACTTAAAAGAAAAACATTACAAAACCCAAAAAGGATAAAAACGACACCCATATAAGAGAATAAGTTCCAAAACATCTGATACTTGACAGAACGTATTGCTCTGTTTTCAATAAATAAAAACTATTCACTATTCAGTCATATTTCAACATTTTCTAGATCTCTTCATAAATTCAGAATTTCATAGTTCCCTTGAAGAATCTTGAAAAAAAACCCATGAAAACAACGTGAATGGCATACACGATAACCAATAAAAACAAACAATTAATTCGTAAACGGTAGCTAAGTAACGCATCCATGAAAATGCGGAGAAACCAGTAAATGACCCAGATTTTACGGAGAAGCAAAGCATGGATAACCATGCCTCAGATTCCATCGTAACATAATAACTAAACGACAACAAACAAAGAGCCAATGTAATATCCAAACATCTACTACACATAATAATAGCGTAAGAACTAGAAAAACACGTAAGCCAAACTGCAGGTTACAAATCTCTCCATAAATTTAAAAAAAAAAAAAAAACAAAAAACAAAAGAAGATAAAGATAAACCCTAAAGCAATAAAAAAAATGGAAAAAGAAGAAAAAGAAAAACAGAATGGAAAAAAAAAATCAATAAATCTAAGAATCCAGGCATCAGATCTAGCAATAAAAAAGAGAAGAGAAAACAAATCTGAGAGGAAAGAAGAAAAAGAAAATATACCTTCAGAGATGGCGTTTTGAATTTCGGCACATTTAATAACAACGTTATGGTCATTAACACCTTCTTCCTCTTCAATAAGGTAGTCAGAGTAGCCATTTTTAGCAGAAGAGGAATTGTTATTAGCGGAATCACGAGCAGAAGAGAGTTTAACTTGTGAAACGTAGTACCACTGGACTAAAGAGAAGAGGATTCCGACAATAGCACAGAGAGGAATGAAAATCTGAGCACCGAGATCTGGAAGAATGGTGGCGCCCATGGCGGAAAGAAAAAAAGAAAAGGGAGGGGGGAAGGCAGGAGGAAAAAAGAGAGGGTTTTTGGATTTGGGGGTGTGGGTGTTTTGTTGGTCTGAGGGAGCAGTGAGTGAAGGGAAATGAAGGAAGGGAAGAAGAGAAGAGAGATGATGAGATTGTGAGGGAAAATGAGAACTCAGATTTATATTATGTTTGAGAGAGAAAAAACGGGGGATAGGATGTGTTGTGCGTGTTACGCGCCTGAACAAACAAATGTGATTTAATTGCGGATTAGGGTTTGTTTGGATTTTGTTGTTTTCCTATTCCCACATTCCTTTTTAACCTGCCTAACCCTATTCTCTTTTCTACTTCTCTTCTTCTATTTTTAGCTTTTTTTCACCTACTGCTTTTCCTTCTCCTCGTAACCAAACACATACCTTTCTTTTTTCTTCTTTTTTTTCTTTTTTCTTTTTCTTAAATTAAATTAACCATCCTTTTCAAAATCCTCCATACATTTCTTCATATTTACTTTATCTTGCCATCCACTTGATTTCTTTTTTAAATCATTTTCTTCTTTATAATTCAAACTATAAATAAATATTTTATTTTTTTCAACCAATCTCAAATCCAATTCCAATTCCAATTCCAATCCCAATCCCAATCCCAATCCCAATCCCAATCCCTCATATTATTGTGCTACTAAAAAAAGAACAAAATAATAATAATTACACACAATTCACCCAATGTGCCGCCTAATGTTTAGAAATAATTAACTTTAATTAATTAAGGTAGTAAATGAATCAAAAGTGCATAATTTATTATTGTTATTATAAAACACAAACTGCATCCAATGGGCTGTTAAAATTGACAATTTATAAAAGAAAAAAAATGACAAAATGTGCCTTTATTTATTTAGAATGAAGATGTTTGTAAGTAAAAAGTAAAAGTAAAAAAGAAAAAAGGTAAAATAAATGGGTTGTGGGGTAGTGAGATAATTTAGGAGGGTAGAGGGAAGGAAGTGTAAATATAGAAATGAAAGAGTAGGAAATGGGATATATATGATTTGAATATTAATTGAATAGAATATAAAGAGAAGAAGAAAAGGGGATGGTTTTTCCAAGGAGATTGGGAGAAGGAAAAACGACAGCGTTTTAAAGAAGAAAGCAAAATTGAATGATGTTAAAAAGTGTTAGCTCCTGTCTCCTGAGGGTTTGTTTTTCCTTAAATTGGAAGCCTTCTCTCCGCCGTTGTTCTTAATTTAATTACATGATATTATAATTATATCATTGAAATAGTTATGAGGTGGCAAAGAAAGGAGGGAGTTATTCGGATAAGTCCTGTCAAGATACAACCCAACTTAACACACCATGAGAGAGAGAGAGAGCGTAAACTAAACGCATCCTCTTATTATTCATCCGAATCACCTTTTCTTTCATTTCTCTTTCTCTTTCTCTTTCTTTTTTCTTTTCCCCCTTTTTTCTTCATATATATATATATATATATATTATTCTCTTTAATCTCACCTTTCATCTACCCTTAATTACATTTTAATCTCATCTTCTTCCATTTCATTACCAAACTATTTTCTTCTTTTTCCTACTTTTTCCTTTTTTTCCTTTTCCTTCCTTCCTTCCTTCCTTTTTCTTTTCTATAAAAACATGATAACCAACCCTCCCTTATGTTAACCCCTACTTTACTCCAAAATTTAAATTACTCCTTTTCAAAAGGTTAACAAATGACTCATTTAAATTCTTCAAATTTTAGCGCTTAAACATCAAATTAACCAACCCAAAAAATTCTCACATTTTAAATGTATAAGAATAAAAGATGGACAAAGTCAAAAGTATAATTACCAATATATATATATATATAAAAGTTAAAGGTATAGGAAGTCAAATAAACATTTTGAACGTATGAAAACTAAAACTATATTTAAAACCTTATAATTGAATCAATTATTTATTTTTAAAGATAAATAATTTATTACGTATATCTGCCTACAAATATATTTTTGAAGTGAAATGTATAAATTTGTGAGAGTGAAAAAGAAAATTAGTGTTATATATTAATTAAGGTTATGATTACTTTTTGTATTTAAGGTGGGCTTATAAATGTGAGATGTAATAGTAGGGAAAAGAAGAAGAATCTAATTCATTAAAGACGTTGTCCACTCTCCCAGAATAAGACTTGTGTTCCGATTCCTTTGCCTTCGCATCCTTATCAACTTTGTTTCTCTTTTTCCTTATTACTTTATAACTATCTTATTCATTAACAATATTACAATATTACTTATACCAATTATGTTTTCTTTTCTTTTCTTTTCTTTTTCATTTTTTGACTGCTTCAATTAAATAAAATGGTAAGGTTAGGGTTTCTAATTTTCAAGATACACATTTTTATTATCATAAACTTTACTTATGGAAAAAATAAATAAGAGAGGTTAATTTTATGTATAGAAAGATGAGAGTTTATGTGGATAATGTATTGAATATTGCTTTTGTTTATTTAAGTTTATCTTTATTCTTTATGTAGTAGGGGAAAAGTGTAGGAATGAGAACTAATTTTGGTTTGAAAAGCGAGATTCTTTTTCAACTATACTTTATTATTACACCATTTTTAAAAAGTTTTAAGTTCCACACATATGATACGTATATTTCATAACTTAAAAATAATTCCTGCACCATAACCTAAATGCATACTTTAATAATTCGACTATCACATCCTATTATCGTTAAAGAAATAATTTGGACCCTTAATTATCTTACTATCAAATTCAAATAATGATATGATTAAAGTGAGTTGTCTCTCTTTTATTTTCATATTATTGCCCCTTTCTCTTATGAACTATACACCGTCTTTTATGACATTGTTGTCGTTACAAAATTAACAATCAAGCAATACAAAGACGTATAAAGAACGACACATATATGTGCAGTTCACCAACAGTTGATTGACTATGTCCATTTATATATTGCACTCCTCTAAATCATATAGTCAAAAATTGTAAATAAGTGCATATACTCCATTACAAAAATGGAGGAGTTTACAACCGACATCAAATGGTTGTAATTAACAAATGTTCAATTCCAATTTCCTTTTTCTCCATATCAATAATTTCATCTAAAGATTGAATAAAAAGAATTATTTCAAAGATAGTTTTAACGTTTAATGGAATTAAAATCAGATAATCCTAGATAGTTTTTTTCATGTATATCTAGTTTATTCGATATATCATATTTCTCCCAATCCTAAAGTAATTTTTTCTAGCAACACATAGATATAATTAAACTAAACCAATCTTTAATTTTTGTGGATGGAAAGGTTTTAATAACCCAAGTCCCAAAATATTAATAACGAATACCTCAAAATTTGGTAAGACACATTAATTCTATAATAATTATTAATTTTAAGTACGGTATTACATTAATGAAAATTAATATCATTCATGTACCAACCAAGAAGGCACTTAACTAAAATTACACAACATATTTAGTGAACTTCTCTATTTAAAAAACCACATTAAATTTTTTGAATTTTAATTAATTTGTACATGCATAATACCAAACAAGATTATATAGTTTTTAACTCTAAACTTTAAAAAGTAGAGGAAATTCCCTCATTCAAAATTATAAAAGAAACATATGTGTGGCATAAAATTGATAAAGATTATTTAAACAAACACAACATTGTAGGTGAATTTTTGTACAAATCTATGAGTTTTGGAAAGTGATGATTCATTGTGTAGTTTATACAACTAATGGTATTGAAAGTAATGAGCTTAGGAAGATTTTTGTTGATTTATTTTGATAAAATTAGCGAGTAAAATAGTAAAATTTGAAAACAATATGGCAAAAATTGGAACATTTAATTATTGCAAGTGTCTAATTTTATTAAATGAGAAAATAAAAATAAAAACTGATAAAATACTCTAAAAAGGCAAACAATAATTTTTCCTTTGCTTCTTATATTTTCCTAAATAATTTTCCCATCTATTCTCACCCTCTCTAAAGGGAGCTAGGGTTGTTCAACTATCTTTGGGAAAGAAAACAAAAGTGAACCCCTTGATTTCTTTATTTATTTTTATGTTTATTAATTTAATTTTAAGAACTTTTTTGAAGTTGATGGTTGAGAAAAATAGGGGTGTTGAAAAAAAAAATAACCTTAAATTACAAAATAATATAATTATAATAAATTCACAATGTCTCGATTAGTTTGAACAATCAAGAACCATATTGAACAATCAAGACCCAAAGAACTCAACTCCTAAGATAAATTGGATAACGTGTTACATAGATGATTTATAAATCAATGATCAAACAAAATGACTTTGATACTCTCCCATCAATCCTTGATCTTCAAAACACTTCACAACCAATATAAAAGCAATCTTCACTTAAATGTTCCAAATATTCATGCATTTTATATAACAGGAACACATAAAAAAACAACTTTAAAAAAAAATCAAGGTCACTTAAAAAGAAAACAATATTTCATCCACGTCTAAATTTTGAGCTAACCTTTAAAGTTCATACATGAATCTTCAATATATGTAAGTACATGAAATAAATAATTATATATATATATGACTCTCGTCATGATCGATTCTTATGACATATTGATCATCTCATGGTTGAGTTGACTTTAAGTGACCTTCAATTGATTCTCAACGTAAGCTTCATACTTGAGCTAATATAATTTGAGTTTGTTGAGTTTCATTTTCATCTTAAACATCTCCGTGTCACCCTATGTTGTCAACTCATTGTCATTGCCACTTATTTCCTTATCATCCCCTCACCTTCTTCACTAGTAAGCTTCTCCCAAGCTTAGGTATGAGATCCTTTTAAGTACAATATCAACTACTCATTTCGAGTTGACTTACTCTCTAAGTGATTTACCTCATTCATAAATAATCAACCTAGTCTAAATGACTATAGGTAACACATCTACAATGATGAGCACAAAAAGTTCACAAATAGTACATAAAGAATAATGTTAGACCACAATCGCTTTAAATCGCTTTAAAGCTTAACAAACACACAATATTATTTAGCTAGAAGAATAATGGAAATTTGATTTAATTCCTTTTGTTTTTTTTTTTAATAAAGTAAACATGATTTGTAATTATATGCAAAGCATTAATGATTAGGAAAAAGGAATGAGTGAGTAATGGAAAATATAGGTTATAATTTTTTGGTATGGGAAATTTGATTGAAGTCATGATGGTGTTTGAGAAATGAGGTTTAATTAGTCTTTTCAAAAGCTAATTAACTTTTATTTATTATTGCCTTTGGAAATCCAAAGTACATATATATATATAGAAAACACTCACAAAACAACTCAAATCATCAAATGCCCTACAAGTTTCTTGGAAGCAAGTTGAAGGTACACCAACAAGTTAGGTCACAAATTCACACACACACACACACCTTCCAATGAAATTCATGTCCCAACACCACATTCATTATATCTCCCTCTCTCTCTCTCTCTCTCTATTATTATATATGAATATTGCTTTGTTTTACTCTTTTTGACAGCCATTTATCTTTATTTTACTATTCCTATAATGTGTTTAAAAATGATTTCAAAAACACTTTTGTACTAGATTTATTTTGTCACATTCAAGTGGCTAGGGTTGTAAATATATTGCATCCATCATCCACAAAAAGTTGTTTTGTTTTGTTTTTGGTGGTAGTCATTGAAATGAGAGGAATAGGCTCGTTTAGGGACCATTTCATAATTTCTTTTATAAAAAATTGTTTTTACCTACAAATACTATTTTGACCTAAGGTTTTTTTTCTATAAAAAAATTTAATAGTTTTTGGAATTTCAACTAATGTTTTCATAATACAAAACAAACTATAAAAAAAAGTGTTTGAAGATTTATTTTGCTTTTTAAAAGTTAATTAAGAATTGAAACGTGGCTTACACAAAGTTAGAAAATTACTAGTAAAAGGGTTGAGAAAATATACACACAAATTTTAAAAGAGAAAACTATAAATAAAAACATCATTATTGCGTGCCACATAGATTTTATAAATTTAATTTTAAAGTATTTTGAATAAAAATTTAATTATATGTTAGTATTTCTAATCATCCCTATCTAAATTGAATTCTAATTATGGTTTGTTTAAACCTTACCATTAATACCTACGAAAAAAACAAAACATAATGATTTGAAGTGTAATAGATTAGTCGTGGATGAAATTAATTAATTTTATCACGAATTACTTACCATCAATGTGAATATCAATTACCATTTTAAAAGTTACTAGTTGAGTAACTCATCCAGGTGTATTTGATTATTTTTGTTTACATAAATTTAATTGATTAACATCTTTTTCTTTGGATACTAATTTAGTAAAGGGAAAGTGGGTGAATAATTTATTTAATGAAGAAAGTGACAAATGAAATGAAAAGATATTTATATATATGAAATAAAGGAGGCGTAAGAATTAATTATCTTAGTGCATACTCAATGTGAAAGTTTGATAATAATAATAATGCTTAATTACAACCAGAAATAACCCAATAAATTAGATATACGGTTTTAACTAATTATTAAGATTAAGACAAACTAACACCTTACCCTTAAGTTAGGGACCAAAATTAAGGGTTTAAATTCCCATTAAAAATCCTATAACCTTCACTTACCTATTTTATTATTATTTTCTTTTTTTCTCATTTTCCTTCTATTTCAAACCTTATTATACATAATTTTTCTTATTAATACTAATTTTTTATCTAAAATAAATTTATACATTAAGATTAAAATATCATCAATAAAATCAATGCTAAATAAAAATGGATGATTTATACTCTGTTTCATTGATGATTCCAATGATTTATAGTTGGAAGGAGAATGCGTATTTATAAACTTAATTTTAAAATATAATTAGAAACAAAAACCAAAACCAAAACTTAACCCATCACTAAATCAAATCTTAGATTTTGTATATATAATTTGACTATGTTTAGCTTTTTTTTTTTTTTACTTAAAAAATGCAAACTAATGTAAATAATCAAGAGAAATCGATTTAATTAAATAACAAAAAAGAAAACCAAAACCTATACTTTTGTAACCTTTGTTTTCTTAAAAAATAATTAACTCTATAAACACATATTTTACCTTTAATTTATTGCTTGATTTTTTATTTATTTTTTCTCAATATTTTAAAAAATGAATTCAAATTTTGAAAACTAACCAAAATAGTTTTTGCAAACTTATTTTTGTTTTTTAAATTTCACTAAGAATTTAACTATGTACTTAAGTAATATTTAAGTTATTATAAGAAAATGAGATGCAATAAACTTACTTTTATGTTTGAGAATTGTGTTGGTAATATCTTTTAAGTTTGTTGTGGCAGATGTGTCTTTCAATGTTGTTTGAAGTCCGTTAAGATGTCTTAGCAATTGCAATTCTAAACCAAATGTATTTTTCTTTATCTTGAAAGTATTGTGTGTTATTTCTTCTAATCTTGATTTTTTTGGAGGCTCTCCAAATTATATATGGCGAGTTCTCATTTTTTGTTGTATTAATTAAGGGGAACGTGATTATCTTTTTATAGAGTTGCCGTTTGAAAATATATTGTGGGCTTCTTGTGTTCGCTATGAGGAAGACATATGTGTCAATATTACGATTGTGAAGTTGTTTTATTCTACTATAAATCTTGATAGTATTTTAGATCTTGTTGAATCGTTTACAACATATTGAAAATGGATTATCATACTTAAGGAAACCAATAATGAAGTGAGTGATTTTCATTAGAAGTAGAAAGATACAAGTTGTTATGTTCTTAGACAACCATTGTTTCATTTTTAAAAGAAGAGTTATAAAATGAGGCTCAAAAGGTCTTCGTTTTCTATTTTTTTATCTTTTAAAATTGTTTACACGGTTTATCCTTTTAAACAAACATTTAAATTTTTTAAAAAAGTTATGTTCATAATTTAAAATTTTAAAAACCAAATAATTATCAAATATGACTTATTATCATAAATTATTTTACTATTTTTGCAAGCGTCACTATAATAAATTTTAGTTTTTAGTGATTTTGTTGTATGATGTGTAAATAGTTTGTCAATTTTTTCTATTTTTAAAAAACTCCCTCGATTTATGGTTTTTTTTCCTAATTACTATTATCTTTTCTATTATTTTCCTTTTTAATATTTTTTATATTTTTTTCTTTGTAGGTTGCTATTTATCTTCTATTCTATTGTAAAATTAGAAAAGGCTAATCATTCAATAATATTATAAAAGATTCCTAGAGTTTCTTTCATATTATTCAGTTTATGTCGTCTTGATTCTGTCGAAAATATCAGCAGAGACAAGTCAAATCTGCGACAATGCAATTTAGCGTTGCCAATTCTATCTTCATTGTTCAACTACTTAAGCTTGGTTTTAATGTTTAGTTGATTTTGTTCTTTGTGTTTTGTTAGTTTATTCGGTTCTCTCATTCATTTTCAAAACAAGAGTTTGTGGGTTTGGTTTTAGATCTGTTTGCGAGGATCCTTATTTTTGGTCCATAATTTGATTGTGAATTCTATTTTCATCCCAAAAGTTTTTTTTTGTGTTTCAATTCTTCGTGGGTTCTGTCTCCAATCTAGAAGTCCTATGTGCTTTAGTTTTTTTGTTTCTTATGGGGTACTCTCTATAGTTCATAATTCTCAGTGCATTTGTTTTTCGTGGGTTTTCTATCTCCAATCTATATCTATCATGATTTGATTTAGGAGTTTTCTTCTACCATTTTGAGTTTGTGGAAGTGTTTAAAAATATTTATGATTTATGATTTTTTTTCTAATTAGTATTTGTCTTTTCTATTATTTTTTCTATCTTAATGTTTTTTTCTTCTTCTGTTTTTTTTTCTCTTTTGTTTGTTGAGTCTATAGGTGTCTATTTAATCACTATTCACTATTAATGTAAAACTAAAAAAAAAAAAAAACTAATGATTCAACAATACCACGTAACTTAAACACAGTTATATTATATAGCTTCTTATCCACTTTTTGTAATACCTTCAAAATTCAAGTCATATGATATATATGATTTTGTAATTAGGAATTCAAATGAATATCTTACAAAAGGAAAAGAGAATATTTAAAATAAACAAATATAAATTTCTTAAACATGATCAGATTGTAGAACAATTAAACCTTTTGTTACTCTTCTAAACTTACTTCTAAATCTATTTTTTTCTAAAATGATCACAGCAGATTAAGATAAAAGAATTTGACGAATCATTTATATAATAATTACAACAAAATCAAGTTGAAAGAACATAAAATTTGTAAGTATAATTACTTACATGGTTTAAGCTAGATAAAGAAGAAGAAGAAGAAGAAGAAGAAGAAGAAAAGGTTATTGAAACATCCAACATATGTTTACCAGAAATTGCGACAACCTGCCATAATATAATTTATAATTAATGCCAACAAGATGGAGCTAAAAGCATTCAATGAAATGAAGTTGGCAAAAAATATTCATTCATTTCACACAAAATTTATGGGCTTAGAATATATATATATATACAAACACACTTATTAAATACCAAAATAGATCAATTGAAATTTCTAAAAGTTTATATAGAAATTCACAAATTAAATTATAAATGAACTTGGAATTTAAACTAAGATATAAGAAAATGAGAAAAGTGATAAGAAACATTGGGGTAAAATATTTCTTTTAAATAAACCTAAGACCATACAATGCAATTTAAGCTATAAACTAATAGAAATGTTACAATTAATAGGTTGGATTATAAAGAATGCATCTAACCTTTTTTTTTTTCTTTCTTTTTAACTTCCATAAAAAAAAATATCTAAATTTTAACTTTTAAACAAAATATTTGTAAATATCTTCAAACTTAACAAGATTTTAAGATATCGTTATTTATCTAGAATTTCCAATCATTTTCTTATCGAACAAAATATAAATTAAAATTTTAAACTAAAACATACAAATCTACAAAATCTTATGAACTTCTCTTTACAAAATACTAAAAAAAATAACTAGACAAATAGAGAAGGTATTTACTAAACTTTTGAAAATATTTTTAAAATACTCTTTACAGAAAAATAAATTTAAAACTATGCTTGTTGTTATATAGCACAAGCGGGTAATATACGGTTTCACTTCCCTATTTTTCTTTTTCTCTCTCTCTTTTTTCAAAACAAATAAATAAATGTTCTATTTGATTAATTATTGTTTTATATGTTTGAAAGAGAAATTGTTATTTTGAAATTTAGTGAGATTTTGTGAAAATTTTATGTTTTAACTTCCATTCTAATTTTTGTTTTAATTTTTAGTGATAAGAAATTGTGGTATAAATATTGGATCAATAAGAGTTTATTATTATTTTTTAATTAAAGAATATTTATGAATTTTTCAATAATTTATGGTTATTTTGAAGCAAAACTCTAACTCTTTTCATTAACCTTAATGGTTTTATTGAACCTTTTTAAAAGTTAAAAAAGTTTAAGAACATTTTAAAATTTTAAATGTATTTTTGACCCAAACTATCAAATTTATGGATATTTTTTTATATAATTTAATCTAATTAAAAGAGTTTTTTCAAGAATAGAAAATTCCACGTAATTTTTTTATAAAGGATAAATATTTTTACAAAAACTATTTATACTTTCTCGAACAAAAGAAGTGACATAATTTTTGTATAAATGATAAATATTTTATTGATCTATTTTCTTTATATAATTTTTCATTAATAATAATATAGAATGTGGGGGTAAGATTGGGAATCATTTATATGTATATTAAGGTTGAAGATAATATGAAGTGGTAAACATTTATAGAGTAATGGAAACTTTGGAAAGTTGAAAAATAGGTTTGAAAACAAAGGATGAATAGTTTTCACCCAAAAGAGAGTATTTCTAATATTTTCTTTAGTTTGAAGTATATAAGAAAAAAATGGTTATATAGAAACAAAAGGAAAAGAAAGAGAAGAAATGAAGGGGTGTTGTGGGCATTCAGCTATTGGTTGCTTTGTTTTGTGCCACTGAAGTGGGTATCACAGTTTTGGACATCACTTTTCGTAATCCCAAATCAATTCAATATATCCTCTTTATTTTTTTTTATATTTCAATTCAAATTTATCCTCCACTCTCTCTCTCTCTCTTTCTTTAATTCTAAATTTAATTTTGTATATCTTACAAAATCTCTCACAAAAACTACAACTCATATTTGTGTCCACACACACATATACATATATATATATATATATATATATATATATATATATATATATATATGTAGGAAAGTTAGAATGGAAGATTTTTGAAATGGAGTAGAAAAGATGAATATAATTGGAGGGGAAAGTGGGGGGAAAAGTGTGGAGTTCCAAAAATGAGGGCAAGGTGGAAAATTGATAGAATGAGATGCCAAAAGAATATAAAAAAAAATATGTGGCTTTCAAAAAGAGGGATCCAACTTTGTGTAAAACAGAATTTTGAGTCCGTGCCCTTTTCCCCCCTTCTTTTTCTACTTATTTATATGAAATATTATGCAACCATTTCTCCCACACACACACACAAAACATTACAATCATAGGATTCTCTCTTTTGTCTTTCCCCCTTTTCCTTTTCTCTTCCTCATATATAATTCCTCTTTTCTTCTTTTTATACTGTCCTTTTCCCTTTCTCTTATTATATATATATATATATATATATATATATATATATATGTGCACAAGTAATAATAATAGTTTTGCAAAACAACTAAGAAAAGGACCATTTAATTATTTAATTGAGGGCATTTTTGTAATGTAAAAGAAACAACAACAACAACTACAATAATAATAATAATAATGAAAAAAATGGTGGTGAGGTCCAAGTCAAAGAAAATGTGGCACGTGTTTGAAGAAATGAAAGAGGGAGAAAAATGGATACGGGCACTTGTAGGTGCACGTGGGAGAGGATGGAGAATGGAAACGTATTTTGGTTATTTTAATTAAATTGGAAGATATTTGAACATTAATTATAATAAAAGTAAGAAACAATAATAATAATAATAATAAAGAATAGGATATAAAAAATAAGATGAAAGGTTGAGCTGTAACATTAATGGTTGGTTTGATCTTGGGGGTGCGATGGGACATTGGGACCCAGTTTTAATGTCGGTGGCGCTGGGCTTAGTGCCACGCTGGCTCCTCCTCATCTCTCATCTACGTTCTACAGCTCCCACTCTTGGGTCCTCCTCTTATTAATAACCCCTTCAGATAACAACAAACTCCTTCATTTATTCACCTCCATTTTTTATTTCTTTTCTTTTCTTTTCTTTTAATATATACATCTATATCATCATTTTCCATCTCATTCCATTTCCGTCTTTTTCTTTCCCTAACATCCCCACCAACATAAATCAAACTACAAAAATTCTTTTCAATTCTATAAACTCTCCCAAATTTATTCTCATTTTACTCATTTTAATCTTTATATTTTCTATAAATCTTCAATTTAGATGCCCTTTCATAATCATTTACTTTTTATCTTTTAAAATTTAAATATATTTTTCTATCCTTTTTTTACAATCATCTTCAACTTTCTCCACAAAATACTTAGACATTTTTTTTACCAAGTTTCTAAAGAAAATAAAGTTTTTAAATTAACTATTTTTTTCTTCAAAATTTGAATTGATTTTAGAGTTTTGGACACAAGAAAGAAGTCAAGGTCTAAAACTAAAACCATGAAAGATACCTAATCACACAAACATACATAAAACCGATAGAAAATATGCTCAACAGATAGCAAAAGTAGAAAGTGGGTGATTTGACCTAAAAGGCCAACCTCACTTTGAAGGTTAAACTCAAGCCCAACAAATTTAACTAAGTGGGCAAAATGATTCAAATCACTTGCCTTCACTCTTCTCGTATAACTTCAATTCAATCTTTTTGTAAGAAGATGATAACTCCATGTCATTTTATTCCCTAAAACCTTGCAAAAAACTAACTTAAGCATCAAATTATTTATAGCAAATATTACATCAATGTACGATGAGTTATTTTAATTATTTTATAGACGACCTATTTTCTATTGAAATAAGTTAATAAGTTTTTAGAAGGTAATTAAATATACATCTAACTTCTCCCATTCATAATTAAAGATTTTAATACCCTCCTTGCTATGATTAGTTATTAATAAAACATATCTTTTGATGAATATTGTCATATTTAGAAGGTAAGTAAAGAGACATATCAATAATGTTAAGATGCGTAGATCAAATTAATGATAGAATGATTGAGATATGGCCATTAACTTTACTCATGTTTAATAGAGTTGGATTTCACGTGATAATTATATGTGTGGCAGTGACACCTTTTTTTTCTTCTTTCACGTAATAATTTTATTGGAATTGAATCATATATTAATTTTGAACATGTGAGTAGAGTTATATATAAATATATATCTTCCAAATTGTATTCTACTGTTTCAAATTTGTATGTTTATGTTATTTTAGTTGTCCACCTTATGTAAGTAGGTCTGTTCGTCCATAGTTATTTAGTTTTAAAAATCTTTTATTGAAAATTCTAATGATAATTTTTTAATGTTATTTTTATAGTCTTCAAAAACCTAGTTTAGCTTTTAACACATTACAGAAATTTCAAAGATAATAAATATCTTATCTATATTAATAACAAATTTAAGTCTATAAACACCAATTTTATCTATATTTTTTCTTTTCTAAAAACTATATTTTTAGTTCCAAGTTTGAATGAATATCTTTTTTGATTCCCAAGTTTTAAGAAATGAACATTTTAGTTTTAGGTTTGTAACAATAATACACCAATTTGGTTATTAAGTTTTTAAAATATACATTTTTGGTCGCTAGTTTTAAAAAATAGGTATATAAGTTTTAAAAGTGTTTTATGTTTGATTTTTCAAAAATAATTATATGATATTTAAATTTTAAAAATTATTTTTAGAGAGTATATGATTTTTAAAAGTTGTTTTTCTATTTTAAAATGTCATTTAATTATTTAAAATTAAAGTATAAAATTGTTTGAGGTACCTTTTAAACCTATTTTTAAAAGCTCATAAACTAAAAATGTATATTTTGAAAACTCGAAAACCAAATAAGTCTATTCTTACAAAACATGAGTACTAAAAATGTCTAATTTTAAAACTCAAAAACAAAAAACGCATATATTCATCAAAATCTAGGGATAAAAAAAAGGTAACTTTTTTAAAAATTGTTTTGTGATCTATCTTTTTGTCAATGTTTTTAAAATCCAAGCTAAAATTTTAAATTCTAAAAAATTAATTTTTTAGAATTTAAAATTTGATAAAAAATTAAAAAAAAATAATTAACAAACAAACTACAACAAGAAATGGAAAGAAAATATAAAAATTTAGTTTTAGAAAGTAAAAAATAGAATAATGAAACAACGATCAAATGAGGTCTAAATAATTACCGAATATTACCAATAATAATTATATCTTTACTTCAAATATTTTAGACAATGCCATTAATATATATGTGTGTGAATCCCATTTTGGAGCACAAACCTTTTAAGAATGACCCATTTTCATCCATTAAGTTTTAAGAGGTAGGGAAAAAAATCACTCTCTTTTTTGTTAACTCAAATCTAATTTTTCTAACTTCCTAAATAAGTACTTAATAACCCAGTTAAAATAAGATTTAAAATATGTTTTCAGATATCAATTTTATAAAATCTAATAAAAATATTAAAAAAATATTATAAAAATTTGATTGAAAATTGGTTGAAAATTATTATAATTAGTTAATAAAACTTTGTTATTTAATTATACTCTAGTCTATTATTTTTAATAACCATTTCTATAAACTAAGATATCTATTATAAAATGTGTACAAGTCTAATACCATACACTATAATATTGCTCCTAGACCATCTTAGGTTGAAAATAGTTACTTAAACGAAAATAAAGAAATTCATATACGACTAACGCATAGAGTCTATTGATTAATGGATAGTAACGGAAACAAAACTGATACCAATTCAATTTGGAGGTAAATCCATACCTATTGAAAAATGGTTTTAACTAATTGCAATGGAAACTTTTAACTATGCAACCATATACCTATCCAACTTCTCATCTGTCTCGTTTTCAATTCTTTTAAAAGTTTATCCATTATAATTTTCACCTATTTGAAAGACATAAATGAATTTCTAATTACAAACTTAGTTAAACTCTGTTTTTAAAAATACAAATAAAAACTAGATAATTATTTAGATTTTTTATAATTATAGTAAAATGTTACTGAATAAACAAACATAAATAGTACATTTATCTCCACTGTATTTAATATTGTGTGAAACTATTTTGTAATTTAAAGTAAATTTAATGAAAAAATAAAAAAAAATTATATAAAAAGTGGATTATGGAATTAGATAAATAATATATATATAAAAAAAAAGAGTAGAAGAATCAAAATAAAGATTGGAAAGGAATATACATGAGAGAGAAGCATATAAGAGAAAAGAGGAAGAAATATTCCTAAAACGGTATTGATATTGAATGAATGAAATAAAGAATAGTGAGTGATTTACATAATATTTTCTTTTTGTTTTACGAGAAAGTGGGGCCCAATGCCAATTTGCCATTTACATAAAATTCCCTAAAAGGGTAAAATATTTATTTAGGCGAAGAGGAAGGCAATTGGAGTTAGGTAGAGGATAGAAGGGATAAAAGAGTAAAATTGCAATAGGTTAAAGGCATTTTGGAGTATTCCAAAATGTTAAGGTGCCCCAAAAGATAAGGGATCCTATCCCTTCATGCGCTTCGAGGATACCTTCTCTTCAACTTGCACTCTTCTCTTCTCTTCTCTTTATCTATCCTTTCAATTTTCTACTTTTCTTTCTTTCTTTCTTTACGTATTCTTTATTAATTTATTTTCCTTCATCTCCAACTTGACACCATAAAAATGTTCCCCTCACAAACGTAAATTTATTACTCGAGGAACGTGATTTTCTTCCATACCTAACACCACCTCACACAATTATACAATACCTTCTAACTCGTATTTGATTAGGATTTTATCTTGTTAAGTTATGTGTGACTTGAGCATCCTTGTCACACGTGTTAGGATTTTATTTATTTTAGGTCTCGCTTATGATGTGTCTTTGGCCTTTAGGGCTCACGTATAGGAGTCGACTTTGGTAGGGGTTGAAGTCGACTACTCCAACTTTTCTTTACTCCATTTTTTCATTCTTCCTTTACTATCTTTTGATCGTTTTACCTTTGATTCCACAATCAACACAACAATTTTAATCAATACAAAATTTCTTCTCCCACCACTTCCACCAACTCCTCCCATCAAACGACTAACTCCAACCGCAATTATTACTTTATAGTATTTTACAATTATTTTTTATAGTAAGGTAATTACTATTATAATTTTGATATTTTAAAGTTTGTTTAGTTTTAACATAATTATAATTGTAGTATCTATATTTTTAATAACTCTTAAATTTTATCTCTTAAAATGAATTTTTCATCGAAATTGATTAAATAATAATATTAATTTTCATGCTAGAAAATATAATTTGTGAATACATTTTCAAAACTTATAGTAAAAATAATATACATAACAAAAGAAAATTTAAAAATGAAAAATAAACTGAATTTGGGAGACCAAATGTAAAGTTTATTGAAGGCGTAGATACTAAAATTATTAGACGATAAAGTAAATTTGACTTCGTGGTATTGATATGTTTTTCGTCCTTAGAGATTGAAAGTTTAATCTATATAAAGAAATATAATTAGACCATTGAAAATATTAACGAACTAGAATTGAACAAATTTCAAATATATGAATCAAAAGGGCCATTTTAACCTTAATAATTATTTTTAGTATTTAGCAAATCAAACACATTTCTATATAAAATCACTTTCCAAAAAGTTTACCCAAAACACACTAGTGTTTTATTTTTCCTCTTTAGTTTAAGTAGTTTTTGTAAAAGAATGTTTAAATGAAAAATTACCTCTATATTTTACAATATGTAACACTTAGTTGTTACATATTTAAATGAAAAAATCGATTAATTAGGACCAATATATTGTTTATAAGCTATAAAAATTAAGTTAATTAATAGAAATGGACTATCTATAAGTTCGATTAAAATAATTATACTAAAATATACCGTAATTAAATTATTACCAAGTTAAATAATAAATTATTTAAAACTTAGAGAACAAAAAAATTATTATTCATATTTTAAGCTTTTTTATTATATCAATTGTGTTGAGAATCATTTAACAAAATACCTGATGAATATTATGGGGAATATTCTAGATCTTATTGATTTCTTGTGTAAAATAAAGAATACAATGATACATATACACTTAATTGGACAACCTATAAGGAAAGGATCAAAATATTCTAATTACAATGTATTCCTAGATTATTGCTAAATGACCTTAATTATGATGATAGATTATTGCTAAATGACTTTAATTACGGTGATACCCTCCCTCAAACTCAAGTTGGTAGAGTAGAAACCACCTTGAGTTTGTGAAGTAACAAAGTGAAACGAGGAGAATGGAGAGCTTTGTTGAAGATATCTGCAGGTTGATCAATGGTAGAGATAGATTGAAGATGGAGAGTGTTGCTTTGAAGATGATGACAGACAAAATGACAATCGTTCTCTATGTGCTTTGTTCGTTCATGAAATACATCATTGTGTGCAATCTAAATGGCACTGCGGTTATCACAATGGAGAGTAGTAGATGATGTTTGTGGGGCTCTCATATCAGTAAGAAGCCAACGAAGCCATAATAATTCTGAAGTGGCATCAGCTAGAGCATGATATTCAGACTCAGTGCTAGACCGGGAAACAACAGATTGTTTCTTGCTGTGCCAGGAGATAAGAGCATCACCTAAATAAAAACAATAGCCAGTGGTGGATCTTCTATCAGTAGGATCTCCTGCCCAATCAACATTAGAGAATTCAGAGAGAACCAGAGAAGACTGTGAGGAGAAGTGGAGACCATGACCCAAAGTGCCTTTAATGTAGCGAAGAATCCGAAGGACAACAGTGAAATGAATAGTACGAGGAGTGGCCATGAATTGACTGACTATGTGAACTGCGAACGCAATATCAGGGCGAGTTACAGTTAAGTAAATCAAGCTACCAGCAAGTTTCCGGTACAAAGTAGGATCGTCAAGGGGAACACCATCATAAGGAGTAAGTCGAACATTTGGATCCAGAGGTGTTGAGGATGTTGTAGAATCAGTAATACCAGATCGACTAAGTAGGTCAGAAGCATATTTAGCTTGAGATAAGTAATAACCATCAGACACGGAGGTGATCTCAAGGCCAAGGAAATAACTGAGAGGTCCTAAATCCTTCATCTCAAAGTGCTTTCCCAGGTAGCATTGCAATTCAGATATAGCTTGAGGGTCATCGCCTGTAATAATCATGTCATCAACATATAAAAGAAGGAGTACAATACCATTAGGTGTCTGGCGGTTGAACAAGGCTGAATCATGAGGGCTGGAAGTGAACCCAAGTTGAGTAATAGTGGAGCTAAAAGTTGCAAACCAGGCTCGAGGAGCCTGTTTGAGACCATAGAGAGCTCGTCGAAGAAGACATACTTTCTGATGTGGCGGAGTAGTACCAGGTGGTGGTTTCATATAGACTTCTTCAGATAGAGTTCCATTGAGAAATGCATTTTTAACATCCATTTGTAAGAGGGGCCACTGTTTTGCAGCTGCAATGGCTAAAAGACTACGAACAGACGTCATTCGAGCTACTGGAGCAAACGTTTCTTCATAATCAATGCCATATTCTTGAGAATAACCTTTGGCTACAAGTCGTGCTTTGTATCGTTCTATAGAGCCATCAGAGTGCGTTTTGATTTTAAAGATCCATTTACAGCCAATAGGTTTCTTTCCAGGAGGTAAGTCCACATACTCCCAAGTATGAGTCTTTTCTAAGGCTTGAAGTTCTTCATTCATTGCTTGCTGCCATAATGGGTTAGTGCTGGCTTCCTTATACGAGGAAGGTTCAACTAAAGACATGATAGTGGAGAAACAATGGTAATCTTTAAGATGAGAGGGAATTTCTCTTACCCGTGTAGATCGTCGGATTGGTGCAGATTCAGGTTCCTCAAGAGGGGCAGATGGAAGATCCGGGAGTGCAGAAATATGGTCCGATTGAGTGGGCTCAGGTATAGGTAACATGCAAGGTGTAGTGTCAGGTGTTGAATCAAGTGAGGGAAAAAGGTCAATAGACGGATCGGTGAAGAATGGGTGAGAACTTGAAAGAGATTCATGGAATGAAGAAAGACTAGAAAACATACGATGTTCCCAAAAGGTGACATGACGAGATATACGTAATCGTTGAGAGATGGGGTCCCAACAACGAAATCCTTTATGTTCAGTACCATAACCCAAGAAGCAACATAGACGTGCACGTGGTTCAAGTTTGGTATGTTCATGAGGATGTAATAATACGAAACATGCACAACCAAAAATTTTTTAGATTGGAGTAAGAAGGGGAAGTACCGTATAGTCTTTCAAAGGGAGAAACATTTTTAGTGACTTTTGAAGGAAGACGATTGATGACATAGACAGAGGTGAGGGCAGCCTCGCCCCAGAATTTTTCTGGACAAGCAGCAGATAGAAGCTGAGCGCGAACAGAGTCAAGAATGTGACGATGTTTGCGTTCAGCTCTTCCATTTTGCTGAGAGGTGTGAGGACAGGAGCGTTGAATCAGAGTGCCTTGCTGGGCAAGGAAGGAAAGAAGGTGAGAGTCCTTATATTCCATCGCATTATCAGTTCGAAAGATTTTAATTTTGCTGGAGAATTGTGTGTGAATCATATTTGCAAAATCAACATATATTTGATATAAGGAAGAGCGATGTTTAAGAAAGTAAATCCAAGTAAAACGAGAATAGTCATCAATAAATAAGACAAAGTATCGATAACCATTAACGGTAGTACAAGGAGCAGGACCCCAAATGTCAGAATGAATAAGGTCAAAAGGCTTATTACATAGAGAGGTGGAATTAGGAAATGATAAAGCAGGTTGTTTTGCAAGTTTGCAATTTAAGCAATCAAAATGACTGAATTTTGAGACATTATTCAAATTACCAGTAGAAACTAAATTACGAAGTTTATCAGAGGATGCATGACCTAGACGAAGGTGCCACTGATATATAGTGGTATCAGTGACTGGTGCAGAGATAGGTGGAAACTCAGGAGATTGCTGAAGATATGTAAGCTCAAATAATCGTCCCACCTTCCGTCCCGTACCAATCACTTGCCCCGTTTGAGAATCCTAAATCTGACACCCATGAGAAGAAAAGATAACAGTTAGTCCGAGATCACAAAGTTGGCCAACAGAAGCTAGGTTGAATGTGAGTTTTGGAACATGATAGGTGTTTGACAATTTTATGGTGGGTGTGTTAACAGTACCCAACGTGAGAGATAGGCATATGATTACCATCAACAAAGTGAATTGAGGGAAGAGATTGAACATGAGTAGGTGAGGATAATAATGAAATGTCAGCAGTCATATGATTGCAACAAGCTGAATCAAGGAGCCAAGATGTACCTGGAGTGACGGCAAGAGCAGTAGAGTTGGAAGAGATCACCTGTTTCAGTAAGTCATGAAGATCATTTAACTGAAAATTCTGAGGTGTGGTGATATCAGATGAGGTAGCAGCAGCAGCAACAATAGGTGGAGAACTGTATTTAGTGGAGGACTTGGGTTTATATGGAGCACCAGGAGGGCGGGGGGGGTGGGACAGTTGTCCAAGATATGACCTCGTTTGTGGCAATACCTGCACTCAATAGTAGGACAATTAGCGAACTTATGACCATGAAGTTTGCAATTTTTGCAGAAAATAGACTCATTAGCCGATCGTGAATGGGTGGTTGCAAGAGCGACATCAGAGGGCAGAGAGGAAACAATGCCAAGGCGGTTTTCCTCAAATAAGATTTCTTGTATGGCAGCATCAAGAGTCGGCAGAGGGTTACGATGTAACAATGCAGCACGGACTGATTCATACTCTGGGCGAAGACCCATAAGAACTTTGATGAGGCGAATATGCTCCGGTTTGATTTTTGCCTGATCTAACTGAGTCCAGATTGGTTGAAGAGTTGCAAGATACTCGTTCACAGATTGTCCTCCCTCCTGATTTAGACTAACAAGTCGAGAGTGCAATTGGTAATAGTGAGCAAGTCCAATAGACTGAAAACGTGTGGACAGAAAATCCCAGAGTTCTTTTGCCGTATCAAATGCATCAAATTGTGTGTGAATTGCTGGAATAGAGGTGTTACCCAACCAAGTGATGATCTGATGGTTTTTGCTATCCCAATCCTCAAGACGTTCAATGTATTTGTCGGTTTCTGCAGTCGTTTCTTGAACAGTGACATCAGATGGGTCTGTATCAATATTTTCAGTGGTGTCCATCGCAGGAGTAGGTTTGACTGGTTTAGTGATATCTTCAGTAACGATACGCCATAACTTTCGACCTATCAAAAAGCTCCTCATTTGGTGGGCCCAAGTAATATAATTAGTTCCATCGAGAATGGTGCTAATGGGACGAGCAACTTCATGTTTCTCCATTTAAAGATAATTAGTTGCTGCTGGTTCACAGAGTATTGGCTGTTGACGAAGATTTGCTGCTGGTTCGTCGTTGTTTCTTTAGATCTAGGATTCGAGGATGGAGTTCGCGGCTGGGATTTCACTAGAATTATGTTACTTCACGGCAGGGGGTTACCAACAGGTGAGTGTCTTCACGGCAGGATGTCTTCACGGCATGAGGTCTTCAAGGCAGAAGGTTGCTGGCGGCGGCGACGAGTACACAGTTCACTGAATATTGGCAGGAGGTTGCTGGAGTTCGCGGCGCAGTTGTTTCTTCACGGCAGGAGGTCGCCAGCAGGTGAGCGACTTCACGGTGAGGTAATGTCTTCACGGCAGGAGGTTGTGACAAGGTGTCATGAAGTGTCTTCACGGCAGGAGGCTGCGACAAGGACCGAGGGGAGATCTGGCGTCTGGCATTCGTGGAAGCGTCTTCACGGCATAAGGTTGCGGCAGGGAGATTGACCGAGGGGAGATCTGGCGTTCGCGGAAGCGTCTTCACGGCAAGACTTCACGGCAAGGACGGAGGGAAGATCTGGCGTCTGGCGTTCGTGGAAGAAGGTTTCGGTAGGGAGATTGACCGAGGGGAGATCTGGCGTTCGCGGAAGCGTCTTCACGGCAGAACTTCACGGCAAAGTTTTTCCAGCGACGGCGACGGCGGCGAGTACAGTAAATCTAGGGTTTTGGCTCTGATACCATGATGAACATTATGGGGAATATTCTAGATCTTATTGATTTCTTGTGTAAAATAAAGAATACAATGATACATATGCACTTAATTGGACAACCTATAAGGAAAGGATCAAAATATTCTAATTACAATAATGTATTCCTAGATTATTGCTAAATGACCTTAATTATGATGATAGATTATTGCTAAATGACTTTAATTACGGTGATAATACCTTTAATTTAAACTCTAGATTTAGGATTTATTTTTATTATATTTACGATTGTATTGGAAAGTAATATGGTTCATTCTTACTTTATTTTTTAAAAAATGTGTTAATTAAATTTATTAAATCAATTGGTCGTATATTTACTATATTTCAAAAAGGCAATGTAAAGTTTTGTAATCTTACATTTTGAGTTAACTACTTGTATTGTTCATAGCATTCTTAATTTCATTAAACATGTTTTTTAAATTCATCAAATATGGTACATATATGTATAGAATTTGAGCATAATCTATCCCTCAAATCAAGAATATTTCACACAAGTTTGAACAATACTTAAGTTGACTCTCATTAAACATGATTTATAGTTCGTTGGATTGAAAATTTAATTTTCTAAATGAAAACCATCCAATAGATTGATGTAAATAAAAAAAAAAAGTGCTTGAAGTAAACGATATTTCTCCAATAAAATTTAAATCTATTATATAATTATTAGAAAA
This sequence comes from Cucumis sativus, assembly GCF_000004075.3. Taxonomy (NCBI): domain Eukaryota; kingdom Viridiplantae; phylum Streptophyta; class Magnoliopsida; order Cucurbitales; family Cucurbitaceae; genus Cucumis; species Cucumis sativus. Next base: position 14,986,487 of record NC_026655.2, on the reverse strand, counting down.
AATTCTATTAAATGGCCATTATTTATTATTAACATAAGTTACAAATTTAACAATTAGATTCAAAATAATTAAGTATATAGAAACATTTTAAAAAATTTGTAAATATAGCAAAATTTGTCAAATTCTATTATTGATAGAAATCTATCACCGATAGACCATGTTGTAAATATTGATTTATCACTGATAGACCATAACGAGTCTATCAACCATACAAGTCTATCAATGATAGTTTTGCTATATTTGCAATTTTTTTTAACTATCCTTAATTATTATTCCTCAAATGGCTATCCATTACAATTACACTGTAGAGAGTAAACATGATTTAAATGATCTATATTCTCTATAGTTTAAAGTTTAATTTTAGTCACATACCAAAGTATTAACCGGCAAAAAGCAATTTCAATAATTTTCAAATAAAAAAAAAAAAAGTTGCAAATTTAGTAATTAAATTCAAAATAATTAAGTGTATAAAAATATTTTTTAAAAATTGCAAACATAGCAAAATTTGTCAAATTCTATCCATCATATAAGTCTATCATTGATAGACTATGTTGCAAATATTGGTCTAATCACTGATATACCATACGAGTCTATTAGCGATATAAGTATATCATCGATAGTTTTGATATAATTGCAATTTTTTTAAAATGTTGCTATTCCTAAAATGATCATCAATTACAAATTTTGTGAAACGAAATTAACATATTGAATTTTAGTCTTGATATTTTAATGATTTTAAATTTAATCACTTAAGTTTTTTTTTTTAATTATTAAAATTAGTTAATTAAATAATAAAAGTAATTTTATTGTAAGTAAATAGGACATGTAGAGATAGGTTTGAAAATTGTTAGTGACATTTTTCTAATAGAAAACAATAGTGGAGACCAAATTTAAGATTATTTTTTTAAAAATAAGTCCACTAAAATGGAACATACTTTGAAAAATATAGAGACTAGAATGATATTTTGATTAGAAAAAAATATAGAAAATAATTTTATCATATTGGATTTTGACAGAGAAAAACATACCTAACTTAATTTACTATTTCAACAACAATAATTTTGTAGTTCAGAAAAAAAAAACGTGATATGCAAGATCAAAAGATTTATACGTTGGTGTGATGTTTGTTGTACAAACTTTGATAGTTGAGTTAGAAAGTGCATGTGTGTAGTAAGGAAAGAGTACTGTCATCCTCTAAGGTCATAGTGATATATTTATATTGAGATACATACCCAAACTACTCTTATTAGAGTTTTTGAGTCAAATTAGGTTATCTCTTAAACCAAATGGGTCATGACGTGCATTTGACATGTCCAATTCATTAAATTCATCCTTGGCTGAGAAGGTGGTTTGAGTTTTTTACCCAAACTATCATATTCTCAAGGCTCAAACAGGTCGTATAACACTCTATGCACCAAACAAAAAGGGTCAACATTAGTCTCATCCTTAGTCAAGATTAAGGTCAATCGAGCTATTTTAGCTTAAAACCAAATTATCCATTTTCTTTTAGTGCATCTTATTTTGTCAAGCTAGTTGCTTGTGTTTGCACTATAGTCCATCTTATTATCATTTTCTTGGTGCATTAGTTATGCCGCTTCTACCATTTAACTAAAAGTTCTCCCATAATATAGAGAATGGCTTGGGCTTTTGGCCGTAGCAAAAAAAATATATTGCATTTTGAGGGATAATTAGTAAGTTGTTCAACATTATTGAAAAATTTTGGTATGCCAAACGATTTTACATGATACAAAGAGCTTTCAAATTGTTGTTGTGGTGGAAGTAAATGTGCTTTCTCCACAGATGCATGAAACACTTATCATTGATTTGGATAAGTCAGTTTGAAACAAAAGTATTTCTTTTACTTATCTTTTCCTTTAAATTTTTATTACTCTGTCAAAACATTTTATTAATTTTGGATTTGATTAAGTAGTTTCTTCTTTCACATGCGTCCTCTCACAATTTAAACATCGACTTTTATGACTTTCATCTTTTCTGTGTCATTTTTTAATAGTTTAGAAGTGAAATTTATTCTTGAATCCATTTCCTTTTTCAACGGATACATGTTTGAGAGTCTCAAAAGGTTGTACAAATCTTGGAGAGCAACCATTGCAAGCACCAAAATAGCATCAAATTTTGCTTTCAAGATATTTGATCTTGAATATGTCATAAAAACGATTTACTTTTTAAACTACACTTTGAAAACAAAAAATTCATATTTCTTATTTCCTTCGTTCAAAATGTTACGAATTATAATTCAAAAAGGTCCTCCAATATTTAAACCACCCTACGGAACAAGTTACGGACTTTAATCTCAAGAGTGATTCATATTCGTAAAATTAAACTAAACAAACCTTTTCTTTCGGATAGAGAAAGTAATGTATTTAAATTTAAATACCTCTAAATAAATTATTTACTAGAATAAAGTAAGAAAACGTGTGAATGAATTTGAGCAAAAGAAACTAATTTTCCGAATTTATTTATATTCTGTAATTAACTAATCAGCATATGCTAATTAATGCATTATTGCTTAAATTTATATTCCCTTCAATATCACGTCATTATTATTGTAATGATACCCCTTTTCTTTAGACTTTTAGAGGTGAAATAAGAGAAATTAACGTGGGGTTTATCCAATTAAAAAAAAAAAAAAAAGTAAAATTTACTCCAAGTATTCATTAAAAAAGAAATGGTTAAATCAAAAGTGAATTTGATAATTTAAAATTAGTCTGTCTCGTGATTTAAAAATAGTTAAACCTATAACTATTAACTTCAAAATGTAATTTGCTTTTTATCACCAAATTAATTTTTTAAATGATTAAATGCATGTGAAAATAAATAAAGTGATTATAATCACTCCTAAGTATAGGGTCGCGTAATGGGGATGTTTTAAGTAAATAAAATATAATGGTAGTGTTATTTTAAAACATAATTAAGTTTGAGTTTTGAGCAGTAATAGATGTGATTATTTATTATAATTAATGAAGTTGGAATAAAATAATAATGTGAGATTTGAGGGAGGGAAGAGGTTAACACGTGACATTCAATAATTCACACCTAGAAAACGATGTATTAACAAAATAATTCACATACCCTAAATCCTTTTCATTTAATCAAATCAAACAATAAAGTGGAATACAACAACCCCCACCAAATTTCCTTTTTCAAATAAACTACAACAAACATCAATACCATATTTTGGTTTTACACTCTTTTTAAAGTTGGTTTTATAATTTAATGCATAATTTTAATCTATGTACACTTAATTAATAATGTGTATACATGCTATCCTTTCGTATAGGACTATATATAATGTGAATGCATTTTTACGATTTTTAAAGTTTTGAAATTTAAAACTATATGGTTTAAGAAAAAAAAGAAAGTAACTAATTTTAGCAATTTATTAAATGAAACAAAAGACCCAATTAGTATTTTACATAAAAATATACAAAATATCTTGAGATGAACAAATCACATTTCAGAAATTAATATATGTTGCGTGTAAGATTAGAATAATTGAAAATTAAAAATGAAAGAGATAAGAAATGAACAAATACACCACAGATATTTGTATTCTAATTTGGTTGACTAGGTCAAAGCCGCAGACTGAACAAACGTCTCCACCTATGATCTTAATCTCAATTTTTATTTTATATTTTTTTAGAGTTTATCATAATCTGAAGTTTAGTGATTAATGAAACATATTTATGTTTTCAACCACAAAGTTAGTTGTTGTTGATAAACCTCATTAAACTTTTATGATTTTAGTGATATAAACTTATAGATCACTATCTGACATTGTAGATTATTATTTATAGAAAATAAATTTTACAATATTTTTAATAATTTATTATATTTGAAAATAAGATTCGATTAAGAACGACTCAATGATTAAGATGGTTAGATTAATACAACCCAATAATTTTGTAAGTTAGAGTGTTAAAATAGGCGAGATTTTGAAAAAAAATTGCAAAAAAACAAGTTGTATGAAAACTATTTGCAAAAATAGTATGGTTTTTGTTGTTTTGTTTGATTAAGTTCAACCTTTAGAAAAGACTGAAATAGAAATATATATTTTAAGTTTAGTCTTTAAAAAAGACTAAAACATTGATTTTTATGTTATATTTTTATTATGTTTATTGCAACTCAATAAAATCTAATATATACATTGAATATTTTTCCTTTTATTTTCATTTGTTCTCTTTTCTTTGTTTATATTTATTTTGAACCTTAATTTCATTTTTATAAGTCCATTTTTAAGAATTAAATAATATTTTCTATTTCATATGTAGAACATAGAAACTATCTTTAACATTGAAATTAACAATAAAATGTTAGATTAATTTTTTAAACTTTATGTTAAATATTAAAAATATTTATTACTTTACAAAATTTAGGATTGAACAATTTTAGAAATTTAAAAGGTATTTGAATCACTCACTTAAATATAAATTTATAATATTAATTATAAAACATAAACCTGAAGTAAATGTGTTTTCCAAAGATGATGTTATGATTAATTGTATGAACGACATTTTAATGATATGATTTAAATTAGGAATTTTCAAAAACAATAAATTTTATAAAATATTTACCACCTATAATAAATTCTATTATTCATGGTGATTGATATACTATAATGATAAAATATAGTTTGAATATCACATATAAAATAGAAAAAGTTATTTGATTCTAAATAGTGCACTTATAAAAATGAAAATAAAGTTTAAAAAATAATTAAAAGAAATGAAATGAAAATAAAAGGATTTTTTTTAATGTATATATAATTTTATTGAGTTGTAATAAAATAATAAAAGTATAAAAGAAAAAAAGAAAAAAATAATTTTATTTCAGTCTAATAAAACAAAAAATTCACACTATTTTTGCAAATAGCTTTTTAACCACTTGCTTTTTTTTTTGTTCTTTTGTTGCAAATGTTTTCCAAAATAATCCTATTTTTACACTAAACTCTAATACTTAAAAAAAATATTTTTAGGGTATGTAGAAAAAGAGATTTGTTCTTTAAACCTAAACCTAAAAGATAATTTTAATTTTAATTTAAGGCAAAAGAATGGGCCTCATATTAATTTAGTCCCAAATTGTAGGTCCGGCCCAATAGATTTATTGGATTCTTATTTCTACGAGGATATAAAGAATATCACATCTTTATCAATTAAACCAAATTCCAAAGGTTTATTTCATAAGACAGAACTTAGGGTAGCAGGAATATGCTGAAAAAAATGGTATCTCTCTTAGACATTTTTGTAATTAGAAAAAAACCAATTCTTAAAGCCCAATTTTGATCTATCATTTCATTTCAGTAAGATAAGACTCCACGAATCAAACTATTAATAAAAGTATATCGATATTTCAAATTCTATCGATCATGCATAGATATCGATAGACACTTATATACTTCTACATTATCAATAGAAGTCTATAATTGATAAAATTTTGCTATACGTTGTAAATGTTTTTAACAGACTTGTTATTGAAAATAATTTTTGTATGATTTACTAAATAAACTAAAATATAATTAAAAATAAACCAAAAGTCTTGGTCATACATGATTTTCAACTTTAGGTAGTGTGTATGGTATGTGTTGTTCACTATTTGCAGATTTGGTAGGAATAAAGCAAATATGTAAAGTCTTATGAGTTCCATAAAATTTCATGCAGGGAAACATGGTGGAAGAATTAACTTTGACCTGTGGCAAGTTCAAGTCAAGGATATATGTTGATACAAACAAGAGCATGAAGGGAAGAATAAGGATTGGTACTTTGGGGAGTTAAAACAATGATCCAGCTGGTTTATGGGAGTCCAACTACAATTCCAGTAAAGGTTCTCAAAAGTCCAACATGAGTGATGAGGATATGAATTTGAGGTTTGTGTGTAATCATGTTACATTTGACTAGTAATAGTCTTGTGAATGGTGCATAGAAATTTAATGGTGAAAGATCTTTTGGAGAAGCTTAAAACAATGCATCAGGCAAATAACATCCCAAGTCAACTATACTTGAAGGAGTAGTTTCACATAGTGGAATTAGGAATGAAAATTTAAGTTGGAGATTATCAGGGTGAAGATCAATTATGAAGATAAGGTACTCCTACTTTTGTCACTTCCTCCTTATAATCACACACGAAGTTAGTCTTTATGTACGAGAAGAAAACTTTAAGATTTTGCTAGGGACACTAGTAAAAGTTGTCAAAGGAACGAAGATTGAGACTGAAAGACGTACATCAAATGATATGATTTTAGTACTGGTGGATAACAATTGGAATAAGAAGAAAGAGCTCATGTAGAGAAAGGGACGTCGAGAATGTGTATAATCTAAATACATGAAAATGAATTATTATTCAAATAGAGCATGTTCGTCCAAAAAGCTTTGAGTTGGATGCTAATGTCGTCTCTATCCCAACATGATTGTGATTCATTTTTACGAAGAAAGACACTGCTATTCATCCTCATAGTATGTTTGCTTTATTTTGATAGAGGATATGGTTTTAGTGATTCCACCGAGTTTGTACACAAACATTGGATTGGCTGCTATGCAAAGAGTGAGATGGAAGTTTTGTTGGTTTGGTGAATTCAAAAGGTAGAAGTTAAACCATAAATTCAAGCCAAGGTTTATGACATGTGACGAAAAAGGTAGATTTTGGAAGGTGAAATTTTATAGTTTGTGGTTTTTTCTTGGGTTTGAAGTTTTTGGATGTTAATTTTTTCATTTTGTTATTTTATTTATTTTCGGTCATTTTGTTACTTATTCTTGTTATAGTAGTGATAGGGTTTTCCTAAACAAGGTAAGGTATATTGACCTATCAAACCATATGTATCACAAACATAAGGCATTAAAATACCCTCCATCATTCAACTTTGAATTTTAAATATTTCAAAGAATATATATATATTGAGGATTATGACAATTAGTACAAAGTAGGGTAGGGAATGAATGTATTCTATACAGTGTATTTTGTTGTATACTTTTAAAGGTGTACCATTATTTATACAGTTTACAAACTTTTATATATACTTTGAAATTACAACAACAACAATGTTACATTCCTTAATTCCTTCTTTGGCCTATAACTATTATAAATAAGGATATAATAAGTTATATTCTTTAGCATACGAGTGGACACTGATAAAATTTGACCTTTGATTTTGCAATATAATTGTATGAACTTCGAGCCTCTAACAATAAATGAAGCTTAAGGGATGTAGGTAGTGGACATTTCTTACTCTTCACCATTATTAGCTCAAATAATCTTTGAAAAACCAATTTTAATCGCTCAAAACTAATCATATTCCAATTTTTACCTTTGGAGTTTGTAATTACTACATTATGTCTATTCATGTACTTTAATAGTCATGTTATTTTTTGGTCAACCCGTCGACAATACTGTACTGGCTTTATCGTTTAGTACGTCGGCTTAAACGAAATGTCAACGCCGCGTCGACATAATGTGCAACGACGCTACACCGTTAGAGGCCACCATTCTTGATGCCTTTTGTGCGTCGAAAAAACCTTTTTACAGTTTTTTTATTATTTGTTTATTTTGTTTCGATTGGGATCAAATTCGATTTAAATTGATTGAAATTCTAAAATAGAAAAACATATAACATAAAATTAATAAACTATCAAATAAAAAAATATATTAAAATTAATTCAAATATAAAAAAAGTACACGTTTGTAGTTCAAAAAGTTACATGAATAACCTAAACTAAAAACAAAAAAGAAAAACTAAAAACAATGTAAGAGGTGTAGATGCAGTCCCCATATTCCTTCGAACCTACAATGGAAGGAAATTAAATTTAAATATATATCACCTCACTAATAAATGAATGAATGTACGTAAAAGTTGAAAATTACATACATTAAATGAAGAAATCAAGGTCCTCTCGTTGTTCGAGTGTGGTCTTCTATCATCCTCTTCATTTCCTCCATCTGTCGAGCATTTTCTGCCATCTGCCAAACATTTTATTCGTGCCTCCGTTGACTTTTTTCTTCTACTAGCTGAAGATGAGTTTTTAGCTCGGTAATTTCCCTGGCGTGCATCTCTCGCTTGTTGGATGTAGATGAAGAACTGTTAGCACCGTGTGAGGACTTTGGCTTGGAGCCCCAATTAAGATCTTTTGAGTAGCCTGATCGTCTACCCAAAACTGTCTAACATATCTCGTCTCCAAAGAGTGGTTCAGAACCCTCTAAGGTAGGCTAGAACTGAAGTTCCAACATTTGGTTCTGCAATAAATTTTTTATTAATTAAGTAAAATGTGTAAATATAAAATGTACGTACAAAATAAGACAAAAACATAATAGAAACTTACATGAGCATCTGCAGCCGTTGGCAAAATGAACTGGCTGACCATCTTGAGCGTGTATTTCTTTAAACAACTCCATGCAGTCGTGGTTGGATGATCTTGTTTTTTAGTGAGCTCGTGGGCTCATTGTGGAAATGACTTGACGCCGCTACTATGGTTGTAGGGCTGCTCGCTCTAGCAGTCCTGTTCATCGTTGATTGCTCCTACATGCAAACAATCAACATGTTATATACAAAACAAAAAAAAAAAAAAAAAAAATGAACTACCGTTTAAGAACATTAGAAGTTCTAAATCACCTGAAATTTTGTCGAGTAAGGTAGTTGTCGCATAGAAAGTGTCAATCTTCGATACGATTCCTCAATCTGGGGTGGGTTGACACGTGCCTGTTCAGAATCATTGAACTTCTTATTAAAATGGCGGTGGTTCTGCCCTCGAAACTCCTTCAATAGCTGGTGAGCATTTGATGCTCAACGAATTGAGTAAGTGTTGTATTTGTGAAATCCAACACGAAAAATTGCTACAAAAGAAAAAGACACACAAATTAGGATTCTATATATATACGTAAGTAACTAACATATATGTACATGTGATTTTAAAACTTACCTGTAAAAGCCATTCACGAGGTTGATGTACTAAGTGTAACGTCGGTCCACCTAAGAAAGTGAACTGGAAAAGTATCCCACATTATCATGTCAATGGTACAGTTGAAGCAAACAATGTTTGGTGAGATTGACTTGTTCTGGAGCGATCAAAATGAGGATTTTCCAATTTTGTGCAACATATCATTCCAACTTCAGGTTCCTCGAGTGCTCATGTTTTCTAGGAGTTCGAGCTATTTGAGAGCCATCTATGGAAACGTTATAATTTCAGAAACAAAAATCCAGGCATATGCAATTAATTTTATGTAACGATGACTAGCTTGACATGTCGCCCACCGATAACGTGCCTCCTACGTTATTAAACTCCTCGTTAAAATCTAAAAGCATCACTCTCATCCAAACTAAAAGGGAAATTGGACATAGTAGTACTCGAGGACAATAAACCAAAATTAATTAAACATATGAGAGTACTTGAAACTGAATATATAAAAAACAAGATATTTGTGAATACATGATTTGTCATTATTATTATTCATCATCGATTGATCCTCTTTGAATAGATAATTGTTAGTTATCATCGTTTATGAAGTCATCAACAACATGACACACAATTGGTCTTTCCACGATTGTAGGATCAATGTCGAGTTTGCACAATTTGTCATCATCAATATGATCATCCACACAATGTTCGACAATTATTTCGAGAACATTCAGTTGTTGATCTTTAACATCATCCAATTCGGGCACGTGCCATATATGTTTATTTTGGACTATCTGAAAAACCTTCCAATTGGCACTATTTTTTGGGTTGTCGATGTAAAAGACTTGATGTGTCTGAATTGGCAGAATGACTGGTTCCTTAGTAAACTAAAAATGAGATGTGTTGATTGATTTATACATGGTTTTTGTTTTTGTCTGTGTTAAACCATCTACACTTGAATAACCAAACACGACGTCACATTGAATATTGAACAGAAAGAGCTTCATCTAATACAACGTAAAAATTGTTCTTGGCGCTTTCACTAACACGATTTTCATTGACTACCATGACTCTACTATTTTATTATGTCTATCAAAAATCAGGATCTATCGTGTGAAATCGTACCACAGCCATGATGCATCCACTGTACAATCGAACATCAAGTGAAGGAAGGTACCATCGTAAGTGAGAAGAAATCATCAGATAGGTTGTCCCTTGCACACATTTTGATGACCTGAAATTGTTTTGCTAATGAATATAAGTTTGAAATAAGCCTATATCAATTCGAAATGGATTTATATACTCTATATACCTGATCTTTAAACCAATCTGGAAATGCTCATAGATGTCTTTTGAATAAGTTGAGAGAGTTGTTTGTCTGACGATGTATCAACCTCAAGTGTTTCTTGAAGTTCATAGTTGCGAGTATTTTCTGACGAGTATGACTAAAGAAAATGTAAGCGCGAAGGGCTAAAAGCCCTATGGCAGTGGAATATTTTATAGAACAATTCTTTAATTTAACGTGGATCAACTCTCCTTCTCGATCTCTATCTCAACTCTCTTGGCCTTCTCTCTTTTGTTTGTGTGAATTACAGAACACAAAACCCTTTTTTATAGGGAAATCCCGACGTACTCCAGAAACGTCGGGAGACACCTCATATCTTGACGTAGCAAATGTTAACGTCGGGAGAGGTGAAACCTATTTCTGACATCATAAGTGAAACATCGGGGATAGTTATTACCTCCCTCGACGTCACATGCATGGCATCAGGCAAAACATAATATTTATTTAATTGTTTAGTTTTCGTCGATGTGGTCAACGTGGACGTCGAGAATGTGGTCCCCAGTCCGACGTTTGTGTACCTTCTTGCGTCACAAAAAATGAAAACAATTAAAGATTAATTTCTTTTTTCCTCAACGTGGACATGGTGACGTTGGGAATGGGGACCACATCTCGACATTTGTGTGTATTGCATTGAGGAAAATAGAAAATTTAAATACTAATTTCCCTTTTTCCGATGCTTTAAATCATGACGTTGAGACTAGTGATCGAGGCCGACACATAATTTATATTGTCAGAGGAGTCTCGTTTTTTCAGTGTTTTTTTCGTTGATGCTCTTTTCTACGTTGGGATTGCTCCAAATTCTTGTAGCGATTTTTCTTGCAAACATTTGAATATTCACTTCTACTTAGGCTTTTTTTTTTTTTTTTTAAATTTTCTTCTTATTACTAACTCTTAGCCTTCTAGTTTCTATGATTGTTTGAATTTAACATCATTCTAACCTTACTTAATTTTTAAGTTACAAGTATTGTTAATACTTTGTAATGTTAGGAAAGACTCAAAGATATGCATGTAGTGGAACAAAAAAAATGATGCAATGTCAATTTTTGTGAAATTAAGTCTGATAATACTCTTACTTTTTTTTTTTAATATTTATTTGTACTAAATGATTACAACTATATTGATTTTTGAATGTAAGAGAGTAAGAAAACGATATACAATATATTGTCAATTGTGAAGTCAAGTTAAATAAAGCCTTGAAATTTGTAATTTTGTATTTTAGTTTGTTCTACATGATTATATTTACCAATTTCTCGAAAAAAAACATAATTTTATCTTCGAAGTTCAAGTTCAATAAAGCCTTGCCGTTCGGCTATGCCATGACCTAATCATGTGCCGCAACCTAACCCAAAATAACCTCTATGAAGGAAAAGCACATCCATCTCGCCCACAAATGCATGACTCACGACCACTACCCAGAAACTATTTAACTTCCCGAATCATGACTCATCGTAGAAAACTTATAACTTAAAATTAATAACTATTTTGATACAACTTCCTTATGAAAATTTGTTCTATATTGTCTTAACTATTTTATCTCAAACTTTCAAAGCAAAATTTCAAGTATTGAGTCCTGTAGCTCTCTAGAAGTATACCTTGCTCAGAATCTCCTAGAAAATTACCTCCTCGCCTAATCTTGTTCCAATGGCAAACCTTCCTTATTCCAAATTGATTGGCAGCCATCTCACATAAAATAGACTTTATTTATGAACTTTCAAGACTAATTTAAGTGGTTTTTCATGAGTAAGTTGTGAGAAATTGATTGTTGAAGATGATCTATTTATAGAATCCTTTGCGTGCGATTAAGGTGACACTTAATCTTGATTAGACTCACCTCCTAAGCTCTTGTTAACACCTTAACAACTCCTCCACGTCCTTCTTGGTCACTAAAATGCATGATGACATGGATTAGACACATGGACTTACTTTTTACCGAAAGCTCTCATCATGCCACATACTGGTCCTACTCTTATGCCTCCTTCGCCTTCCTCGCATCAAGCCATGGCTGTAAAGCCTCTCCTCGCCTAGCTAACCTTTATGTTCACCTTGTCAAGCTTTAGCCACCTAGCTTCCTCACATGAAAACTTCTTCACCTAGCATGATTTCTAACCTCTTAAGCATTCTTGCCGCAAGCTTCCCTCGCGTGCCATCAACCTTCCTGCCTACAAGCCTTTCTTGCGTGACCATGTCTCTCGCCCAACTAACCTCTCAAAGCCTTTCTCGCATGGTCCTTGGCCACCCAATGCCAATCCTCAAACGCCAAGCAAGAAAACCTCACTAGAGGTTCTTTCCCTTCCCTTGGCCACCCAACAAGCAATAATTAGAGGTTATAAAGCCCTTTTGGCTGCCCATATAACCTCCAAATATCCAAAAATCAACCTTTTGACACTTAACCAAAAAATTTTCAACTTTTCTCTTTTCCTCAAGTTTTATCCAAAATTCAAGCACTTTTACCTTTTTTTTCCCCATAAATTTCATTTTCTTTTTATCCTTGATTAGTCTTAGCGAATTCCAAAAGTTAAAGAAAATTAGGGTTTCACAACGCTCCCATCTGTTGAGCTGTGAGCCACGCTCCTATTTGTCAAGCCGTGAGCCGTGTCCCCTTCCATCCGAGTCGTGAGTGTATAGCTCAGCGTGTCTTTTTCCTCTCAAGCCAAATTGATTTTATTATTCTTTAAGCCACTTTTGGTCAATTTTGTATGTGTTATATATATATATATATAATTTTGGGCTAGAAAATAATTTAAATTGTGGTTGAGTTTTTTCTTGAATGTTCTTAACTAATTTTGGAGGATTTAGTTTGTTGAATTTTTCTATTAATGTTGTTGGTTTCAATCTAAGTGTTTAGTAAATTAATTTGGAAAAATTTTTGGATGATAGCCATTTTGTAATTTTATTAAATAAAGTTTAGGAACTCTTCAATAGTAAAATTTTTACTATCACCTAAGGAATGATTTTTAGCTAATCTCTCCGATGAGAGATTCTACTATTGAAACTTTGACACTAAATTTAAGAGTCAGCATGTATTTATTGAACATTTGTGGTGGGTAAAGTACATAGTTGTTAGCTAATGTTATGTAACGTTATACATGTTTTATAAATTACATGATTACATGCTTATGGACCTTTACAATGATTGTTACATGTTTCAGACTATGGTGTCTGTTAATTTTGGCTATTAAGCCGTGCATCTACATGTATCGTGTCGCTCATAATCACTACTGACGGAGTGTTTGACTGAACCAACTAGTGTTGTTGAGAGAGAATTATATATTTTTTTTAAAATAAAAAAATAAAAAAAATAAAAAAGAGAAAAAAGAAAGAAAAAGAAAGAACAAAAGTAATTGGGATTTCGATTTAGGAAGGGCATCGGTCAAAAAGGAAAAGGGAATAATATGAAAGGAAGAGGAAGAGGGTTAGAAGAAGTCGAATAAATCATACATACAACAAATCAATTGTTCATCTCTTCTTTACTCATTTTCTTGAACCGTAAATCCCCAGCAATTACAATTATATCAAATCCACCTTTCTGTTTCTGCTCCCAAAAGGCCCCAAACAAAACAAAGAAACCATTCTTTCAATCCATTTCAAAGCATCATCGCCTAAATTTAACCTCCAAATTATATCAATCATCACTCTCTTCGCTTCATTTACAATCTTAATTACTATGGGGAAGCGCAAGCGAGGCTCTGATCAGACCCACCACGATCCTCCTCTTCATCTCTCCGGTATATGCTCTTTCTTTCTCCGATCATATAATCATGCCCGCTTTCTATTTGATAAAATGTCTCAAAGGGACGATTCATTTGTATACGTACACGGTTTTTCTTGTGTGGGGTGTCTCTCGATACGGCGAATCTTATTTTTCTTGAGCTTTGAGAATCAATGGGGTGTATGGGTTTTCTAAGTAATTGGCATTTTTGGATTTCTTTTGAAGAATGAAAATTTTGGATGGCTGGGGGAAATAAAGAATGAAGGGTAGTTTTTCTTTCCCTTTTTAAGTAATATTGGGGTTGGTTTGGGCCTCTTTAAGGATGCATTCTGATTTAGAGATGTAGTTTGATGACTAATCTAAGTCATTTGGCTACTTCATTACCTTTTGGTATGAGCTTTGGCTGGATGCATTTGGGTTGTGTTTCATTTGATTATATCAAGATCAAGATGTGTTGTTCTAGATATCAAGGTGGGGTTGAGTTAATTTTACGCTTTACAACTGATAATTAAGTGAACTCTATGTATGTTTTGTAGTTGGGGTTTCACAAGGTGGGGTTGATGGAATTCCAATTATCCTTTATTTTGAATAATGAAATGTAACATGATTTGTATGTATGTTGTAGGTATGGTTCCTTTTTCTAATCAGACGGATGTGCGGTCGGAAGAGGTCTGTACTCTTTTGTTTGCTTAAGTGAGTAGACAAAAGAATATTTTAATGTTTTCCCTTAGTAGAGAGCATTGAAGTCAGTTTTTTTTTTTTCTTTCTTTTTCCTGCTAGTGGACCACATTCTATTAAACTTACACTGCATTGAATCAACAGGATACGAGTCTTGCCCGTCCAATATTCATGAAACGTTCACGTCATCACCATAGCCATCAATATTGTTGGCGAGGTTCAACCAGTCAAGCAAATGCATCTGCGTCCCGTGAAAACCGAGTCAGAACTGTCCTTGAGGAACGACCCGCTTTTAAATTTGCTGCTCATTACAACTCAGAGTTTCCAGACCGTATAGGTACCCTTTTTGAATGAGAGTACTTCTCACGATGGCATGCTAAGTACTTGTTCTTTAAATGTTATAAAGATATTTGAAAATTCATACCCTATATATTATTATGTGCCTCTCTCTAATCAGATGAGAAGACCTGAAAACCTAAATAATGCTAGACATAGGTGTTATGTAAATGTACACCACATCTCAAGTTAATTAAATTTCAACGTTTCTTCTAGTTGGATGATCAGACACCTTGCTTTCAAATATGTTTTGACTGTGTTTGGAGTGACTTGTGACTTATAAAAAATGTGCTTTTAAGCATTTAGAAAATCATTCCACATGGGCAATTCACATTCTTTTTTATGTAAATATATTAGATATCAGTTGCCTGTTTTTTTCTCTCATTTATTTGTAGTTTTGGTGATTTTGGTTCTTGAATTTTGAATAAAGAACAGTCAATTGTTTGGCACGAAACACTTATTTTATGAAGGAAGACGTCCTAAATAAACACATCTTAGGTATTAGAGACCTGAGCCAAATTAAATCCTAATGATCATCTACAAAATGATTAATGAAGATGAAGTATATAACAATATATTAGCCTGTCATCCCACACCATTTGAAGCTCTCGCTCCAGTGGGTGAAGATAGTTGCTTCTTCTACATTGATAATGTTGTTCTTCTGTATTAACTAAATTTTTGCTTCAATTTTAGAGAGCATTGAGAGCACCTTTAGGGAGCCAGAAAGGATAAGGTACAATTCCTTGGGGAAGGATGCTTTTTCATCTCATGTAATGAGAATGATATGTGGTATTTGCCAGAAGCTGATGAGACGAAAGCTTTGCTTTCTAGGGAACACACTTTCTTCTAGTGAACTTCCCGTTGCTGCGGTTTTAGTTTGTGGCCATGTCTATCATGCAGAATGTCTGGAGAACAGGTCAAGTGTGGAAGATAGAAGCGACCCACCTTGTCCATTGTGCACAAAACCGCCTCCTGAAGTCGATGATTCAAAAAGAGGAGAACAAGAATGAGTGGAGTTGTACATATGTTATCACATAGCACCAACATAGGAAATAGAGAACTTGGTTCTGACTTGAATGGGCATATCAAAAAGTGGAGTTTTTGCATCCTCGATTGATTTTCCAAACTAATCAATCACTGTTTTCTCTGGATGGCTGTGATTTAGAAACAGAAAATAGTAACTTTGAATCACAACCATTCAGAAAATAGCGATAATGGGTCGAAAGGTAACAAGGATTTGCCCTCCTTAGATTTCTTTTTGTGTAGAGCTAGATTGACATATGGAAGTCCTTTGGTACCTTATGGAAACATTGTTATCTTGCATAGCAGCAGAGGATTTTAGTCGAGACATCTTCATGGTATTTTGTACTTTTTATATCAATGTCTAAAATAGTATATTTTAGAAAGTATCGATGTTAGCAAAGTTATAATGGAAGTAGATTTTTGTGTTTTCCTTGTAGAAAAAATGATGGTAATGAGTAATCTATTTCAAAGGTTGTGTTTGTTTGATTTGGCACTGACATAAAAGTCTGTAGGTGAAGCAGTGATTGAAAATTAGGAGAGATTCAAGAAATGTATAATCAACACGAGCTTCATAAGTTTACCATGGATATACTTTTGTTTTTTTTAGTATTTGTATTCCGTTGGAGTTAATTTTAATTTTAATCTTACTAACGAAGAGTGTTTGAAAGACCTTGAATTAAATTAAAAAACCAAGCTGTTTTGGAAAAAAATGGTATGTATGACATGGCCTAAAACGGATTTTGAAAAGAAAAGACGAAGAGTTTATAAAATAAATTGGTTTATAATAAATACTTTTAGATCGATGAATCTTGAGTGTTTAATAGTCAATCTTTTCTAATTTGTATGAAAAACTTCGAAAATTTGTATGAAAAACTTCGACGGTCACCATCTTCTGCTATAGTCATTATTTTCCGCTTACCACTATTGAGCCAACCTATAGCCACCATCTTCAACAATCACTGTGGGTTCACCCTCGACCACCATCTCGAAAGACCGTTTGCCAACTTCGATCATCATATCTGTCGGTAAATTCTTTTATAGTAATTTAAAAATAACATTTTTAATATATAATGACTTAATGAAAACATTATCGAGAATGAGTAGTCAAACGTACCTATGTCTTTATTTCAATTTTTTTGGTAAAAAATGTTTAAAAAATAAAATGCATATTTGAAAAACTTTTTTTTTTTCTAACTAAGTCATTCCAAACAAATCCTTAATAACTTTTAGGAGACTAAGAAATAGTTATCCTTTTTCTTTTTCTTTTTTTTGAGATAGGTAGAAGTTGAAATTTTAGTTATTAATTACAAATGAAAATAAAAAGCATTTGAAATTATTTATGGTTAGATAGTGACCTAAGGAATGTTAAATCTCTACAAATGAAAAAGTGATTTTATTTCCAAACAAACAATACATAAAGACACTACTTAATATATTTACTTTTAACAACAAATGACCGCATAGCGCAGTGGATTAGCGCGTTTGACTTCGGATCAAAAGGTCGTGGGTTCGACTCCCACTGTGGTCGATTTCATTTCATTTTTGTTGATGGCTTTACCCATGGTCTTATTGTTATAAAGGTAAATAACAAATATTATTATATATATATATCCTTGGTGAAGATTTCATGCATGAAGTCTTAACTGAAAAATGTTAATCTCTCCTAAATATAAATGTAACATCACAACAATAATTAATAAATTGATAAAGGAAGTAGTAAAGAAATAAAGACAAAAATGTTCTCTATTTATTTTTATTACTCACTTGAATGTATCCAAAAATATAAACCAAAGAATAATGATGACCGTGAAGGACCATGTCTCCTATCATGGCAAGTGGTATAGTTAGAGATGCATCTAAAACAGCGACACCCATTGTCCTGATATTAATAATTAATTGTTAACTGAGCTTAATTAATAATTAAAACATATTATTTAAAAGAAAAAAGAAATTTGAGACAAAATTAGCCACAAAGCAATTGGTAAGCACAACTTCAGCAACTTTGTTGGATTGAGATATCATAAATTTGGGCTCTATTCCAATGGCTCTCAATGGCCATACTGAAGAAAAGAAAAACCCTAAATTTAATAATGGAGAATTTAAAGGTATATATATAGGAAAAGGGATTTTATTATTAATTATCATTATTGATATGATTATTATTAATAATGAAAAATGGTATTCTTACTTAGCCACCAAAGAGTAGTGAGAGTGAATAACCCAACATATCCCAAAAATTTCTGCATGTCAACTTTTTCGCAATCTTCCCCAGCATACTTCTTCAAAAGCACTGCATCCATAAATTAATCTTTTATATTCTTAATTCCAACTGATAAAACCTTCAAATTAGGACGTGTGATTGGGATGATCCAGCAACAATTTTATTAGTCCTTGCTATAAAAGATATTAATAAGGTTTAATGAAATTTCATACACATAAATAGATTAATAAACAGATTAAGAATCAAATTTGTTTATAAATTATGAACCCAAGTTGTTACATGATCAAAATTAATTAACCAATTTAGTTTTGACGAGTTATTTCAATAAGAATCAAATTGTTAAAATTCTAAAATATGCTTGCACTAAATTTATTTTACATGGACTAAATAGTCACAAGTCAAAGTTTACGTCTTAAATCCTTTATAAGTTCTATTGGAGTGAAGTGAAAAGTTAGGATGCAAAACTAACCATAGTAGAGTTCGTCCGTTAGAGAAGAGAGTAGAGCAAATCCATCTCCAATAAACGAGTGACTTCTGTGCCTAAATACGGAGGATATATAATTATTCTTGAGAGTTGGTGTCTTTACTTTGCAATGTATCAATGAAGACGTTCTTTCCTACTTATAAATCTAAACAAAACATACATAGAAGAGGAGGATTGAGCTTCATCTTGAGCCCCAGTCTTGCCGATGGTAGTCATGACGACGCCGACCATGCTAACGATGACTGCAACAACATTGACAATAGATAAAGATTGTCGTTCCAAGCAAGCGTCGAGTATGAGTGTGAATAGGCCTGATGTTGAGAATAATATGGCGGTGGTTGCTACCCTTGTTCTTGCCAATGCTGCATTTGTAAAATACTGCAAAAATTAAGAAATTTGTAAATGAGGTAAGTAAAATGTTATTAGCAGTAGAATCATGCTTGTATTAAAAATATCGTACAAAAATATAGCTTTTGTTGGTAAAATTTGTGCTATAATTTTACAAAAGTTATTCTTTAACGTACGTTTGAATTAATTCCTAATTTCATCCATAAATCTTTTGTCATTCTCAATTGGGTCCTAACAAAGTTTTCTTTTTTTTAATATTATTATTTCACACGTCAAGTCCAACTTGTGACAAGTTGGTGATAAAATTCATATCAACTTTACCGATATCCAAATATGGTTATGTCTTATAATATTAACATATTTGAATCATTCACTTGTTTTTATTTTATTCAAAATCAAAATAATAATATACGTCCAAAGGCCACTAAATTAAGAAATTGAAATTAACCACCTTTTGTGTACTTAGTCGTTTAAAGTTTTGATGAGGTGTGGGGTTGAAAGAAATAATTGAATTTAAAAGTTGATTTTTCATGTTTGAACCAAATGACGTATACCTAAATTAATAGAGCTATATACCTATTTTAAAAAAAAAAAAAAACAAATTTAGAAAGCCTTTCCAAGAAAACAAAATCAAACTTTCCTTAAAAAGAAAATGGAACAAAATAAACAAAAATTAATTTACTAACCTCAGAAACAAACCAAATGGGACCAATTGTGAGAGCCAAAACAGCAATTTGCTTTGTACTAAATTTTGCCTCCTCTGTTGTCAATACTCTCATCTCCAAATTTTTTGCTTCGCCTTCACACCCATCATTGTTGTTGTCGTTGTTATTATTATTTCTCACATATCTTCATATTGAATAATGTTCACCATACATTGAACATCATTATTTTCCACCTCTCAAATTATATTGTTATTATTATTATTATGATCTATAGAAGGTTGGCTTGTTCTTTCTTCTATAGCTTGCAACAATGGGGGGAAAAGATCTGTAACTTCTCTAGAGTTTCCATTTGAAAAATGGCTTCTGATCATCTTCCCTATGAATCCCTTGATGAAGGCAATTGCAAGTTAAGCCACCAACATTGACGTCCC